>NC_087250.1:21247500-21847500 GCF_037042905.1 Lytechinus pictus
ACAAAATAAATAAGAGGAAAAAGGATGAGGAATAAGACGGTGGGGTGAGCAAGAGAGAGGAATAAGAAGGAAAAAAGGGGGAAGAAATGAGGTTAAAAAATATTGAGAGCAGATCGACGGGGGAGAAGAAAAAGAAATGGAGGGGGGAGAGGAATAAGATGGTGGGAATGGGCAGGGGACAGGAAGAAGGAAAACATAATTATATAAAGAGGAACGAAAGAAAAAAAGAGGAATAAGGCGGTGGGTGAGGGAGGGAGAAAACAAAGAAGGAAAAAAGAAAGAAAACCGGCAAAAAGAGAGAAGATCGAAGGGTGAGAAGAACGAAAAACAGAATTATGTAAATAGAAACGAAAACAATAAGAAAAGGGGAAAATTGAAAAAAAAAGTGGAGGGTGAAAAAAAGGCAAGAGAGAAGAAGGAAAGGAGGGGGAAAAATCGGCAGAGAAAAAAAAAGATCGAAAGGGAAGAAAGAAAAACAGATTAAGAGGGACGAAAGAACTAAAGAAGAGAAAGGGGATGAGATAGAATAGGGGAGGGGGTTAGAGAGAGGAGACCGAATGACCTGAATAAGAAGAGCGAACGAAAAGGGGGAGAGAGGAAGAAAGGAAGAAATAAAACACAAGAAAGACGAAAGAAGTAGGTAAGAGAATAAGAGAGAGGGAAAGAGAGAATAGATCTGGACACAGTCGAATGGAACAACATGACAATGACTTTTATGAAATGTTTATTTCAATATGTGTATTTTAAACGACTGATATTTTCAATCAATGTCTTTATCCAAAAAAATGCACTAAACCTTCTGCATGGTCGTTTCGGCCATTTTTCATTGGTCGACGTTAGCTGTCTCAGACTTTCTGTTTGTACAGTTATTTCTTTCGCTTTCTCTATCTTTCATTCAAACATGATAAAAATTGAGGGCAACAATGTCTTGATTATAAATAATTGGAAATAATGAAGCCCACCAAGCTTTCTACATAAATTTTGTTTCTTTTGTTAAAGATACTGCAGATCAATTAACTCACATTCACGAACAAACAATACTTTTAAGGATTGTAAACCCTTTCTTTTGAAAATGTTCTCTCTTGAAAACATCCCGATCACTTGCAAATGATGGAGAGAATCTTCAACATGTCCATGTTATGTTTAATGAAATTAATCCTCGCAAACAAACTGTGTTCTGAATACTTTGCGTCTCTACATGACTTTTATTTCGCGATTATAGCCAGGCTAAAACTCTAAATCCGGTATCAATCTATCGCTAATACCCCCGCCTGGTACTATTATCACCAAAAAATAACCCTTTAGAAGTTGTATCCCGTTTGTTAACTATTGTCAAGAAGCCCCCCTTTTGAATTTCAGAATACGTATTGAAATCGATGCTTTTGATCTTTCTTTTGAAGCTGAATCATTGAACCGATCGATCGATCGAGCGAGCGGCCGCCGCCAGCTGTACACGAGTTTAAATGAATAGCCAATCAACAATGGCATGCGTTGCTAGGGGCGGAGCTTAGTATGAAGCGAAATTCGATCAAGTCGAACGTGCCAAGTATCAGAAATTTTCGAATTGACCGAAAAAAACACTCGCAGAAAAACTGCTTTTTTATCATATTCCCGTCATCAATTTCACTCGTCTTTTTCACAGAGTAATTATGAAACATGGAAGAATCAGAAAATGGAAAAAAAGGAAATCTTCACAATTTTGACTTTTTTATTTGTGTGTCGAATTCCAAGGAATTTTGATTTGCGACTTGTCTCTCATTTCGGCATGATCGATCACATATGATGATCATCATCATCGTATAGAAATGCACGACTAAACTAATTTTTGTGAACTTGGGGCTTAGGGTTATGACAAGACAGAGGCCTCCATATTTCACTAAAAGTCATTTTTTATATTTTGTCATACATTATATGTATCATTTAATTCAATTTTCCACGCAGCTATTATAATAATGAAATAATTTTGTTCCTGAAATTTGCGCACCGGTATTCGATTTGTAATATCCTGAAATTATTTCAAAGAGTCAAACGAGTAAAAGTGACTAAAATTGTAAGTCTGAAATCATACCTCCCAACTCTCTCCTTGTCACTTTCTACGTTTCTTTCTTTCTAAGAGAAAGTATTTTTTCTTGAATAAATTATAGCATCCGCAATCAAAAGTGTTTTTTTTTTTGTTCTTTCGTTTTGTTCTATTTTTAATTTGTCTCCTTGATTTCACAACCGAAAACAAAGTAATAAATAAATCATAAAAAAGCATTCATAATAGTTAGAATTCATTTTGTCTCTATCGTTTTAATCGTTCAATCTAATAGTACAGAGGCTGCGGAGTTGGTAAGAAGTTTTAGTCCTCACCCCCTTCAGCAAACATGTACAAAAAAGCCGAAGTCTATATAAATTTGTATTTTTGGGGGCCGGTCCACTTCCTCCCACATTCAGCTCCACCCCTTCAGAAAAATCAGATATTTTGGTTTTGATGCTAACCAGGGTAAGCGCCCCAAATGTTTGTTTGCAGTAACGGAAACAAAAATGGGTGGGTCGTTTTTTTTTCCTCTATATGAATCTTTTCTACCATGCTATTTGCCGGTTAAAAAAAATGGCGAAAAAGTAGGAAAATCAATAATATTTGGGTCAGTATCAACATCATTTTTTTTTTTTGGGGGGGGGGGGGTGGGTGTTGGTCACACATGAATATAAGTGTGTAGGATTGAGAGGGTTCTGTCGGGACACGCCAGACAAACGTGTTTACTTTAGGGGATGCCTTACTTTCCTCCATTTCGGGCGAGGAAACTTTTAGTTCATTATTGGTTTTATTTGATGTGATTATGTTTTCGTCAACTTTTCAATGCAAAAGTTTTCATCTGGGAGAAAAAAGGAGAATGAGATGGAGAACTTCTAAAACCTAACTTATTATAAATTCATTCTGTAAAATGGCATGAATTAAAAAAATGTGATTTTTTAGCCGATTCACCCCAGTCCCACAGCTCAACCCCTGCACCATAAAAAAACATTGCTGTCCCTGTATAACACAAATCTTTTCCCAAATATTTTGGTTTGGATGCTAAGCATGGTAAGCGCCCCAAATGCATTTTTTTTTTGACGTAACGGGGAAAAACTGGCCAGGACGGTCTTTATTCTTATCTTTTCTACCGCGTGTTACGATACTGCAACAAATAACAATGAAATGTTTTTTAATTTGATTTCCTTTTCTTTCAGGAAATTGATTATACATAAAACAAATAAAAAAATAATAATGGTCTTACGTCTCTTGAAATTGTGATAATAATCCATAGTAAACTCTAAGTTGGCTGGCGAAGATTCCTTAAATTAAAGTTCAGAATGATGGCGAAGATGAAACTGATGTTGAAGCACGATGAATAACAAGAGTCACTGTAATGAGTTGAAATGTCCGTGAAGAAGATGTTGATGATGATTAACAGTCAATTTCAGCAAAATATCAATGGGTTGAAGAGTGTTCATTAAAACAGGTTGATGATGTCGATGAGAACTGAGAATTACTCTCTCAAAGTAACTGCAAACAGTTCATTGAGTCTGCTCTGACATAAATTATGGCGTGAAACTCTGAGTTCTGGTCTGATATCATTAAGTGATCTGATATCATGATATCCTTGAAGAAACTGTCAGCTTATACATGTTATATACAAATTATTTACTATTCTGGAAGCTTCTAGTATTCACTATTCTTGATGCTTCTAGTATTGTCTAAAAAGAACATTCTGCCCATTTCTAGAGCAGTCTACATTTAGAAGACTCTTGAATGACCTCAGTGAAATTAACATGTCAACAACATAGCTAAGCCTATGCTATGAATATCCTTAAAGAGAAAATAACTAAATAAATGAATGTAATTGCTCTTACGATTATAAACGTATATACAACACGCGTTACTCGCAATTAAAAGCAGAAAATCGGAGAGAGAAGACAAACAAGCAATATTAGAGTGTAGGTCAGAACATTTCCATCGGGGGGGGGGGGGGGGCTGGGTCAAACAAGAATAATGATAAAAAGTCATCGGTTTGACAAGGGTCTGAGGACAGAGTTGTGACAAACAAACGTGGGATTTTTTTAAAGTAATCTAACCAAAAAATAAAGTCATTTTGTTATTCGTTTAAGTAGATATTCATGGAATTTTAGCAAAAGCGCACTTGTCTATTTCCCCTTTTATCTCTGTCTTTCATTCTCTCTCGTTCTCCGTGACATCTGAACATCTTTTTTCTATAATTTCCCTAAATGATTCTTCTTTCATCCTAACATGCATCATTACCCAGGGGAAGCACTTTTGTGCAATATGAATCACTGACGGATGTCATAAGCACCTGTGTTGTCGGGAAATGAGACAAAACATTTTTTTTAGATACGGTATGTTGGTCGAAATAAAAAAAGGTATTCATAAAAGCTTTTGTATTGCTATGTACGAAAAGCATTAAATAGTTCATCCTGCCGATAAACACTAATCTTCCTTTTGTTCGGGCGTTGACCATCTGTATCCTGCTCTTTTCGGAAGGAATTTGAGTGGCCGCCCTTACATTCTTTTGTTCGGGTAGTGCGGATATCATAAACTACATGGACGTTTCCCTTTTGAAAAGAGCACAAGATGAATGGTGTGCGAAACTGCTTTCTTTTCTCCTTTTTTCAGAATAGTAGACAAAAATAATGAGAAGAAGATGGATGATGGGGAGGGAAAAAGTTCAAAAGTGCACCGAGATCAACTCAAAGTACTAAGACATTACTCTAGACTAGTACAAGCTTTTTGTTTTTCTCAAAATACAATCGATCGATGAAACCAAGGCGATATCATTCTAAAGTGATATCTCCTTGATGAAACAAATAATAAGACGAAAATGGTGAATAAACGCGTAGCTTATTACGTGACGATCCTGCAGAAAAGATGTTAGCGTATCTATCAGAACAACGATGCGGATAAAATCATTTGATCAGGCCTTGTGCGCGCGCGTACGTGCTCGTCAAAAAATGTATCCACCCCGTCTGACTCCAACGAAAAAATCGGGTAAAGTTGAAATAATTGCCTTCTTTCGGGTTTTTTCTCCATGTAGATGTATATTTTTTTAATTCTGTTATTGAAATAGGTTTATAAAGGAAATAATGGCAGAGGTTTTAGTACATAACAATTACCAAAAAGCTGAAAAACTTCATCGAATAAAACCAAACAAATCTCGGCTTCTGTAGAAGCCCGTCGTAGCTAAGTGAACGACTCGCTGGGCTTCTGTGGAAGCCCGTGGAGGCCCGTCGCACCCAAAGGGTTAACCCTCATTCAAATTATGAACATTAAACTAAACCAGGGATTCTCAAATAGTGGCGCGCGCGCCACTTGTGGCACACCGAGCTTTGCAGAGTGGCGCTTGGGAGCCGGTATAAAAAGTAAGTAAAATATGGGAAAATGAGGGTGCAAAAAATGTATCTACCAATAGGACTAACCTGGAAATGAGGATTTGGTGATCATTTTATTACAAAAACAAAAGATCCTTACTTGACACTTAAATGCTAATTGATTTCCTCAGATTTTGTCAAATTTTGCACTCGGTAAGGCCTATTAATCTATTTGGTGTTTTTATTTTTATTTCTATTTTTCTGTACAAGGTTTCTGTGCCACACAAGTGATTTGAAAGCCCCGTTCATAGGATTGCTATTTCTACGGCGAGTAATTTGGAATTTCCAGAGTATATGCTTTGGTTATTAAAGCTTTAAACGTCATATGATATGATATTAAAAAATATATATAATGAATTTGAGACAAATTAACAAGCATAAACTTTGTTTGTGAAGCCGATTAAAATCAAAGGTGTAAAAATGAAATATGCTCCGGTGTATTGTCTCTACCGTGATTGCCTGCATGCACTCTTGCTTAACATGAACTGAATGAATGATACTGCACGTGAGTTGTAGAGAGAGGGGGGCAGTTTGGGGCGTTAGTGCAGTGCAACGCCTTCGCAAATGATTCACGGCCAAGAAAAAAAGAGAAAAATAAAGAAAATAGGGAAAGGGTAAGAGTTGAACGCTATTAGATTTTCTTAATATTATGTCAAAATCTATCCAAAATATAGGTTTTGGTATTGAAAAGCTCAACATTTTTTATTGCTCGCTGCGTTCGCTCGCATATTTTAAGAAATTTTGCTCCAGCCACCATATCTTGCCCCCTCAATTTTTTACTCATTACGCCACTTGCTTCAGCCACTAGATCTGGTGCAAAACAGTCTGAACTAGTGGTATTACTCACTGTAAAAAGTATCTGTATTTTTACAACAAATGCTGTCAGCAGAGTTTCCATAATTGTGTGCAAAATTACAGAAGTGTTGTTTATTTTTTTCCTAGAAATATTCAAGAGAGAGAAACAATATACATTGGTTAGGACTAACACATTTCATCTGTTTTAACTATAGGCCTACTCTATAAAAACTCTGATTTTATTATTTTTTCTTTCTTATTCATGGAAAATTTAACATCAATACAGTAAAAAGAAAATACGCACATTTTATGGCGACTCTGCTGACATCAATTTTGCTGTAAAATACATATTTTTTGTTTACATTGCTGGTAGGCCAATATTGTGAAAACGTCACTAATCATTTTTTTTTAAATAAATTGTGTAGATTGTTGGCTTTTGTATTTCTTCTATTGATATTAATTAGAGCCCATATTCCAAAGCTTCGGGGGCTCTGCCCCCTCGACCCCCACCATGGCCCCTGGACCCCTTCCGCAATATTTCGCTTGTTTGCGTAATTGATGGATGAGCATTATAGATTCTCAAGAAGATATGTGGAGCTTCAAAAAAAGTAAATGAGAATGGCTGAACTAAACGAAGGATGTGCAATGATTGTTGGGGTACTTTTTGTCATATGTTATTTGGTAACATACTGCTTCTGAAATAATCATTTGTATATTTTGTGATTTATTTCAATTTGTTATAATAAAAACAGAAAAATAAATATTTTGCCTTCAGTAAATAAATTTGTTGATACCACACTTTAACTGAATTGTGTGCATTTCTATTTAATTCATTTTAAAAGTGATATAATTGAGTAACATAAGTGGATAATTTTAACGATTAACCTCCGTAACGTTGATATACATTGCTTGAGTTAATCCGGTCAGTACTTCAAACTGACGCAACGGCAACTTGCCTTTTTTCTGTTGCCACTTTCTCATAGATGGTACTTTCACAATGTGCATCTTTCAACCCATTCTGTAGACTTTATTTTTACGATTTTCCCCCATCAATTGGTGCATTCTTCTGAGAATGAACCGTTAATCGTATAATGAGGGTGGTGTTAGGATTACTGATATTTTTATCCATTCCAAATCATTAAAAATTTCATGGATAAGACGGTTTATTTCTTGTTCTGAAAATTTTACTTTTAACATGTTTCGATTATTTTTGCCTACAGCATATACATCTTTTCAACTATACTCATGGGCGCTGAGCATTATACATCACTTGCTATATCAATGAATAACCCATTTTGGGCACAGGTATTGTTGGCCTTTTCGGATCTTACCCGTCTTATTGTTGATGACGTTGCATGTCAAGCCCTTTGGAATAATCCCAAAATTAAAATGAATAATAATGTAATATTTTTCAGGGTTTTGGTGTGTTAACGGGGTGTGTTTTGTTAATGATATTTTGGGAACAGATGGAAATTTTCTCTCATATTTTGATTTTCAACGCAAATAGAACGTAAACGTCAATTTTCTTCAATATTATGGCCTGTGCAACGCCATTCGTTATGGTTTCAATAAACATGTAAAACCAAAAGATAGGGAACCTATTATACCAGAAGCACTGCTTTTGGTAATTAAAGTTCTATTACATAACACTCGTACAAGTCTTCAGAGGTTAGCATATCCCAGGTGTTCAGGCAGTGGAATCACACAAAGGAATTTCAAAGTAATTTAAAATTCAAATGAGGCATCGAGCCCGAGTCTCTATAAAAGGACCCGCTGTCCGTGCGGTATTCATCTTTTCCTTGTGTGCAGGCAGTGACGTTAGTTCTACACCAGTACTCTTTTCTCCATGGCCGACGAAGCCCAACCGGAGCGAGCAGAGCCGCTCCTCTCCGTAGGAGAGGATGTTAACCAACGCCTGACTTCTCAGGCTGCTGAGATTAAGCGGCTAACTGAGACGTTGTCTCGGTATATGGATCGTGAAAGTTCAGCTCCTAGTGAGCATTTCAACAGACGTGCTTGGCACGCTGTGCATCAGCAACATCCCCCTCGGGGTGATGACGACATATTAAGCCTCCTTGCGGGGCCCAACGAGCTGGATGCTATGTCAGATGCTGGACCCCAGTAGTCCACTACGACCCAGACGTCGATTTAGAGCCCAAGGAGCTTGATATCAGAGAAGATGCCGATTTATATGACACTGGCATCAGTGTTGGCCCTGCCAAGTTTGATAAGCTGGCCGAAAGGCTTACTAAAGCGGTTACTCTCCCGCCCAAGAAAGAGAGTTTGGAGAAGATTTCGTCGCGATATCTTACCCCCAGCAATGCCCCTGAAGCTTGTACGCCACGCATTGTGCCTGAGGTTTGGCAGACTATTTCGGGCAGAGCTCGGTCTAACGATGTTCGCCTCCAGAAACTGCAGAACAATGTTTTGCAGGGACTTCTTCCCTACGGGGAAATTTTGGAAGAATTACACGCAGCAACGTCTCAGAAGAGGCCAGTGAACATTGAACGCATTAAAGAGTTTTCTCTTGATGGGCTCACTTTAAGCGGGCATGCTTCTTATGAGTTAAGTATGTATCGGAGAGCGGAAATCAAGCCCTATATCAACCCCAAATACAAGGGTTTGTGTAGCCGGAATACTCCCTTGGATGAGAAGTTGTTTGGGAAAGATATACAGAGTACCCTAAAAAATGTGGCTGAAGCGTACAATGTGGGACAAAAGTCTCACATCATGGGAAGGCCCCACGTCGCCACACCCAGAGGAAGCAAACCGATTTTTCCACTCAGCGTCGCCATGACTTCAAGGGACAACGATCGTCTCAGTGGAACCGCTCTCGAGCTCCAGCAACGGTGTCTCGTCCACCGCTTTCACCCCCACGCTTTCCAGCGGACCAGAATCGTCAGAGCTCTTCGATTCATAGACAGGCAAAAAAGTAGTGAGTACCCCAAATTTTGCAGGAAGACTCAAGTTTTTCAAAGATGCCTGGTCTCAGATCACCTCCGACCCGTGGGTTTTACCATCCATTTCGGGTTACAGGATAGATTTTTTATCTACTCCCTTCCAGATTTATCATCCGAGTAATATTTCATTTACTCAGGAAGAAAAAGACGCAATCGACACAGAAATTGCCGACCTTTTACTGAAACAAGCTGTTAGAGAAATTCCATTACGTGAATGCATGTATTTGTCAACAATATTTACTGTTGCTAAGAAATCTGGAGGTCTGAGACCGATAATCAATTTGAAAAACTTGAATAAATTCGTGACATACGAACATTTCAAAATGGAGCATTTTAATTTGGTCAAAGATTTGATTATTTCTAACGATTTCCTAACTACGATTGATCTTAAAGATGCATACTTTTCTGTACCCATTGATCCTAGCCAACATGGATATCTTTCTTTTTCATGGGACGAAAAATTCTTCTGTTTTCAATGTCTTCCTTTTGGATTGAGCTCAGCTCCTCGGGTATTCACCAAAATTATGAAACCCGTCATTGCCTCAGTTCGAGAAAGAGGCATACGAGCAATGATTTATTTGGATGACATTTTAATTTTTGCTCGTTCTAGACAGGAAAGTTTGGATAACACGTCATATGTTGTAAATTTGTTAGAATCATTAGGCTTTGCCGTTAATTATGCCAAGTCAAGTTTGATGCCCCAGACTACTATCACATTTCTCGGCTTTGTCGTCAATTCAATGCAGATGACGGTCAGTGTGCCAATTGATAAGATAAAGAATTTTCAATTGCTTGGAAAAACTATTCTTAGTAGCCAAGAGATCAAAATTAGAAATCTTGCAAAGTTTATTGGCTTAATTGTTTCGTTTTTTGAGGCCTTCCCACCAGGCAAATTACATTTTCGTATTCTTGAATTTGCGAAAACAGAAGCCTTACAAAAGTCTGATTATAATTTTGATGCATATTTTGTGTTCGAACCCCATGTACGCGCTGAAATTCAATGGTGGCTTTCTATAACACCAGAGGAATTCCGATCCTCTATTCAGCATCCTTCTATTAGCATAACAATATCTACAGATGCAAGTAGATCGGGATGGGGTGCATTTTCACATGAAGATGACTCTTTTACGCAAGGCACCTGGCCATCCAAGCATCAAGTTTTGCATATCAACGGGTTAGAATTACTTGCATTTCAGAATGCACTACTTTCTCTGTGTGGCACATGTGTGAACCAACACATTCATGTGAAATCGGATAATAGTACTGCTGTTTCATATATCAACAAACTAGGCGGGAGTGTACCAAGATTAAATTCTATTTCCGCACAAATTTGGCTTTGGTGTTTTAAATCAAACAATTGGCTTTCTGCATCACATATTTCTGGTACCGATAATTGTACTGCTGATGTACTATCCCGTCGCGACGTCAATAAAGAATTGACCCTTTCACCATTTGTTTTTAAATCATTGTTAGACAGATTTCAACTTTTGCCAGATGTAGATTTGTTTGCATCAAAATTTAACAATCAGCTATCCAAATACGTCTCATGGAAACAAGACTCGGAGGCAATAGCTATTGATGCCTTCTCTTTGTCTTGGGAAGGATTATTTCCTTACATGTTTCCCCCCTTTTGTCTTCTATGCAGAGTTCTGAACAAAGTGAGAAAGGACAACACACAATTGGCTATTCTCATAGCACCTGTTTGGAAAGCACAAGTCTGGTTTCCAATACTCCTCGACCTACTAGTAGCACCCCCGATCCTGCTTCCAGAGGACAGCCTCATACCCCCACCCTCAACACAAACTCAAACTTCAACTAGCCGCCTGGCTTATCTCCGCCAACAATGGAATTCAACAGGAATTTCGGAACAAGCTGCCGAACTCATTGAATTCTCTTGGCGACCAGGAACAAATAAACAATATGAATCTGCATGGCAGATATGGCGTAGTTGGTGTACTGAACGGTCGACTAATATGCACAACCCGTCTATAGACAGCATTGTTAATTTCCTTGCATATCAACATTCCTTAGGGAAAACATATTCAACCCTTAACGCTTATCGTTCTGCACTTTCGTCTATTTTAACGGCAATCGATGGTTTTCCTATTGGCAAACATCCACTAGTTGTTCGTTTATTAAAAGGGGTATTTAATAAAGATCCCCCTAGACCAAAGTATAATCATACTTGGAATGTGTCTACCGTGTTAGATTATCTTTCTTCGCTCCCAGATAATGTTAACCTGTCCTTACTAAGTTTGAGTCAAAAGTTACTAGCCTTAACGGCTCTTGTTTCTGCCCAACGGACACAGACTCTTATGTATCTAGATATTAGTTCAATGCAGATGTCCGAGAACTTTGCAGTATTTTATGTCAAAGAATTACTTAAGACTTCAACACCCCGAAAGGGTATCAACAAGCAAGTTGTAAAATTACCAGCGTACCCCGCTAATCAAAAACTTTGTGTTTTGACTACCCTAAAAGAATACATCAAACGTACTGAACCTCTTAGAAAAGTAAACAAAGAGACCAAGCTTTTCATATCATCAAGAAAGCCACATAATTATGTTACTACATGTACTTTAGCAAGGTGGATGAAAGCCATTCTGTCCACATCTGGCATAGATACGAACATTTTTTCTGCTCATAGTTTCCGTAGTGCATCGACATCATTAGCTTTGGCTCAAGGTGTTACCCTAAACGAGATTATGAAGACAGCTGATTGGTCTAACACTCGGACATTTGCCGAATTTTATTTAAAATTCCCAGATACTAGTAAATCTTTTGGCGTTACAATTCTGAACAGTGCTTCAAACAACTAGATCATTTTTATGTAGTTTCCATTATACAAACGAGAGTCCTTGTTTGTAAGGAATTTTATTGTTTTCCTTTTCGGTGTATTTATTTTCGGAGAAGAAACAAATAAGAAAGAAAGGAATTGAAGAAGAAAAATCAGTTTAACGTGTTCTCACAGCATTGAGACTGCATGAAATAAACTTAAACAAATAATCTAATTGTTTCAAATGTGTTTTTTTATCTTCGTCAGATTTAACATGCCATCTTCTGTGCGTGATTGCTTTGAAGATGCTAACCTCTGAAGACTTGTACGAGTGTTATGTAATAGAATTCCTAAATTATACAAATTATTAATGAAGTATAATTAGAATTCTATTTAATAATAAGAAGTACAAGTCGAAGAGGTCCCACCCTTTTCACAATCAGGAAATGTTTTCCTTCTGTTTCCCCTCCCTTTCATGTCGTACACAGCACAGAAGATGACAAAGTCTGTTTTGTGTGTAATATCTTTATCATGAAAAGAATGCTTTTTTGATTCTCACCATGAATGAAAGATTGTCTGAGTGTATGCTAAAGTGATTTGATTGTTATGTGAATAAATTCGATACAGTGGGAGTGTTTTCTCTTTGTGAAGGAAGAAAAAAAAAAAAAAACCCTTCAATCTACTTTGAACGATGAATACCGCACGGACAGCGGGTCCTTTTATAGAGACTCGGGCTCGATGGCAGTTTATAATCACTCGCGTCGCGTTCTGGTTCGTAAACACTCGCGTTTTGAATTTTTGGCGATTTTTTTTATTTCGGTGCGATTTTTTTTTAACGGTGTCTTCAATGGGACAGACATGCAGGGAAATTTGAGTTTCGTTTTAAGCCGGCAATTAAAGAATAGAAAACAAGCTTGATCCGCCCCAGACAGCTGGCAGCAGTCTGTTTCGAGGAGTTTTTTTCAAACATTTTTAATTTTTTTTTAAATTTCTCTGTATTTGGTGAGTGGAGCCAACGGAGTTCAGCGGAACAACCAACATAATAATTAATAGACACAAAGACCGAAGCTTTTGGTCAAGATCCGCCCCTGTGGCTGTGCGCGCTCTCACGGTAAAAATTCGCGCGACGATCAAAGCCAAGGTACCGTACCGTCCCGGTGCCTTCCTGAAAACAGAAGTTGTCGGCTACGTCATTTATCCAGGCCCCTTAAACAACTCCAAGCACGAGGTAACTCAGATTGAGTCAGAAATAATGGATTGGAAAACAGAAGACATGGCTTCAGGGAGTCACAGTAGGCTGGATACATAAACATAAATAAAACATTGTGATCAACAACAAATATACACTTGTAAATACATTACAATACAAATTACAATACAGTGTAGATTTCTTGTCCTTGATAACCCCCAAATTTTTTCATATTTTTCACCCTGCAACGTCCTGCAAGATTAATGAAAATCCATTTTACCATTTTTAAATTTTGTTCAGTGCACCATCATTATATAAAAAAACTTATATCACACACACACACAATTATTTGTATAAAGGAACAATTTTGTTGGTCCCTCGGACTTCTTTATAACCAGAGTGCACTTTACTCCCCCTCCTACTTCTATTTCTTCTCAGTCTTCTTTTTATTCCCATTATTATGTCATCTTATTCTTCTCCCTGTTCTTCTACTTCTCAATTTCTTCCCTTTCTCCTTAGTGTTCATCTCCCTTCTCACTTCTTCCTTTTCTCTTCTCAGTCTTCCCCTTATTTTATCTTCTCTTTCTCTTCTTCTACATCCTCCCCTCAATTTTCTCTTTTTAGTTTCATTTTTACCCCCTTATGTCCTCCATCTTCTTTTTTCTTCTTCTACTTCTCCTCCTCCTTCCTTCTTGCTTTTCTTCTTCAGCACTTTTTTCCTCCCTGATTTTTACGTTAGTGTAAAATAATTCACAAAGAAAGGGAGAAGCAAATAAAAAGTGATATTATGAAATTGTAGCACCTCGCTATGCTTTATAAAGAATACCACAGACTTCAGGAAAATCCTCCAAAGGCAAAGCTAAATCGAGAGTAGCCTTTCCTCCTTTTTCTTCTTTATTCCTTTTCTCCTTTCTTTCTCCTTTTTTCCTTGCTTCTTTCTTTCTGTCTGTCTTTTTTTTTCTTTCTCTTTTCTCCCTCTTTCCCTTCCTTTCTCCCCCCTCTCTCTTTTTTTAGGGGGAGCCCCCCCCCCGCTTCCGCCGCCTATGGCTCTAAGATTTAAGATGTGGAATGTGATTATGTTAAAACAGTAGTCAAAATTCGCTTGTTATCTTAAAACAGTGGTCGAGAACGTTTTATTTAAGGCACTTACCAGCTTAAAATAAAACGAAACTCGAATTTCAATTTCATTTTATTTTTCCAGTACGTTTGTCCCATTAAAGACACCGTTAGAAAAAAAATCGCACCGAAAAAAAAAAAATTCGCCAAAAATAAAAAACGCGTGTGATTACCAACCCGACGCGAGTGATTACGAACGCGAGTGAATATAATAAGCCGGCTCGATGCCTCATTTGAATTTTAAATTACTTTGAAATTCCTTTGTGTGATTCCACTGCCTGAACACCTGGGATATGCTAACCTCTTCGACTTGTACTTCTTATTATTAAATAGAATTCTAATTATACTTCATTAATAATTTGTATAATTTAGGAATTTTGAAGTATAAGTTGAAAGATTGCAAAAGTCTCAAAAAATGGAAACAAGCGTTTGACTTTGACAACACTATATGGAGGTTCTACTATCAAATACCTTTTTATTCAACTGCAGATGTCAACATGAGGTAGTTTCAGTTAAAAGTAGTGAATAGAATTATTTATATGAAAGATGTTTTATTACAATTTGAATTACATGTAGTTACATATAATTTATGTACTTTTTTATAATAATAACGAAACTATTATGCATATTTTTTGTTCTTGTGCCCACACAAACGAAATATGGTCTCAACTCGAAATTTGGTTTTCTCGTAACGATTTGAATATCAAAATTTCAAACCAGAATAAACTATTCGGTTTTTACGGAAACAATAATGGTGCTCTGAATTGTATCTTTATAATCGTTATCAAAAAAAAAATTTGCAGCAAAATGCAAACATTGTCTTCCAGTTTTCGACCATATTGTGTCTGAAATAAAATCTAGTTATGGTATGGAAACGTATATATATATATACATATATATATACAAAGTCTGAAAGAGAAGAAATTCATAAAAAGGTGGTCATATTTTACTTTATTACATTAAGTAAGTTATCATTCCAAAATACACACACACACACACACACACATATATATATATATATATATATATATATATATGTGTGTGTGTGTGTGAAGTTATACATGTACTACAGCTTTGGCAACTCTTTTATTTAAATATTGTGTGAAAGAAATGGTTGAAGAGAACAATGGTAGGCGTAGCTTAAATCAAGGTTCCCCAGAGCTATCTACCCTTTGGAAAAATTGGTGATGCCGAAAAAATGTCTCTGCCGGGAATCGAACCCGGGTCTAGTGGTTAAGGCATCAGCGTTCAAAGCTGGGGGCCCGGGTTCGATTCCCGGCAGAGACATTTTTTCGGCATCACCAATTTTTCCAAAGGGTAGATAGCTCTGGGGAACCTTGATTTAAGCTACGCCTACCATTGTTCTTTTCAACCATTTCTTTCACACTATATATATATATATACACACACAGAAAATTTTACACAAGTTGTGTTAAATTTTACACAACTGTGATGTACGTATAGAACTCCACAACAATTGTGTGAAATTTTACCTAACCCCTATTTTGTAAAATATACAAAACTATTATGTAAGAATTTACATTTCTGCAAAGTAAATTTTTTACATAATTGCTGTGTAATTTTTTCATTTTGTAAAAAATACACATCTGCGATGTACGTATAGAACTCCACAACAATTGTGTAAAGTTTTACCTAACCCCTATTTTGTAAAATATACCAAACTATTATGTAAGAATTAGATTTCAGCTAGGTAAAAATTTTACATACTTGCTGACTAATTTTTTAAATGCATCATTTTGTTGTAATTTTTCTTCAGTATTCTGTACCCTTTACTCTGTTATTGTGTTCACCCAATAGGTTCTCCATGTACTAGCAGAGTAAAGGGTACAGAATACAGAAGTAAAATTTACACCAAAATGATTCATTAAAAAAAATACACAGCAGTTATGTAAAGTTTTTACCTTGCTGAAATGTAAATTCTTAAATAATAGTTTGGTATATTTTACAAAATAAAACAATTATACAGAAAATCATGTAAAAAAAGAACATATATTGTAATATTATAATGACACAGACAAGAACACATCGATCATTATATACATGTAACAACTTTTTTTATATTTATATGTTTATTTAGAAACAAAATTACATGAATTATTTATACAAATAATTATAAGGGATTAGAAAAAATAACTATTAATTACAATATTTACAAATAATTAGGATGATTCTATAAAAACAACAACAAGGAATATAAAATGGTGGAAAAAAATTATATATGTACTTTAAGTCATGTTTTGAAAAACTAGTAGGCCTCCCATGTAAATTGCTGAAAGATGCGGTTGCAATATTTTGAGTAGGAAAAAAAAAGAAAAAAAAATTAAGAGAAAAGAAGAAAAAGAGGAAGAAAAAGAAAGGGTGAAGGGTAGATAATTGTAAAAATAGCGTTTTTAATCATGTATAAGCCATTTTACCCTGATTTTACCCCTGTTGTTCAATTTTCAAAAAATATTATGATGTCACCCCCCCCCCCCTGGAAAGTTCGCCCCTCCTACCAAAACACCCTGGCGCCTCCCCTGGCTATATGGCATGTTATTGCTTCTACATCCGAACTATTGGAAAAATGCAGGCACCCTACACTTTGGAATTCTCTTTTTGGTGACAAGCTAATGAGTCAAGTATAAAACACCTATTGAAAATATCAGGTCATTTAATTATTAACGATAATTAGGGCAAACAAACAATCATTATAGATGATGGAAATGAGAGAAGTGTTTTGAAATATACACAGAATAATTATATCACATACAGGTGCATTTCTACTCTAGTTTACATACAATTTAACTGCCTTTATAAGTTCACCACCCAGATCAGGCCTTAACCAACTGGGGGGGGGGGGGGGGGGTGGGGGTCTATTTGATGACCCCCGCCCCCTCAACGATTCACACAATATCTCCATAATGCATAGTGGTCTTGGCACAAGCTTTCATGATTTTTTTTTAAACAAGTATCGCACAACTTTCAACAGTGTCAACACCAAATTTATCGTGACTGCACATACAGATTTAAGGCCACGATCCTTTGAAAACTTTTCATCAAGTCAAAAAATGACTAAAAAAAATTATTTTGGGTACAAATTCAATGCAATATTTCTATGTTTCAATAAATCAATATAAAAATTCACTTTTAAAATTCAAATGGCTGAAATGACTTAATTTTAGCATAATCATACTTCAATTCAATTATGCTTGCAGAGATCACTGCGCATTGTGGAGTTATCACGTGAATCGTTGAGGGAGGGGGCCACATTGACCCGCCCCCATTGGAATAGGGTTAAACAGTCTACAAGTTGACATTTACTAAGTCAGGTTTGAACAGTCTACAGTTTGACATTTACTTTGTCAATTAAAAAACAAAAGCAGTTTAAAAAAATGTTGACATCACTCAACATAGGAACTTCTTTAGAGCAAAAGTTCATTGGAAGAAAACAACTTAACAAAATATAAAATTACTTATAATTAAGACCATACTTCATACAACTAAAAACTTTCTGACTTAACCCTAAAAAGACTAGGTTATTTTGGGCCCTGTGAAAACTTTTTTTTTTTTGGGGGGGGGGGCATCAAGTGCCACCCCTCCCCATGCGCATTGTGGAGTTATCACGCAGATTGTTGAGGGAGGGGGGCCAAATTGACCCCCCGCTGCCCCCAAAGGAAAAGGGTTAAACAGTCTACAAGTTGACATTTACTAAGTCAGGTTTGAACAGTCTACAGTTTGACATTTACTTTGTCAATTAAAAAACAAAAGCAGTTGAAGAAAACAACTTAACAAAATATAATAATTAAGACCTTACTTCATACAACAAACAACTTTCTGACTTAACCCTAAAAAGACTACGTTATTTTTTGGGGGGGCATCAAGTGCCCCCCCCCCCCGAGATCTCGGCCCAGGATCACTGTGAAACTTTGCAGGTGCGTAAAGCATTGCGTACACTACAAAACAGTGTCATCACTACTGAAGTTGAAGCGAAACAAAGTATAGTTATTGAATGCGGGCTGCAAACTGGCTTCAGATATCAGATAACGAGTCGACTAAACAGTCTACAGTTTGACATTCACTTTGTCAATTAACCGCCCCCCCCCCCTCCAAAAAAAAGAGAAAGTTTAACAAAACATTTATCAACACAGGAACTTCTCTTAAGCAAAAGTATCTGGAAAGGCAATAAACTTGCTAGCTCACATGAGGACAGTTAGATGTTGGTATTCATTATTGACTCATAGGCTGTCTCGAAGATTCTGAACTCCCTGATCGCACTGCATTTTACAGCTCCTTTCATCTCATAAATGTATGTTTGTAGGAACTCCCACGCACCACAACACTGAGGCTGGTATTCTAGATCCAGGACATACACTGCTTTATAGCATGTATCTACGGCTTTCATTAAGCTTCTTTGTTCCAATGCCCGCCTTTCCACAATGATGAAAATTTGCACTGGTTTAAGGAGAGGCCCAATGACTAGTATGAACGGTTGAGGTCGACTTTCAGGTACAATATCTTCCAGGAACTTGTCTAGTGCAAGGTTTTCCTGAACAGAAGAATGAGAGAAAAAGAGAAAAATATTCATGCAAAAGAGGTTCAGAACTGGATTGGCAGGAAATATAATTTTGATAGATAATTCAAGCCAGGATTACCTTAAGTACAGATCTTCAAATGAAAAAAAATAAAAATCTGAATCAAAATTCATGGAACACACCGTTGACCAAGAGTTACTGACCCTGACCATTGGCTGGTCACATGACATGAGGTGGCTATTTTCCCGAAACAAAACATGTTCAAGTTCAAGCATATTTTATCCATTCTTGATCAGGAACTTGCACTACACGTAGTCCTCTTCGCTGAAAGAAATGACATTTGCTCGATGTGAAGAATGAACTATATGTCGATTTATAAATTCATTATTCATGTCTAGAACAAATCAGGAAGTTGGGACTTTTTTTATTGAACACAAGCCATTTTTATGGGTTCGTGATTCATGTTCCTGATTCTGTCTAAGTTTGGGGGGGAGGAGGAAAGCTGCACACTGTCTAAGTGTTTTTACCGGGTAATTGCACATAAAGAAATGTTCAATTTACGAGAATCACAAAATCAATTCTTGTGAGAGTGGTTATGAGAATCAAAATTTATTTTCATGGAATTTGCATTAAACAGTGTGGGTAACCAGATCAGAATCATACATACAATACAAATGTCTCTCGCAAAATTAGAGATTTCTCCTAAGCTGCAACAGAATTGAGCCTCTGTTGTATCTAGAATCTCCACTATAAGATACACACTTTATAACATGCTAACTAACAGGACCAAACAGCATTACAATTTAAAAAAAAGCAAGCTGACCCAACTTACATTTTGGACATCTATGAATCCTAGTTGTGCTTCCCGGGTTGAATATCTGCCCCCTTTCCCCTTTCTTCTACCTGGAAATAGTACTGGTAACAAGCCAAAGGCTAGATTGTTATTTTGCTCTGAATATAAAGAAATAAAAAAAACAGTAACAAAATCGTTAAAAAACATCTCATTAAAAAATCAGTCTCTTTCCCCAGATTTATTTCAAAGACACTTCTATTTAACCCTATTCTAACTGGGCATTTTCAGTGCTTGAGATTACTGGGGGGGGGGGGGGGGGTGGGTGTGTCAATTTGACACTCCCCCCCCCTTAAGACCTTAAGCAAAAAATCTGGTTTCATCACACTCACCCTTTCTTTCTCATTTTTACAGCATTAGCTTGAAGAGTTCAGAGACTTATTCTATTGAGTGTTATTCACTTCATTCTAATAATTTTGTCAGTCTTTACAAAAAATATTTACAATTCTTGACTTATTTTCCTTTCATTTAATATTTTTCTTTTAAGTAAATTAAATTTTAAAGTAAATTTTCTCTCGCACCCCCTTTGAGAACACCACTGAAACTGGTTAAAAACAGCCGATAACTTAAAAATTTATTTTCCCCATGGTGTTTGCCGATTTGAAGACACCATTGCAAAAAAATTGGCTCAGCGAGACGCGACGGGCCGCGGCGCGGGGACGCGACCAGAGTGTTTAGTAATAGCCCGGGGAGCGATGCGAGTGACGCTGTATAGGCCTACGTCCGCGTCCTATTCACTTTCTTTGATATGTGAAATTTATCTGTTCATCATTGATTATCTAAAGAAAATGAATCTTGTCCTCAGATCTGCAGATTTATCTTTATTGCAATGCCTGGACTCATATAAAACTTTGGTGTTCGGGTGATGCAAATTAAGAGCGACCACTAATCCCGGGGGGGGGGCACTCAGTATATAATGCATAGTGGGTATGTGCCGCGGAGGGGACCCCCATTTTTACACTCAAATTTCCGTTCCAAGGCATAGCATTTTTGTCTTATTGAGAAAAAGAACAAAGAAAGCCGCTCCAAGGCATAGCATTTCCATCTTATCGAGAAAAAAGAAGAAAGAAATCCGCTCCAAAGCTTCGCATATTTTTCGTTACGCCGTTCCGGTCGCATTGATCTGCTACAATTTTGGTGAAAAGCGGCCGTAGAGCGCTTTTCGGCCATCGCCTAAGCGCGAGCGCACCCGGCGGAGGCCGCGCTAGCTGCGTCATGCACGATTGCCCGTTCCATAAGGATGCATATACGCCTCACAGAGATACGGAGATCCGTTCCGAGGACCCCCGTTTTCACAAACATTTGTAGTTCCGAAGCCCGTTCCGAGGACCCTCCTTTTACAATAAGCCCGCTCCAAGGCCCCCGTTTTTTGCCTCGCCCGCGGCACACCCCTACCACTTTTTTTGTCGAGTGCCCCCCCCCCCCCGGGCCACTAATTTACAACCGCGCTGCAAATAAAGCAAGCGGGGCGAAGGTTCGCGGTTGGTCATCAACGCGACGCAACGACCGAACACGACAGAACACTACACTGATCTGTGGCTAAAGTCATTAAATTTTAAGTCACCACATTCACGTACATGCATATAATTTACCTCTGCAAGAGCTATAACTAGCATCAATCATTTGTTCATGAAATAAAAAAGAAGTTTCTATTCTTACCTTCAAATTTGTCCACATAATCCCCAAGCCCCCATCCTCGCAGCACCGTTTCGACGTACGCCATGTTGCCAGAGTACGGTATTTTGTACTTCAAAATTAAGAACTTCTGAATTTTACACTGCGCGCACGTGTCAATAAAACAAAACACAATTATGTAGAAAAACTAAATACACAATCGCCGTGTATTTCGCATATCAATAAAACAAAACACGATATGTAAAAAATCTAAGTTCACAATCGCCGTGTATTTCGCTCATATACAAAACACCATTGTGTAAAAAAAATAATAAATCACAATCGCCATTTCGCATAACACGGATGTGGAAAAACTTTTCCCAATCATCATGTATTTTGGACTCCATTACGATGTAATATTTACCCAAACGAGGTTAAATACCCTTTTTACAATTCACATATGTATTTTAAATGCTTACAAACTGGCAAAGTAGACATTTTTTACCAGATCTTACATAGATTGTGTATAATTTATTCTTACATGCTATTTTTTTACTTAACATTGGCAATATTTCTGTGAGTGTATATATATCTTGTATGGATTATTTCTTTCGTTTCAACTTTGATTTTTCTTTTTTTATACAAATGTTACGACAATTTCATGGAATATTGTACTGTACATATTTAAATTTTGTGTCATATACTGTCTTAATTATTCAATTATGTATTGTCAATTTCAATGTGGAAGGGTTAAAAAGGAAAAATAAATAAATAAAAGCATATGGAAAACAAAATTATTTGCATTAGCACAATTATTTTCAAAAGCCTTTTCTTACTTGTTTTGGTTGCAACTTGCAGTCAAACTCCAGGAACCTTTAGCATGTTTAGTTGAGACTGGCCTCCGCTGCCACTACCGTAGATAATAGCATTAAGATGATTTAAGTCAACTTGGCGGGTAACTTGGATATGTTATTTTAAAACAATATTTTGGAGAGTATTCACCAGAAATGGAGAAAGACAATGTTGATTTCAACGTATTATTACATTATCCTTCTCCCGTAAGATCCATTCAAGACTGAATTGTTGGTAGCATTTCTTGTCAAAATAGGCAACTTTGATACCATCGATGTGTTCGAATCATCAGCTAGGGCTTGAAATGACTGTAAAATATTTTACTTAATACACGGCATTTCTTCCAGTTTGCTCAAGTGTACTAATCAACCAATCAAAATGAACCATTTATTCTACCAAATATAGACATGTTTATACCACGGCAATGGCTTGACGCCCCCTAATTTGAATTTCGATCAATTATTATTACCATGTTACGGATTAATGCACATAACTCGGTGTCAACGTTTAACAATTGAACACGAGTTATGTTTATTCCACAGAAAGATAAGGAGGTCTTACTTGTATACTACGATAGTGAGAATCGCCCCCCCCCCCTCCACACACATTGACCCACCCCTCCCATCTCGTTACAAAGTGGACAGCTATAGACTTCAACATGATACAAGTTTGCACTTCTAAGAGATGAAGTATTTTCAACGATTTCATCTGACAACGGTGCGGCATAGACGAACGAAACAAAATCAGTTTATTTTCATTATTCACGTTTTTCTTCAAATTTCACGCTGTCGATCCAAATGTGAAGGCACATCGTATATTGGTCCAGACCAAGATAGGTGATTTCATATCTGTGGTAGGGAACATCTTGACAACAATTTATAGTCTGAAAGTGTCAGTGATAAAGTTAAGGTGGGCAGTGATATGAAAAACTTATAACCAACAAGCAAAATTTGAATACGGCTGAATTAAAAGTGGAAATGATGTTTGTCGTTCGGGACTTAGCAATGTCCCGTATGACGCCCAACACTCCGACAGCTGAGAGGTTTTTGTCGAAAGTAAGTGGACCGGGACAGCATATTGTCCATAGATTCGGACCAGACGAGAAATTGCAAATATTTCGTTTGCCCAAGAACACCACTGCTGTTTTGATTCACAGATTTTCGACAAAAGCTGTTCTGTCATTAAGGAACATCTGGCAAAAGAATATAAGCGTTATTTGATTTTGATTTGATTTATTGTTTTCTTCTGCATCCATGGAACATTCGTATAATACATTTTCCATAACATAATAAACATAATATGTTAGCATTTTTGCATGAATAATAAATAAAGTGTACTAAAAAAAAAAAAATTCTAGACAAAAATGATTAACTAGCAAATTATTATATGATATTCACAATTTGCAGGAGACGGATTGTAATCATAAGCAGATTGCTTGAAGAAAAATGACAATCCCAAACTAAACTAATTAAATTAAATAATACGTTTATAAAGCAGAATGGGCATATATTTTTAAATACGAATCATCAATTCATGCAATATTTTTAGTTTGAAGATGAAGATGATAGAGGTGAGGGTGACGGTGATATGATGATGATGATGATTATACAGTGCGCCCCCCAAAAAAACTATACACTTTGAAATGGCTGCCAAATACAAAAGTATATCACTTTGGAGGGAAAGACCTACATGTATATATGGAAAGCCAATAAAGTCATCTTTCACAGGACACCAAAATGCTGGAAAACTATTCATGCTTGAGTGAGCACTACCCACTTAAACAAAAGGTATGAACATTAGAGTGGGCAGGAATTAGCCTTTCGGTTTCTTTCAATTTTTGAGTGGCGAGTCCCCTGAAACTTGCACACTTGAGGGTGTTGTGATGAATTAATGGTCATTCATTATCAATTTATACTGTTAGAGCAAGGAGGTTCTTGGTTAGAGCAAATTTTATGAATTATCAAACTCCATGCATGAGTGAGCGTGAAGTGCAATCTTTAGTGCAGCATTTTAACCTTACAATGTGGGTCTCAACAATGTGTTCATTGGTGTCAGGAGAATAGAGGTAAGAACTGACTTCAGTGGGTGAAGTAAGCTGATTGGAAAAGAGTCAACAGAACGTTTAGCCTCCCTCCTACAGGTCCGCCCCCCCCTCCTGTTGAGATTGAGACTGATTGCTATTACATGTACGCATTAAGTACAGAGCGGACTGTCAATTTGATGATAAATTCTGAAAATTAGGTCATCAACTTTTACTTTATTTAATCAACAATCTGTTGGTAAATCAACTCAATCAATGTGACTAATCAAATATTCACCTTTTTCAATAAATTATCAAACATTTAGCTTTTTAATAAATCATTTCATAAATCATCATAATTAGTCAAGTTCTTAATAATAACAATGGAAAAGAAAGACCCATTAAACATAAGTCACTTGGCATTTAAGTTTTAAATAACATCCAGGGGAAAGGAAGGGGGTGGAGGGCGGGGGTGAGTACATGACATGTGATTTGTAAGAGAACACAAAGAAGAATGCCCCTTTAATCCAGTCTTACCCTTTCTCACCCCCTTGCATGGGCGGAAATCCCAGGGGGGACAGGGGGGACGTGTCCCCCCTACTCAAAATAGTAGGGGGGACACAATATCAAATGTCCCCCCTACTATTTTTGGTCTTTTATGATGGTAAGAAATACATCATTCTAAATCTAAATAAAACATGTATTTTGGGACAAGTTGGGACGAGATGACCTTACTTTTGGGATGATAACCTTTTTTTTGCTTGTCAAATTTTCCCGCCCCTTGTCCCCGTAGGCGGACCAGGGGGCCGAGGGGCCCGCCCCCCCCCCCTCCCCTCTTGGCGGAGCAAAAAAAGTAAAAAGGGAAAGAAAGAAGGAATAAAGGAGGGAAAGGAGAGGAGAAAAAGAAGAGAAGGACGATGAGTAAATAAAATAAGATGAGGGGAAGACTTGGAAAATAAAAAGAATCTTTCGTGCCACTATATAAAATTTTCGCTCGCGCTTCGCGCTCGCATTGCCTGTTAGGTGATTTACATATCTTGTTCAATATGGAGCTCGAATATCAAGTTTGGAAGTCAATATACAAAACATATTTCACCTCGGAAATCGAACTTTCATTATTTTGTGTGATTTGCAAATTGATTTTTAAAAAGTGCTCTGTAAAAATGTCAGTTTTATGGTCTGAATATTAACAGTTGCTGCTTGCGCTGTGCGCTCGCAAATTTTAATTTATCAGGTACCTATTATTTTCGTGTATTTCATAAAGTTTTCAAAATATCCCTTTTCAGGTCTGATTGTTAAGATGTATCAGCTAGCGCGCTGCACGCTTGCATTTTGATTGGCGAGTTATATATGTTTCAATATTGATTATACAACAAACTACTTAAAAACCCCTTTTCGTGACAGTTTATCAAAAATTCTAGCTCCCAATTTGCGCTCGCATTAATGGTTAAAAATACTTTAACTGATGCATCCTATTCATAATTACAAAAGTGAAATGTCCAGTTTTTATGCCATAATATCATCAGATTTCGCGCCCTCATTAGGCATTAATAAATATGATATTAATTTGATAATTAAATTGTCCCTTTTGTTTCATCTCGCTTAGCAAGAGGAATAGTCATCATTTTCATATTATGACATGTCGTAAGGATGTCCCGGTCCTATGTCAAAACTCAGAGTAATAATAATGAAAATGTCAGCTCTTTTTTAAGTGCGATCCATATCCACCTTACAATTTTTCTACAAAGTGCATGAAATATAAGGCTGAAATTGACTCCATTTTTCAGATCGGAATATCAAAGTTTCATGATTTTCATGATTAAAGATGTATTTAGAATGCCTAGATTCTAGGTCTAAATATGAAACACGCGCGCGCATGTTTATTCAGATACTCAACTTGTTCTCTATTTAAATCATCATCCAGTTTCAGATCACAATATCAAAAATTTTCTGCTCGCGCTTTGTGCTCGCATTATTAATGTAGGAAGACCCCATATTACTCATCCTTTTCATTATTTACAAAACATGAACGGAGTGGCCCATTTTTAGGTCTAAATCTCGATTTTTTTTCTTCTGCTCGCTCTTCGCGCTCGCATCAATTATTAAATTATATAGCTATCCTGTACACGATTAAAAAAAATTAATTTAAATTTTTCATTCTTTCTTTAGAAAGTTCAAAATTGTTCAGCTTGCGCTTCGCGCTCGCATCTTTTGATTGTTGAAATATGTCACGCCTTCATGGCTAAGTGCAAGCAGTCCTTAACAGTTACCTTTTCAACAGGTACCAGTTCAAAACGTATATAAAAATTTTCTGCTCGCGCTTTGCGCTCGCATTATTAATACTCATCCTTTTCATGATTTACAAAACATGAATAGTGTCTCGTTCAGTAAATATAGGACTAAATCTCGAAATTTTCCGCTCGCGCTTCGCGCTCGCATCAATTGTTTACTTATATACCTATTCTGCTTGAGTTACAAAAAGTGCTTAGAATTCCAATTCTTTGGGCGAAATGTAAAAAAAAAATTAGCTTGCGCTTCGCGCTCGCATTATTTGATTGTTAAATGCTACTTTAACAGGTATCTTTTCCATCAGTTCATTTCTGCTCGCGCTTTGCGTTCGTAGTAATTATTAAGTTGCATACACATCTTTTTCAGGATAACAAACATTGCCCAGAATGTTCAAATTTCAGGAAAAAATACACAAAATTTCCAAAAAATTAGCTCGCGCTTCGCGCTCGCATCATATAAATAAGGATTATGATATTATATATTAATTTATAACAATAAAGCTAAGAAGTGACTAATGAGGACTATTCCTTCAAAGAAACAAACAAAAATCATCTTCGAGCTGCCGATCGGGGAAAATATGGCTGAAACAAATTTCCGCCCCCCCCCCTCCTATTGGCGAAGGCTGGATCCGCCCCTGTGTCCCCCCTACCTTTTGGGAGAGATTTCCGCCCCTGCCCCCTTGCATGTAACAGGTACCATCACATTACTCTGACTCTCGCAAGCACACTTGCTAACATCCACATAATAAACTAAAAATGCTACACTAAAATTACAATTCCTGTTTACTCATGCATTACATATCAATTTAGTAACTCATGAAATTTGCTTAAGAAACCAAAAGTGATCTTAATTCATCAGTTATTTAGCACAACACCCTTAACGATGCAAGTTCCAAAGGACTCGCCTCTAAAGAAACTGGACGGCTATAGTCCAGGGGCTGGGGGGGGGGTTTCAGCTAATCGGGTACATAAGGTTTGATGGTCCCAACATGTTGGCATGATATCAGTGGTCAAGAAAATGTGTTGCTGCCGGGTCATATCCTGTACGGAAGGCCCACAGGACCCCATTTTTGTCGGCCATCTTGGATTTTTCATGAAAATCAATTATTTTCATATTTTTACACAAACAATGGAAAAATATTAAACACTCTTAAAAATACCTAGTCAATTGACCAAAAAAAAATTCGTCAAAACATGGTCTTATTTGACAAACTTGGAATTTGTCAAATAATTTGTCATGCAAGCAGATTTCCTTGACAAATTGAATTCGTCAAGTATTTATGGGGAAAAGATTTGTCATTAGACAAATTTTAATTCGTAATGAAAAGTGGTCTTATTTGACGAATTTTCATTTTGATTCGTCATGCTAAGAAATCAGTTTGTCATGCATGGAAATTAATTCGTAATGTATGAAAATTAATTCGTCATGTAGCACTGCACAGAACCCCACTGCATGACGAATCGTTCATGTCACTGACAACAAAGTTGTCATGGCATGCACAACTTTAAAATTGTCACACAAGTATTGACAGTTACACTAGAGCTGTATACAGTATAGACCTAACTGTTGCACATGTAAGTTAGAACTCTAGATCTAGATTCTAGATAACTTAATAATGTGTGTGATCTGAAATGCAAGACTAGATTCTAACTTATCTAGATCTAACTTAGAATTCCAGATCTAGGGTTAGGCTATCAAATAAAAAAGGAGAGACCCTAGATCTAGAGGTCTAGGCCTACACTCCACGCAGACTAGACTCTAGGAGTAGGACCTAGCCTAACTGTTACGTCTAGTTACGAATACCGGTACGAGTGGGTAATGAAGTGGAATTACGTTAGATTCTAAGTTAGATCTAGATCTAGCTAGGTCTAACGAACTTAGATCTAGTAGTACTAGTTCTACATCACTAAGTTAAGGTTCTATAGATTATGTAGACTAGTCTAACGTTAGACATAGATCTAACGTTAGATCTAGATATCTATTCACAATTCGAAAAAAATCCTTTGTGTATTGCTATGGCATAACAGTCAACGTTGTCGTTGAACTTAGAGGCTAGCGGTAGGCCTAGGCTATGCCGACCTATGTACACAGACCGTAACGTAAGCGGCCAGGCGATATCTAACTTACAGCCTAGTAGTGGTAGTAGTAGAGTCTACATGTGCAACAGTTAGGTCTAGGCCTATACAACTCTGTAACTGTCAGTATTTGTGTGACAATTAAAAATTAAGTTGTGCATACCTGATGTTCGACGTCGATTGTCACTGCGGGGAGGCCTAAAGTTATGGATCTGAAGTGCCGCCGGGCCTGGAGACATGCAGTCAGGGAAGCGAGAGTTTGCGATTGAATGGCGATACCAAAATTTAAAAAATTGCTCTCCAGGCAGGGCGCATGCGCACGATGTGAATTTTGACAAATCTTTTAAGATAAGGAAACCCGTTTTAAATTTGTCAAAAACTTTCATTCCAAAATTCGTATTGTATGTCTAAATTCGTCCCTCAATTTGTCAAGTCTGATAAGATTCGTCTTCTGCAATCTGACTGACAATATCCATTTGTCAATTCGTGCTTGTTGGATTCGTCAGTTAAAGTAGTTTGTCAAAACAGGATTTACATTCGTTATACGAGAGACGTGAATTAGTATTTCCCGATTTTTAATTTGTCAACTACTAAAATGATTTGTCAATTGACATAAAGTGATCGTCATAATGACGTGACGAATTTTTACTACCAGTTTGACAAATCTTTGCCCCCACTTGACTAATAAAAACTAAGAGTGAATAAATACGCATTTTAAAATGATTTAGACAGTAGAAATCGATTGCAATTGTTCTCTGGACAGTCCGGTTAATATTTTTTGAAAAATATAAGAATTTATGCCAAAATTTTCATGTTTTTAGGAAAAAATTTGCATGTGCATTGATATCTTTCTGTTTTGTCATTAATATCAATAATTAATGCAAAATATAAGCATTCAACACGAAAGAGAATATATTAACGAGAACATTGATATGCCTCATTACAGTATTAATGTCTTAACTTGCTTAGATATAGGGAAGATACTTCCAAATGTATTCCCTGATATTGCGATAAAATGACCCCAAAAATCAACCTCCGTCACTAGTCACATTCGTGATACCGACTTCAATGCGCTCGCTAACTTGCCTTTCAAAAGAGTACAATAGACTCGGTCTTGCCTTGCCTTTGTTGGTGTGACTACACGCATAAATGCATTTAATGAGCGTCGCGATAGAAAAGTGTATATTACATAATATTGGTATGAGGGCAAAATGCGTTTTTTACATATTTAAGCAACTTTTATGTTAATGAAACCTCTTGGAAAAGTAAGAGGAGGGATTGCTCTGCATGTCGCAAGCAATTACATTCGGACACCTCAAAAGCATAGTCCCGCAAGAGCCTGTCGAAGGTACCCCACCCTTATCCGAAGCTTGACTATTAAAATATCTTGCCTTTTGGAGACCTCAATGTGGCAAAATGATGCTTGGTTAGGTAAAAATACAACTTTTATCTTCTTGAAATCACTTGCAGACGAAAGAGTATAGGCTTTTCCCTATCAGCTACAGTTAAAGAAATGAGGGCACAAAAAAAACCTACCCTCTCAGGGGGCTGCCCCAAGTCACCCACCCCCTTTTTCGTATTTTGCCCATTTTTGGAAAATTCGTCATTTTGGAGCCACATTGATAAAAAAAAGTGTTTCTACTATGTAGTGAAACCACTTTTATTGTTTTAAACCACTTGGAAACAAAAGAAGAAAAAAAATCTGCAAATTTGGAGCCCCCATTGAGGCTAAAGGGTGTTTCTGCTAAAAAGCAATCCATTTTCATTGTCTTAAAACCACATGGAGACGAAAGAGTTGGGTTTCCTCTATCAGTTACATATAAAGAGGTGCTGATACAGCAAAGCCTACCCCTGTCAGGGGCTCCTGAAATTACCCACCCCTTTTCCGTATTTTACCGTTTTATTAGAAAACCTCGAATTGGGAGCCCACATTGAGGCAAAACGATGTTTCTCCTATATTGCAAACAACTTTCATTGTCTTAAAACCACTTGGATAGGAAAAAGTCGGATTTTTCTCTCTGCTACATATATATAACAAAGTGCTGACACATGGAAGCCTACCCCTCAGGGAGTCCCTGAAGTCACCCGCCCCCTTCCCGTATTTAGCTAATTTATGGGAAAAATCTGCCAATATGGAGAAACTGAAGAGGGTAGGCGTTGATGTGCCAGCATCTTTTTATAATTATGTAGCTGATATTTAAAAAAAAAAAATTTTTAATTTCCAGGTGGTTTGAAAAATAAAAGTGACTTTACTATTATATCAGAAACGCCCTTTGCCTCAATTGTGACTCCAAAATGACGAATTTTCTAATAATTAGACAAAATAGACAAACAGGATGGGGTGACTTAATTTTCGGCAGCCCCTGAAAAGGGTAGGCGTCGATGTGCCAGAACTTCTTTATATGAAAAGCTTACTCTTCCATCCCCAATCCCAGGGGAGTTAAAAAAATAAAAGTTGTTTTACTACATAGCAGAAATACCTTTTTGCATCAATGGGGCTAACACCTTGGTCATATTTGCTCTATACGGCGGCCGAACGGCGAGTCGAAAACAGCCGTTTTATTAATTTCGATTCAAACCACCTATATGTAAATGTACAAAAAATGTTAAAACGGCTGTTTTCGACTCGCCGTACGGCCGCCGTAGAGCAAATGTGACCAAGGTATAAACACTGCGACTTTTCCAATAAAGAGGGAAAATAGGCAAAAAGGTGGGGTGACTTCAGCTGAATTGAGTAGCTTCGATGCGCCAGCACGTTTTTTTCATGTAGCTGATAGAAGAAAGCCTAATATTTCATCTTTCAGTTGCTTCCAAAAAATAAATTGGCTTCATTATATAGCAGGAATGCAAATTTGCCTGAACGAGGGGGTCAAAAACTGCGAATTATTCAATAAAGTGGGAAAATAGTCAAAAGGGTGGGGGAGGGGGGGATTCGGCAGCCTCTGTTGGGGGTAGGATTCTGTGTGCGAGCACGTCTTCAAATGAAGCTGATGTAGAAAATCCTACCTTTTTGTCTCCCACGAGTTACAAACAAAAAAGCGACTTTCTGCAAAGCAGAAACGCCGTTGGTCTCAATGGGGCTCCAAAATGGCGAATTTTCCTAGAAATGGGCAATGTACGAAATAGGGATTGGGTGACCTTTGCCTGCCCTGAGGGGGTAAGGCTTCGATGTGCAGCACTTCGTTATTAAGTAGCAGATAGAGAAAGTACTACTTTTTCGTATCCAAGTGGTTTAAAGACAATGATAGTGGTTTGCTATATAGGAGAAACATCTTTGTGCCTCAATGTGGGCTCCAAATTCGCAGATTTTCTAATAAAAAGGTTAATTTACGGAAAAGGGGTGGATGATTTCGGGAGCCCCCGACGGGGTAGGCTTCAGTGTGCGAGCTGGGCGCGCGCGTCTTCAAATGTAGCTGATGGAGAAAATGCCATCTTTTCGTCTCCCACGAGTTACAAAACAAGTTACTTTTCTGCAAAGCAGAAACATCGTTTGTCTCAATGGGGCTCCAAAATGGTGAATTTTCCTAGAAATGGGCAAAATACGAAATAGGGGTTGGATGTCTTCAGCTGCCCCCTGAGGGGGTAGGCTTCGATGTGGCAGCACTTCGTTATAATGTAGCAGATAGAGAAAATACTACTTTTTTGCATCCAAGTGGTTTTAAGACAAGGAAAGTGTTTTGCTGTTTAGGAGAAACATCTTTGTGCCTCAATGTGGGCTCCAAATTCGCAGATTTTCTAGTATAATATAAAAAAAAGGTAGAATACGGAAAAGGGTTGGGTAATTTCGGGAGCCCTTGACGGGGGTAGGATTTGCTGTACCAGCACTTTTTTTTATATGTAACTGATAGAATCAATGATACTATCTTGTCTCCAAGTGGATTAAGGCAATGAAAATGGATTGCTTTTTAGCAGAAACACCCTTTAGCCTCAGTGGGGGCTCCAAATTGACAGATTTTCCTATAAAGTGTTAAAATGTGAAATAGGGGTTGGGTGACTTCAGTCGCCCCCTGAGGGGGTAAGCTTCGATATGCCAGCACTTCGTTATATATATAGCAGACAGAAAAAAAAAATCTTATCAAAGTGGTTTTAAGACAGTGAAAGTGATTTGCTATATAGAAGAAACATCTTTTTGCCTCAATATGGGCTCCAAATTCGCAGATTTTCTAATAAAAAGGTAAATTACAGAAAAGGGGTGGGTAATTTCAGGAGCCCCTGACGGGGGTAGGCTTTGCTGTACCAGCACTTCTTTATATTCAACTGATAGAGGAAAGGCAACTCTTTCGTCTCCATGTCGATTTAAGACAATGAAAATGGGTTGCTTTTTAGCAGAAACACCCTTTAGCCTCAATGGGGGCTCCAAATTTGCAGATTTTTCCATAAATTTGCAAAATACGGAAAAAGGGGATGATGTTTTCGGCATCCAACTGACGGGAGTGGCTTCAATTTTCCAGTAATTATTTATATGTAGCAAATAGAAGAAAGTCTACTCTTTTGTTTCCAAGTGGTTTAAAACAATAAAAGTGGTTTCCCGACGTAGTATAAACATTTTTTTCATCAATGTGGCTCCAAAATGACGAATTTTCCAAGAAATGGGCAAAATACGAAAAAGGGGGTGGGTGACTTGGGGCAGCCCCCTGAGAGGGTAGGCTTTGTTGCGCCCTCACTTCTTTAAATGTAGCTGATAGATAAAAGCCTACTCTTTCGTCTGCAAGTGATTTCAAGAAAATAAAAATTGTTTTTTTTTACCTAACCGAAGCATCATTTTGCCACATTGAGGGCTTCAAAAGGCAAGATATTTTAATAGTCAAGCATCGGACAAGGGTGGGGTACCTTCGACAGGCTCTTGCGGGACTATGTTTTTTAGGTGTCCGAATGTAATTGATTGCGACATGCAGAGCAATCCCTCCTCTAACTTTTTCTAAGAGGTTTCATTCACATAAAAGTTGCTGAAATGTGTAAAAAAAACGCCTTTTGCCCTCATACCCATGTACGTAAGATTCACTTTTCTATCGCGACGCTCATTAAATGCATTTATGCGTGCCAGTGACACCAACAAAGGTGAGGCAAGACCGATTGAGTCTACTGTACTCTTTTGAAAGGCAAGTTAGCGAGCGCATTGAAGTCGGTATCCTAGTGTGACTAGTGACGGAGGTTGCTTTTTGGTGCCATTTTATCGCAATATCGGGGAATACATTTGAAAGTATTTTCCCTATATCTAAGCAAGTTAAGACATTAATACTGTAATGAGGCATATCAATGTTCTCGTTAATATATTCTCTTTCGTGTTGAATGTTGATATTTTGCATTAATTGTTAATATTAATGACAAAACAGAAAGATATCAATGCACATGCAAATATTGGCCTAAAAACATGGAAATTTTGGCATAAATTCTTATATTTTTCAAAAAATATTAACCGGACTGTCCAGAGAACAATTGCAATCGATTTCTACTGTCTAAATTGATTGATTGATTGATTCTTTATTTCCATGCAAAAATAAATCATACAACAGAAAATATATTGACAATATCTCATGGTAAAATAACAATAAACAATCATGGCATGGGAGGGAACAGTCATAAGCACAAGGCTTGAAAAGGACGCCCCTCAAGAAAGACTACGGCCCTGAATAAAATCAATAAGTCATATTTAAAAATTACAGTAAAAGCAGGGCCAAAAGGAAAACACATCAAGCATGTCAAGAATAAATCAAATGATAATAACACACCAGCCGTGTATCGATTAATATTACTATGTTTAACATAGATACGTCGTATGAGATAATACAAAAAATAAAGTATGCAATATGATGAAAGTCATGAAACTGATGATAGAACAATATCTTAACTCAAATAAGTGCTAATAATGGAATGCTTAAACTCAAACTTAAATTTGTTCAATGTAGGAGCACCACGTATTGTTAAAGCTATATCATTCCAGGTATCTGGACCAGTATGTCTTATTGACCTATGGGCTAAGGCAGTTAGCGGATTTAATAAATGTAAATTTGTTGAGGTTCTCGTAGGATAATTATGAATAAACGAATTCAAAAGGAACATATGATCAAATGTTAATGGTAATTGGCGACAGTGAAACTTAAACATAAACAAAGCAATTTGAAATTTATGTATATCATCAATTTTTAAAGTCTTGAAACGGTTAAAGAGGGGACCAGTATTTTCATAAAAATCCAGCGTCGGCACACAAACGAATAGCTTTCTTTTGAAGTAAAAGGATGTGATTTTTTTATTTGAATGAGCCCCATACAATATTGCAATAAGTGATATGTGGAAGTAAAATAGAATTATAAATTGAGAGTAATGCTTGAGGAGGTAAATAGTGTTTAACTTTAAACATTATAATACATCTTGATACAGACGTCAATATTTTACATACATGGTCATCCCATGTTAAAAACTCATCTAGAATGACACCTAAAATCTCACATTATTTTTTTGTCCGATAGAAATCCCACTTATCTTTATTTCCTCTGTATAATGATCAGCTATTATTTTGGAGTTCTTGAAATCAATATAATATGTTTTTTGCAAATTTAAAGACAATTTATTACTTTGGAACCATGTGGATATTTTGGGCAATTCATTATTCAACATTTCAAAAAGCATTCTTTTATTCGAGTTTGAAGAAATAACTGTTGTGTCATCAGCTTAAAGAATATATTGTAATAAGGGTGAAGAATATACTATGTCATTTATATACAGAAGAAATAAAAGCGGGCCCAGAATTGAGCCTTGAGGCACACCACAATTAATATACTGTGAATTAGAACTTACTGAATTTATACATGTAAATTGTTGCCTATTTGAAATATAACTATTAAACCAATTAAGAGTAGTACCTCTAACACCAAAATATTTTAATTTGTAAAGCAATATAGTATGATCCAGGGTATCGAACGCTTTACTTAAGTCCATGAAAACACAAATTACATGTTCCTTTTTTGCTAAAAGAGAAGAAATTTTATCATAAAGATCAACAAGAGCTAGATCAGCAGAATGAAATTTGCGAAAACCATATTGGGATGGATTTAATAAATTATGTAATGACAAAAATGAAACTAATCTATTGTAAACAAGACGTTCAAGTATTTTTGAAAATGACGAAAGAATAGAGATAGGGCGATAATTCTCAATGAGTGTCCGATCGTCCTTTTTATAAATTGGAATGATTTTCGCAATTTTCATATGAAGAGGAAAAATTCCGGTTGACATTGAAATATTACATATATGAACAAAAGGAGTTATAATGCTTAATATAATCTTTTTTAAGGAGAAAATTACTAATCTCGTCATGTCCAAAAGAACGACTGTTTTTAAGATTGTTTACGATTTTCAATATTTCCTCAGAATTTGTTGGATTAAAAAACAATGTATGTTGACATGAATTGCGTAAATAATCTGCAAAATTAGTTGTGGTATGTGGTATTTTTAATGCTTGTTCCTGTCCAACATTAACAAAATAATCATTAAAACCGTTAACAATATCATCTAATGATTCATATACCAAATCACCATGTGAATATTTATGATTTAAATTAGCATCCTTTGCTTTCCCCAATAATTCGTTAATATTTTTCCAAGTAGCTGACATACCTCCTTTAGCATTTTCAAATTTTTGTGAATAATATGTTTTCTTTGCATTTTTGATGATACATGTTAAAAAATTTCTATATCTTTTATATTTACTAATATTTTCAGAGGAATGATTCTTCAAACCAGTTTTATAAAGTTTGTTCCTTTTTCGACTTTACTTTACAATCCCAAAAGTAATCCATGGTTTTCTAGGAGTTTTGGATGACCTTTTTCGTCTAACTTTTGGAATTGTATGGTTTAAACAGCAATGCAATTTATCAATAAATAATTTATATGCTATATCAACGTCATTACAGGATAAAACATCAACCCAAGATTCGGCTTCAAGTTCGGTTATAAAATTTTGCATATTCTCAGGAGACATCTTTCGAATATAAGTAATATTTGTAGCAGGCTTTTTACTTTGTCCAAGTGTAGTGATAATAAATATAGGAAGATGGTCAGAAACATCAGAATATAATATACCAGATGAAATATGTCGCTTGTCAGTGTTGGAAAAAATATTATCGATTAAAGTAGAACTTACAGCAGAAACACGTGTTGGTTTATCTATAAAAGGATATAATGCATACGAATTCAATGACATTGACAAATGTTTGGCTTTGTTTATTAATATTTAGAATATCAATATTGTAATCACCAGATAAATATATATCTTTATTTTCGGTTGTAAGTTTATGAAGAATAATATTTATATCAGAGAAGAAGGATTCAGTATTTAAGTGGGGTGGTCGATAAACAACACCTATAACAGAATTTTTGGAATTACAATTTTCAACTTCAACAAATAATGATTCAGCGCTATTACTCACAAATTGTAAGTCTTTCCTGATAAAAAATTGATAAGATTCTTTTATATATATAGCAACACGACCACCTTTCATATTATTTCTATCAACATGAAGAAGTAAATAACCACTGATATTAAATAAATCTGGAGATTTGTCATTTAGCCATGTTTCAGTTACACATATAATACTATATTCATATTCAACAGAAGAAAGCAATTCTTGAAAAGTATCAAAATTCTTACATAAACTCCTTGAATTTACATGAAGAATTCTGAAATGATTTTCTTGGTAAGTAATCTTATTTTTAAATTCATGGGGTAAATAATATTGGCAAGATGACGTTGCAATGACCTCATTTAGTTCCAAATCTATATTACTATCGATCATATAATAAACATGTGAACAAACAATACTTGTATAACATAATGATAGTAGGTTTTACGATAATAACGACTTTACTTGCATCTCTTGATAAATAAATATAGCGATGATATAATTTACAAATCGATACACGACTGGTACGAAGGTTTTGTGAACTTTCTTGCTGATTCACATTTATATTAATAAAGTAGAAATTATGGAAAATAGATTCAAGACTGACAATCAAATAAAGTGTAAAAAGAGCATGACATGCTAGAAATATGGCACAGCGATGTGCAAGAAGACAATTACCAAAATATAAGTACAATACAAAACAAATCGTTTTGGTTGAATATATTTTGATAGACTTGCTCGACCTCAGAAAAACGGAAGAGTAAAGAAACACTCCATTTAAAAGTATTTGTTTTCAAAGTGTACATGTACGAGGAGAAGACGATCCTAAAATAGTTACTTGTATATATATTTTTAACATATGTGCAACAATGCTACATTGTAACCGTTATGTAATCGGCGTAACCAAAATAGAACTCATCTCCATTGTGAAATGCGTATTTAAATCATTGTGAAATGCGTATTTATTTAATATTTTTCCGTTGTTTGTGCAAAAATATGAAAATAATTGATTTTCATGAAAAATCCAAGATGGCCGACAAAAATGGGGTCCTGTGGGCGTATTTTTTTTTTACACCACTGCTCCGCCAAAATATTGAAAACCCCCACAGAAACGGCTCGCGCTAGAGTCTAACACGTTGACCACACACGTTTCGTCGTGCACATCTTGATTTCGTTCAATAGTCATACAAAAAAAAAAACCCTTATGATTTCAATATACATGTAGATATATAGCTTTTTAAAAGCGTTTAGTTTGTAGGGACCTAATCCGCTTACATTTCATATTAATTCTACACCGCATGAGCATTTTGTTCGCAGTTATGGCACCTCCAGACATTCAGATGCATGAAACAAAGAACTAGCGAGGGTCCTTTGCTGCAGATAGCCTAGATTTTCTTCGTCGACAAAATTTTTCACCTCATGATCTTCAGCACTCACCCTCTCTCTCCAGCATTCTCCTTTCTGTATTTGGGCGACAGTGGTCTCTGCATCGCCCTCTTGCTTTTTGCCCAATACAAAAGACCTTTATTTTGTTGTAATTAAATTAGGCACAATCATTTGTCGATAAATTTTGTCTGTATTTATTGATATGCACACCATGATACCTTTGCTTTTCTCTAGTTATTTAAAAAGCACATAGGGATTGCTTCTGCAGTGTGATGCGCTCTAGAAATATGATTTTATATTATTATTAATATTATGATCGTTATTATTATTATTATTATTATTATTATTATTATCATCATTATTATTATTATTATCATTTGGCAGATAAGATCTTCTCTCTACCTCCCTATTCTTTCTTTCTTTCTTTCTCATTTTTTTTTAAGGAAAGTCTACCCCAAAATAACAATTTTTTCAACAGGACAAGAAAAGTCAGATTGACAGAAAAGTCTAAAAAGTTGGAGGGAAATCGGACAACTAATAAGAATGTTATGAATTTTTAATGAAATGAATATCACTAGGCGATTGCCAACTTGCTGACATCATAGGTATAGTTCATTACTACAAAATTAAAATTTTACCGAAATTTTGATTTCCTCAAAACTTTTTCCAGGATATCTAGATGATAGATATGTTTTTCATGTTTCCATTATTACAGACTTTATAGTTCTATTTAACAACCTTGAAAATATTCAAGATCTTGAATTGAATATGAATTTATGATTCAATATTTATAATTGAGTGATCAAAGGTATAAAAATATAGTCAAGCTCAATATTTTGAGTTCATTATATTCTAAAAGGCCTACATAACAATGAAATGTAAACTTGATTCGAGTTCTGAAAAAAAATCATGTGATTGGTCAAAAATGATTTCTTTGCAGTATAAATACATTTGTAAACAAAATGAATGGTTAGTGGTGCATCCACGACTTCATGAAATCGGCAATTTGTTTTGTGATTTCCCCATATTTTCATGTGATTAAAATTTTTCATAAATTATTTAGTTGTCCAATATGAACGTTTTAGTTTTGTTCATCTGATTTTTCTGCTTGGGTAGACTTTTCTTTTATCCCCCCCCCCCTCTTGCTTAAGGCCCTTTCTTTTGATTTTTTTTTCTTCAAAATATAATTTTTTTCCAAATCAATCTCCTTGTATCTCCTCTCAACCTTTATTTCTTATCTTTCGCACTCCCCACCCCTTTTGCTTCTCCTCTCTTTTCGGGCTCTTTTCATCTTTCTCAGATCACAGCTACTACTGAACTTTGTCCAACAGGTGCACTACGTACAAAATGCTGCAAATGTATACTCTGTACCTGATTTTGAAAAGTATTTCAGGTTGGGAAAACCCCAGAACAAGTCAACACTAGAAGGCCTATATGCGTACCTCGGGATTTTTCACAGGGGGGGGGGGGCAAATTCATCCGCCCTAAAATTTGACAAGCAAAAACAAAAAATAAAAATAAAAAGGTCTTCAACCAATGAATATAGGATTTCGTACCAGAAAAAAATTGACAAGCAAAAAAGGGGGCTTCAAGCTGGTCAGGGGGGGGGGCAGAGATACGTCCCTTGCATGGGTTGTGACTAGTCAGGGGGGCAGACTGCCCCCTTGCCCCCCCCCCGTAGGGACGCTATATAGTGAGGCCTATACTGAAGGAAAATACTTTAAAGTGCCCTCACACTTTCCTTCAGCAAATTCAATTCGCCACTAGACTTTAAACCTATAAATATAGACAATATCTTTTACAAATTCATTTTTAATACAAAATCAGCTCAGTTACAAACTAAAATGGTTTTTAGAACCATTTTCCGTAATATCAACAATAACCCTAAGAAAATCATGTGATAACGGGATGATTTCAGGTGGTTTTGGATAATTGATTAAATTTCATACAAATCTCACGCGGGAATTCCGAGAGCTTTGCTTTCAAGAGCGCACAGATTAGACTTGCCAGCGAGCCGTTTCTTTCGCATTTCTGGGAATTTTGGCGGAGCAGTGGTGTAAAAAAAAATACGCGTCCTGTGGGCCTTCCGTACAGGATATGACCCGGCAGCAACACATTTTCTTGACCACTGATATCATGCCAACATGTGGGGACCATCAAACCTTATGTACCCGATCAGCTGAATAAACTCTCCCATACTAATTCCTGCTCACCCTAGCAAAGGCAAGTCTCTCAGGAGGCCTTGGTGAAAGGGAGAGAGAGAGAGAGAGGGGGGGGGGGGGGGTAAGTGCTCTGTTGACCCATATTCCGTCAACCTACTTCCCCCACCTAAGTCCTATCCCTATTCTGACTTCCATGAACACATTGCTAAGATCCACTTTAAAAAGTAAAAAAAATGTATTTCATGTTCACTCATGCATTAAATTTCAATTGAATAATTCTTGAAATTTGCTTTAAAAACCTAAATTGATGATGCTTGATCATTGATTTATCAAAACACCCTCAACTTTGCAAGTTCCAAGGGACTCGCATCTAAAAAACTGAAAGAAATTGGAACGCTAATTCCTGCCCACCCTTATTTTCAAACCCTTTGTTTCAGTGGGCAGTGCTCGCTCAAGCATGAATAGTTTTCCAACTTTTTGGTGTCATTTGAAAGTTGACTTTATTGGTTTCCATAAAGTGTTTCCCCCCAAAGTGATATATGTAACCCCGGGGAAATTGAGCAATTGCTTCGCAGACGCTTTCTACACGAAGTAATTGCTCAATTTCCCCCATTGTCATCTATTTACAGTGTTGTTACATACACTCTCTGTGAAAGTGTGAAAACTTGTTCAAATTAATCACATTGGACTGACTATGTAAACGCAGTGTGAACACAAAGTGAAAACAGTGTTGTCGTATAATGATTACATTCTTGCACGAGTTCGTGGGAAATAGAGACCTGCAAATATCAGCCCATATTGTCTATTGTTTATTGCAATGATTATAGTAATATTCGGATGTGATTGTGTATTTTCTATTTTCACGAGCTGTTCCCTGATTCGATTATCTATGAAAAAGAAGCATTCCCCTTTAAGGTCTTCTAGAAATAATCAACTATATCTAAATGCACGATCAATCAAACTATGTTAATTTCGAAACGGGTCTTTATTACACCCGGTTATTCAGACAAGAACCATAACATAAACATAGAATTACCAATCTGCTACCCCTTTTGAGTCCCTGTTCTCCTTTTTATCTGCATTATTTTCTTTTGATTTCAGTATTGGTTGGTGATGAATCGTTATTCTATCATTCCATATGACGATGATCATAAAGATTCATGGCATATTTTTCACACAGTTAATTCTACTTATACTCATTCCACGGTTAAGTTCGCTCGGATGATTCAATTCATAGTTCGCACGCAATCTTTGTTTGTTCAAACGTGGTACAAAGTTTGGAAATTTCCCTTCTTTTCTCTCCAACAGAGTTATATCACATTGAATTTCTTTAGTACCTGTTTAAGTAGAGATAGGAAGAATAGAATCAATCTGCTTTTTTGCGACTACATGTTCGATGCAGCCGTTACGGGCTAATTTTCAATAATTTTTTTTTTCGATATAAATTTATATACGTAACTGATATTGGGCACACGAAAATCGCCTCAGCAGAAGAACGGTATACAGCATTGAACTTCATTGTCAAATGTCAAACCAAATTGCTACGCTTAAAGAAATACCCCATTCATGCCATTACCACGTTTAGAGACGTAAATGTTATGATGCGTTTTGCATGAATTTCAGATCATTCTTAATAACTCTCTGGTTCAGACAAATGTGACCTGCCACCCCAAAACCAACAGTAAGTCGCCCATTCTGAATTTAGGGGGGTTTGTTGTGCTTAGAAACACACTTTCTTTTATTAGCTTTCAAAATGTGATCAGCAATAACCTTCACAATTAAGTGCTTGATTAAATGCAGAAGAAATTCAGTGAGAGGTTCCCTCAAAATGAGAAAACAAGGTTTGAAGTTTTGGTTCACTAAGGCATGAGATGTGCACACTGTGCAATCTCAACGAAATTTCCAAGTAGTCCATAAAACTGCCTAAAAATAATTCCTTTATCTTTCTTTATTCACTTTTACATCTTCTTTTTTTTTAAATACTTTTAGGAGACCAAATTATTCTTTCAGCTATTGCAGAGAACTTTCCCTGGCGAAACATTGCTTGTATGGGGGGGGGGGGGGGCAGGTCCCCTAAACGTATAATTTCGAGCTTCAGAAGAAGATACGAAATTTATACAACATACATACAAAATGCAATTCACTATTTTAAAATTTGGTTAGTTCAATTGGCAGTTTGTTTGTCTGGCTTATATTACAGACTATTATATGTTTGTGTGGTTTCGCCGGGACTGATATATGTGAAGAATGCTTTCATTGTGAAGGCTTCTGGTGAATAGTCTGGAACAGATATTTTCATCTTCCTAAAGAACATTTGAAAATTAAATTGCGCCCTTTACCATTCCTTGTTGTGCTATTTTCTCAAAGCATACCATTCTGGTAGATTCAAGTAGAAAAAAATAATACTACGTAGTACTACTTCTATTACTACTACTACTTCTATTACTACTACTACTACTACTACTACTACTACTACTACTACTACTACTACTACTTCTTCTTCTTCTTCCTCCTCTTCTTCTTTTTTTCATCATGTTCTTCTTCTTTTTCTTCTACTACTCCTACTACTACTACTACTATTATTATTATTATTACTATATCATTATCAATGGTCATAATGATGGTGTTAATGATAATGATAATAAGAAGAACAATAATACTAATGATACAAAATTGCAATGACTGCGCCAGGATTAAAATAACCAGTGGTGGAGCTGGTACGCCGTTCTTATGTGTAAGATGCATAAAAATAGCAATTGCCTGATGCTGTATGTATAAAAGAATAGCGAACAAATACTTTTGCTAGTAAGCTTAAGCGATTGCTAATCTCGCAAATTTCCATTTGCTTGACGCGTATGCTTATGCGTATGTTTACGCATTTGCTTGGGCTTATTATAATCACTCGGACGGGCTGCGGGCTGACTGGCACTGAAACGTGGGATCTAACTCGGCTCTTCTCACGTTAGCTTGCTCCATGCTACCGATGCACGTCGTGTCCGACCGCGGCCGGGTCCCACCTTGGGGCCATTGCATGGAGGCATGTCCGCATATGGGAATGACGATGTAATATCGATGTGGCAGATATGGCAAGTTCCGACTCGGAGTCCTCGTATAAGACACAGTAGAAGTTCGGATCTATTCTAAGTTAGTTGAGCCACATGGCTGATTTGCTTGTTTGTTATGTTAAAACAGTAATAGAATACATTTTATTTAAGGCACTTGCCGGCCTAAAACGAACCTCTAATTTCAATTTCATTTTATTTTCCCAGCGTGTTTGTCCCATTGAAGACACCGTTAAAAAAAAAATCGCATCGAAATCCAAAATATCGCCAAAAATCCAAAACCTGAGTGATTTCGAACGCGACCCGAGTGATTTCGAATGCGCCCGCGACCCGAGTGGTTATCATAAGCCTTTGCTTGTGTGGTCAGTGCTCTGTCTGAGCAGCTTGAACGTTTGCTTGATCTGGGCTTTCGCGTTGTATAATCATGTTTATACATCTGAAATAGAACCCAAATGTGTACAGTAGCTTAGATTAACATGTTTTCTTCCAAGTAAGTGCAAAACGAATGCAAAGTTTATAAATTTATTAATAAGAAACAAGTTAAAGGAATAGTTTTTTATGTGTTTTATTGAATCAACGTAATAAAAAACATAAACAAAAAATAGCGATGACTTTAATAAACAATAATAATAATAATAATAATCAACAACAAAAATAAAACATGACATTAACATAATGCATGCAAAAAACAACAACTTATATCCATGTAAAGATATACGAATACATATTACAACTTAATATGATTACATCTTGAAATCTTGTCAACTTCTCTACGCCAAAAACCTAGCATGACATTGTTCTACAGACCATGACAAACGCAAAGTTTAATGAACATAATTAAAATTCCCATTTTCTTAGGGCTTCCTTTCTTAACAATACTGGACTCCAGGTTATTATTATAGGCAGTGTAAGTTTATTGTAGCTTTCAAAAGACGGTGATTTATTTTGGAATTCGCATGTATAAATATAATCAATGAAAGTCAGTGAGTGTAAATTGAGGAGGGCTGAACCATTCTTGGGGTCATTTGCAAACAGTGGTCCAAATTTCCTGCACAAACAGACAGACCATATTGTGATATGGTAATTGCAGTTGGATGAACCCAGTTTTGGTGACCTTCGTCGGGAAAGAAAAATATACTAGCAACATCTTAAAGTCACATGAAACTTCAAAAGCAATATGACCATATTATTATTTTGCAGATTAAAAATATAATTGAGTGATCATAATATAAATTTTCGTTTCTGAAAATGAAAAACTAACTTGTTGGTCTTTCAGGCAATACTGTAATCCAGGTCCTTATTATTGACAATGTATGCTTTGTAATCTTCAAAGGATGTCACTTTACTTTGAAATTTGCATAGTAAATAAAATATTTAAGCGAAAGAAACAAATATGTAAGAAATTTATCGTTGTCAAAACCAAACTTTTTTTCAAAGACAGTAGGATCGAAAAAATGTTTTGTCATCTCTTTAAGAAGTTTAATAATCTCCTCCCAGACAGACTGAACCACAGGACACACAAAAATAATGATAATTAAAGGATTAGTTTGACACGGCGTCTAAGGAAAAGATGTGACATGTGATTGAGAGAAGCAATATTTTACACTGCAACACTTCTACATTCGAGACCTATAGCAGCCTTTGTTTTGTGAGTCTTGTTCACACAGACATGACGTTGTTCGAACCGTTTGCTCTCCAGCAATTGCTTCAAGCACAAGCAATAGCTAGCCAAGCAAAATATCATGCTTCAGCATGTGCTTTATTTCATATGCATAACCGTTTGTTTTTGATTGAAGCCTTTTCTTGCCTTCAGATAGCAATTGATTGCGGTTTGAACAATAGCGACGTCACACTCGTGCGAACACGACTCACACAAATAGTATCCCTAAATTAGACCCCAAAATAGCCAATCTGGAATAAATTTATTGGAAATGGTTTCTCAACTGATTTGAGTAGGTATGGGTGTCAACATTTACCAAAAATTAAGTACCTAGAATGCACATTCACCTATAAAATTCAAGGTCAAAGCCTTTCAAAGGTGAATGACCCTTATTTACATTACTGTATAATGGTATCTCTGAGATGATAAGGTAGAGGCTGGTGATCATGGTGTCAAAATGTACAGATTCAGACAAGAAGATAAAATATAATAAATTCAGGTACCTAGAATGGACATTCACCAATAAAATTCAAGGTCAAAGCTTTCCAAAGGTCAATAAACTTTTTACATTATAGGTACCATACAGTATAATGGTATCTCTGAGATGAAAAGGCACAGGTTGGTGATCATGGTGTCAAAATGCACAGATTCTGACCAGAAGATCAAATTAAATAAAATTAAGTACTTAGAATGCATATTCACCCATAAAATTTAGGGTCAAAGGTCAATGACCTTTTATACATTTATATACCATATTGTATAATAGTATCTCGAAGATAAAACGGCGCAGGTTGGTGTTCTTGGTGTCAAAATACACAGATTCTTACAGGAAGATTAAATGAAATAAAATTAAGCATAGATAATGCACATTCTTCCTTAAATTTCAAGGACAAAGGTCAGTGTCCTTTTTAACATAAGATAATGATCAGGGTATCTCTGGGATAAAACACCACAGGTTGGTGATCTTGTTGCCAAAATGCGAAGATTTGTACAAAAAGATCAACCAACAATTTGTGATCAAAACTTGGAGGTTTCATAATTTCAGACTGAAATAATGAAGGTCATTGAGAATGTATCTAGGGGTCAGAGGTCAATGAACTCTTTCCAAAATATCAGTGGAAATTAAGTTTTTAAAAAAGTTGATAACCAAATAACACTTCTTCATATATTGCGATGCATTGCCAAAAGTAATGAACAAAAATAAATGAAATCTAGTATGTAATTTGAAATGATTTTTATAGTAGCAGCATTTAATGCATCATGATATCTAAATCAAGGTTGTCGTGTCTTTTTCTCTCCAGCGATAGGGCAGTCACCTCAATACTATAATAAATACTATAAACAATCAGCTTAATCTTCTGAAAATTAATAGGATAGGTCTAACTCTCATGTCACAGCTAGCATCATCTCAGAGCATTTCTACACAGCAGAGGGAAGATGATGATGAAAATGAAATGAAGGCCATCATTAGAGCTGCAGCTTCTGTCATAGTAAATGTCAGGTATCTCAACTTCAAGAAAGATGAATTCCCAATGATTCCCGTAATATTATTAATTACCTCTCATTGCAAGCTGCCAGAATCTCTCGAGATGCTAACGCTGCAGGACAAAACTTCATATCTGCTCTCTGCCGTTCGTCACCCATGATGCTTTTTGGTCCAACACAAATTAGGCATATGATAATGAAATTCAAAATGAGATAATAGCTTACAAGTACACATCCATCGACCTAAAAAAAACCCTGCAGCTCCACTTCCAGTTCTTGAGAATCAAGCTGTGCAACATATCAGTTATAATATATAGATCTATCCTAGTTAATAATATAGATCCTGGTCTGATATCCCTTTTACAGAACGTTAAGCCTTCATTAAATGTGCCAGATCAAAGTCCTGAAAATGTCAGAAGTTTTTCAAAGTTTAAATACTATTTGCTGAAGTTGAGACACTTAATTTCATATACTATGATAAAAGCTGCAGCTCTAATGATGGCCTTATTTTAATTCTTCATCATTGTCCATGGCTATATGAAAATGATGCTTGCCATAATAGTGAGGCCTATCCTTTCCATTTACAGATTAAGTTATGGTTTATAATATTGATTGTAGAATTTGAGGTTAGTGACCTATTGCTACAGAGAAATTAGTACCTTGATTTAGATTTATAAAATGCATAGCTAAATGCTGTTACTTTAGACAACTTCACCATTTCAAATTAAATCAAACATGATTTTTTTTACACTTTTGGCAATGCATTACTAAAATCTATATCGAAAAGTGCTATTTAATCTCGATTTTACCTCGAACTTGTATTTTGACATCATCATTCGTCAAGGAATCAACTATTAAATTTGTGTTCATTTTATAATAATAATAATCAGCTTTTATGTAGCGCTTAATACATCGAAACGACGTGTCTAAGCGCTTTACAGATATATTATTATCCCGGTCATCGGATTCAATCAGTTATTCCCGCACACAATGTGTGCGCATCCTCCACTCCCTGGGGAGTATTCCAGTCAGTCGCCGATGAGGCGCACACAGTACTGGACAAGCTTCAATGACTTTCACATCATATTGGGTACCCATTTAGCGGTTCCATGACAATTGCTCCGCCGACAATTGCTACGCAAAATACGACAACTGCTCCGCCGACAATTGCTCCGGACAGTTGCTCCGCCGACAGTTGCTCCGTCGACACTTGCTCCGCCGATATTTGCTCCGTCGACACTTGCTCCGCCGATATTTGCTCCGCTGATATTTGCTCCGCCGATATTTGCTCCGTCGACATCTGCTCCGCCGAAAATTGCTTCGCCGACAATTGCTCCGCCGATAGTTGCTCCGCCGACATCTGCTCCGATTATACGACAATTGCTCCGCGACAATTGCTCCGCCGATATTTGCTCCGCCGACATCTGCTCCGATTATACGACATTTGCTCCGCCGACAATTGCTCCGCCGATAGTTGCTCCGCCGACATCTGCTCCGCCGAAAATTGCTCCGCGACAATTTCTCCGCCGATATCTGCTCCGTCGACATCTGCTCCGTCAATATTTGCTCCGCCGACATCTGCTCCGCCGAAAATGGCTCCGCCGTAAACTGCTCCGATAATGCTTGCATGATATATTACATGGCATACACAGGGGCCGCGGAACGGTTTTCAAAGTGGGGGGCTGCATGAGTCTAAAGTGGGGGGGTGACCATGCTAAAAATCGCAATCATATGGTCATTTTTACGTTTTTGTACACGGTTTTGGAAAAAAGTGGGGGGCTGAAGCCCCACGGATCCGCGGCTCCTGAATTCTGATACATGCATATAGAAAGAAATAGAAAAAAGGGGTAAGCACAAAGGAGGGATAGATATTTATTAATTCTTATTCATGGTGGGGGAGCATTTGTGTAAGTTTTATTACGTGCCTGGTGATTACAATGAAAAAAAAATACGCGTTTTCATGTAATTATTATAACAGTACAAAGAACTTAGATATACCCCATTCTTAGCGTCAAAATCGCTCTGGCGAAATATGCTCCGAAGTGGAGATATTTGCTCCAGGTGAAATTCAACGGTACCCCACCTTTTTTGTCGAAAACCTGTACTGTAGTCACGCAAAATGTTTACTGTCGGCAAATTTTGTCCCACACAAACATGACCAAGACATTCAGTAATTAAAAATTAATATTCACGAAAATACCAACTTGTGAAACGCTACATGTCGTGTCACCTTCTCGCCACACCCCTCCAATCTGGTTTCCATATCCTCTCGTATGCACAGTGCTCTGGTCTCCAGATCCACATTTAATTTCATTTATTTAATTTTCAACAAAATATAAATCAAATAAATACAATCATAACAAGTCAACATCATAAAAAAATATACCAAGGTCATAAAATCAACTTGAAAAAGACATGTTATAAGAAAGTTACATACAAAGTAATCATGTGTAAAGGATTTGTGATTTATAATTTGTGAAAATGGAGGATCCCACTTAAAAGCAAAGCTTGTATATTGTGGGGTCCTCAAAATATGACAAGCGAGAAATGAATTTATATATATATAAATCAAAATATAAACCATGATTACCAACAGGAGACATCATTTAAAAAAAATATTAAAAAATAACCAAAATATACGAAAATTACGCAAAAAACTCAGGAATGAGAAACAGTATAGAAAGAAAGCGGATGAATGAGAGAGAGAGAGAGAGAGAGAGAAAGAGAGAGGATAGGGGGGTGAGGAATGAATGTGAGAACTGCATAATGAACTACAGGGAGAGGAGTGTAGACAAACAGAAGCAACGTAGCGCATGAGTGAAAAGGAACGGTGATTAAAGATAAAAATCTGTGATGATGTATTTTTAGACGTGATTATAGGATTTCAGTAAGAAAGATTTTAACTTTCTTTTAAAAGTGTACAGAGAGGGGGAATTCTTTAAGTCGCTATGAAGGGAATTCCAAAATTTTGGGCCTTCATAAATGAAAGTATTTTTGGCTTTGAACGTCCTGAAAAGCGGTAAATGGAATTCATCTGATTGCCTAGTTGGGTATTTATGAATGCTCTCATCTTTATGAAATATGTCATAAAAACAATAGGTAAATCATTGCTATTATATTGATACATAAACTGACCTAGTTGAAATTAATATAAATCCTTAATTTTAAAAAATCTTGTTTTCGAAAGAAAAATAATGAGAGCGTATTAGAGCATTGCAAATAATCCGGATAACCTACTTTTGCAGTATAAAAATATTTTCTATCAACGTTTGATGGGTATTACCACAAATCAAGAGACCGCAATTCAGGTATGGCAAAATCAATGACGAATAAAGCATAAATAATGAGGATTGTGGTAAAAGAAATTTCATTCTATTGATAACATCATGTCATATACACCGTAGGTTTTTAGATTATGATAATATATAATAGTGAGTTGCTTTTTTGTTTTATGTGAATCATGATTGTTTTCTTCACTGATAGAAAAAGGATACTTAATTTTTTTTTTAATTCAAAAATAAAATCCATATGGTCCGCCAATAGTCGAATTATATTCATTCTGATGTTATAATGTAAGTAACAATTTGTTGTTGATGGGGGATATATATAATTTTACACGTAGTTTCAAAATAAAACAAATCAATCAAACAAGATTTTCTTCTATAAATGATATACCTTCATCTGTATATGGCCGCCTAAGAAGAAAATGAACAAGAAAGAAAATGAAACGGAAAGGGTGAAATGGTATATTATTTTCTGAATATTAAGTCAAACTCTTAAAAAAAAAAATCGATTTCTGTATTAAAAATGTCAAAAAATTTGCTCGCTCGCTCGCATCTTTTTAGAACTATTGTTCCATCAGCCATTTTTGGCTCATTATGCCATTGTGAGCGTCAGACCAGTAGGCCTATAAATAATCCCAGCTTGCATATCGCGCTATTTAGTAAGATACGGAACATGATCGTGTTTTTTTTTTTTATTCCGTTTTCATAACCTATGAAAAAAAAGTTTCAGCTTATCTCCTCCATAATTTAATTGGCGAGATTCGTATCCTTTTGATTAATTTCTGGAACGGATATCAAAATATTTTGAAATATTAAAAAAATGAAAGGAAGGAGAATGAAATATAATACAAATAATACAACTACTACTAATAACAATGATAATAATAATAATAATGAAAAAGCAATGGTAATAATAATAATAATAATGACGTGTTTAAAAGTTGCTCCCGTATTTTGCCATCATTTTACTGTTTATCTTACGATTTGTGGAAGGAAATTTATATCAGCAGATGCAATACAACACCAGGCACCCGATGGAGTACCGTGATTTGCATTTGGAGAATAATTAGGACATATATCAGTGAGTTTCATGATGTTTTTTATCGAAATTTCATAGAAAGTTGTTATTCGAGAAGCGCGCACGATAACAAGTAGATGATACTACGCTGGCTTGATGGCAACCATTGTTACGCGCTACTTTGAGTGACGTAGAACGATGAAAGGAGATAATTATGATGGTGGAGAACTGAGATACTTTGGGAGATAAACGGCCTAGCTGAACAAACTTTTTTAAACTTTAATTGTAAAGTTCCAGGGTAACGCCAACTCTTTTCCCCGAGCCAGGGATACGGCACAATCACTCATGCAAATGATGAATACAGATTTGAATACAAACGTTAACGGCGAAAACGAGAGAACTAGCCTGCATAGTTCGCTCGCGCCCGGTATGGATTCTGTGGAGGCTCAGGCAGGATCCAGTCGTCAATCTACTACTGGACCAAAAACTTCAACAAGAAGAGAATGGAGCAGAAGAGACAATATGAATGTCATGGAATGTTATTATGAGAGCAGACCTGACCAGGAAAGAGGCTACATCAAGAGAATGTACAAGATCTGGCAAGAGAAGGGTCTTTTCCCAACATCAGAGCAAAGACTTGCAGATCAGGTACGTGTGATCAAAAGGAATGAGTTACTGACTGAAGTTGAGAGGGAAGGGATCAGACGAAATGTGTATGAACCTGTGAGAGATGAGCAGGAGGAAGTACTCAGACCGGGAAGAGAAGAGCAGACAGAAGCAACAGCTCAATTTCAAACAGAATTGGATCCAACCACTAACAGATTGGATGAAGAGCAGGAAGAGATAAAGATTATATTATTGGAGATAAAAGAGTGGGTAACACAAGGAGAGCGCCCCACCCCTCCTAATCTGAAGAGAATACCAAGAGAGAAACTGCTGATAGAAACTCAGAAAGTCAACGATGTTATGAAGTTTATCAGCTCAGACAGTATTGAGGATACCAATGATCTCATATATGCTGGAGCAGTTCTGGTAACAGAGAGGTTAGGTGTAAGAAAACAGGAGAACACAAGGAAGCACTGCCTACCACCATGGAAAAGGAGACTTGATAATCAGATAAAGGGATGGAGGACAGACCTATCAAGACTGACAGAGATAAACCTTGGCAAAGCAGATATCAATGATTTTAAGTACCTTGAGGAGAAGTTCAGTATTAGAAGGAAAGGAAGGAAGATCGTCGTGGAGGAACTAAAACAAAGGATAACAAGCACTACAGCAAAAGTAAAGAGGTACACCGATCGAGTGTCACAGTATAGACAGAATTCCTTGTTTGAGAACAACCAGAAGAGGTTCTACCAAGAAATAAATGGAAAGATGAAAGACGAAGTTCCACCACCAAATCCAGCTGAAGCAATTGCCTTCTGGAGCAACATTTGGAGCCAACCACACAATCACAACCAAGAAGCTATGTGGTTGAAAACAACGAAAGAGGAATGTGCAAATATAGTTGCACAGGATGATCTGACGATCAACAAAAGCAAGCTAGAAAAGATCATTAGGAAAATGGCGCCATGGAAAGCTGCCGGTCCAGACGGTGTGCAAGCTTTCTGGGTTAAAAGGTTCACAAATCTTCATGAAAGGCTGAGCATGCAAATGAACGAGATTGTCGTGAATGGTAACCCCCCTAATTGGATGACAAAAGGAAGAACGGTTCTCATCCCAAAGGATCCTACCAAAGGCAACATTCCGTCAAACTACCGTCCAATTACCTGCTTGCCGATTCTCTGGAAGTTACTGACTGGCATAATATCAGAAGAAATATATCAACACCTGGACGATCAAGCCATACTACCATGGGAACAGAAGGGATGTAGAAAAGGAAGTAGAGGAACAAAAGAACAACTATGCATCGACAAAGGAATTATGAAAGACAGCAAGAAAAGAAAAACGAACCTCGCAATGGCATGGATTGACTACAAGAAAGCATACGACATGGTTCCACACTCTTGGATCATCGAGTCTATGGAAATGTTAGGGGTAGCAGACAATATCAGAAGGTTCCTCATTACAAGTATGACGAGATGGAGAACTAAGTTGGAAAGTAATGGTGAAGTGCTTGGAGAGGTTGGTATCAAGAGAGGAATCTTTCAGGGAGATAGTCTATCTCCATTGCTGTTTGTGATGGCAATGACACCATTAACTAAGGTACTCAGAAGATCCAGGCTAGGATATGAGTTCAAGAGCAAGGCAAAAATCAACCATCTATTATACATGGACGATTTGAAGCTGTTTGGTAAGACACAAAGTGACTTGGAGTCTCTCATCAACACTGTGCGGATCTTCAGCGAAGACATCGGTATGCAGTTTGGGATGGATAAATGTGCAATGATTACTCTCATGAGAGGTAAGCCAGCCAATGACAACAACTTCCAGATGCCGAACGGAAAAGAGATCAGATCAATCGAAGACGGTGGTAGCTATAAATATCTCGGAATATTAGAGGCAGATCAGTTGAAACATCAAGAAATGAAGAAGAAGATTGAGGCAGAGTATCAGTGGCGTAGCTAGGATTTTTTTCACGGGGGGGCACTGGGGGGTCCTTGCTTCTTCAGGGGGGGCACCGGCCATTTTTCCGGTGTGTGTGTGTGTATGTGTCACAAGGGCGGATCCGACTTTCGCCATTAGGGGATGGGGCCCGAAATTATCTTCACCTATATCAGTAACTTCTTAGTTTTATTCTTATAGAACAACATAAACATGAAATAATCTCATAAGCCTTATAAAAAGTGCGAGCGCGAAGCGCGAGCGATTTTTAAAAAAAAAAAACTTTCATGTATTTTTTCCTGAAAATTTAATTTTCTGGGCAATGTTATGTGTGATCCTGAACAAGATTCGTATGTAACTAGATGGTTACTGCGAACGCCAAGCGTGAACAGAAATTTTTATCAACTGTTCTAGCATTATCGAAAAGGACTGCTTAAGGACTGCTTACAGTTACCCACGAAGACGGTATATATTTCAATAATGCGAGCGCGAAGCGCGAGCAAATTTTTTGACATTCCGACCTAAAAAATTGTCTTTCTAAGCACTGTTTGTATTAATAAATGGAGTAGATATGTAACTAAATAATTGATGCGAGCGCGAAGCGCGAGAGGAAGAAATTTTAAAATTGAGATTTTAGACCTAAAAGCGGGACACTCTATTCATATTTTGTAAATCATAAATAGAATATAGTCAATTGGGTATAATTTATAATGCGATTGTGAAGCGTGAGTAGACGATTATTGATATTCTGATGTGAAACTGGATAATTTAAGTACATTTTAAATAAAGAACATGCAGGCTATCGCGCATGTTTTAGATTTAGACCTAGAATCTGGGCATTCTGAATACATTTGTTTAATGGAACATTATGGAATACAATATGAACTTGGCAAATCAAACAATGTGACCGCGCAGCGTGAGCTTAAAATGCTGATATGTAGACCATAAAACGGGCCGATTTCACAGAGCACTTAAATTTGTAAATGAAAAAAAAATAATGAAAGCTCGATGTCCGAGCTAAAATATGTTTTGCATATTGACTTCAAAACTTGCTCCATATCAGCCTATTGAGCAAGATATGAATCTCATCGAACAGGCAATTCTGGCGCGAAGCGCCAGCAAAAATTTTATATAGTAACATGAAAAGATTTGTTTTTTAATTGCAAGTCTTCCCCTCACATTATTTCATTCACTCGTCTTCCTCCTCTTATTTTCCTCTTCTTTTTTTTCTTCTGTCTTTCTTCTTCTTTTCTTTTTTCTTTTCTTCTTTCTCCCTTTTTTTTTTTTTTTTTTTTGCTCTGCCAATTTTTTCTGGGGGGGCACCTGGGGGGGCACACCAAATCTCAGGGGGGGCACGTGCCCCCCCAGGCCCCCCCGTAGCTACGCCACTGCAGAGTATATCAGGAGAATTCGGAAGGTGCTCAAATCCAAATTAAATGCTGGAAACATGGTGAAGGCTGTTAACACTTGGGCAGTAGCCCTAGTGAGATATGCTGCTGGCATAGTTGAATGGAACAAGCTTGAACTCGAAACCCTGGACAGGAAGACAAGGAAGTTGCTAACTATGCATGGGATGTTTCACCCAAAGTCTGATGTAGATAGACTTTATGTGTCAAGAGAGAAGGGAGGACGTGGTCTGACTGGAATAGAGGAGACTGTAAGATATGAGGAACAAAGCCTATACTGCTATATTGAAGGCCAGATGGATAGCATCATGGCGGCAGTCAAAGACTCGATGAGGAAAGGAAAGGATGTGACAGCGAAACAGCTGAAGGCTGATCAAAGGAAAATGAGACTGGAAGGATGGAAAGAGAAGGTGATGCACGGGCAGCATTTAAGACAGACAGAGGAGTTTGCTGGACCAGAGAGTTGGCAGTGGCTGAAACGAGGAAGTTTAAAGAAGGAGACGGAAAGTATGCTAGTTGCTGCTCAGGACCAAGCAATTAGAACAAATTACCGAAGAGCCAAAGTTGAAAAGGAGCATACATCTCCCTCATGTAGAATGTGTCATGACAAAGACGAAACGGTGTCTCATCTGGTGAGTGAATGCAGCAAAATGGCACAGACAGAGTACAAAGGAAGGCACGACAGAGTAGCAGCTGCGGTTCATTGGGGTCTGGCCAAGAAGTACCATTTACCTCATGCGGAAAAATGGTACGAACATCGGGCAGAGCCTGTAGTAGAGAACGACGATGTAAAACTTTTATGGGATTTTAATATCCAGACAGACAAGGTCATTGAAGCTAGACGACCAGACATCGTTCTCTTAAAGAAGAAGGAAAAGGAATGTCTCATCATAGATATTGCGATTCCGGGAGACTGCAGAGCTTGGCGTAAAGAGGAGGAAAAGATACAGAAGTATAAGGATCTGGCATGGGAGCTGAGAAGGATATGGAAGGTGAAGACGAAGGTGGTACCAATAGTCATCGGAGCCTTAGGAACAGTGACAACAAGACACAGAAGCTTTCTGGCTGTTCTAGGAGTCGAGGTGTCCTTTGAAACGATACAGAAGGCAAGCTTGCTTGGAACAGCTAATATCTTACGGAAGGTCTTGAATTAGAAAGAGAAGTGAACAATGAGAAGAGGACCCATTTGATAGAATATATAACAATAACCCTAGATTTCTGGAAGAAGTCCGGTTACTGTTTAATATACCAACAGAACATCAAGTTGTGGACAATGGAAATAATAATAATAACAATCATTTGGTTATCTATAATGCGCTTAAGACATGGTATGTATCTAAGCGCTTACATATTTATCACCCCGGTCATCATTTTAATCAGCTATTCCCGCACACAACGTATGCACATCCTCCACTCCCTGGGGAGTAATCCAGCCTGTCACCGATTAGGCGCACATAATGCAGGACAAGCTACAATGACTTTCACATCTTACAATTTAGCACCTGGGTTGAGAATGGCAAAGTGTGGATTAACGACTTGCCAAAGGATGCGACACCAAGGTGGGATTCGAAAACACGACCGTTTAAGTACAAGCCAAGAGTCAGAACCGCTACACCACATCACGACGGTTCCACTTTAAACTTTAGTCTTTAGTTAGGACTAACCCTTTAAAAAAAAAAATCCGCTTTTAGCGGCTGATCGGCGAAAATGTGGATGAAAATGTTTTTTCCACCCGGCCCCCAACCCTAGTGGCGAAAGCTTGGTCCACTCCTTAAATATGTCTCAAGTTCACGATCACAAAATGTCCCTTTTCTGAAATATATAAAAAATATTCAATTAGCGCATTGCGCTCTCACTATGAAATATCTCCCCCCCCCCCCGAGATATGCTTCAATGTTTACAATTTTCCAGGTCAATAACAGCTCGCGCTTTGTGCTCGCATTATAAATTCAGTTTAATGCGTATCGGGTTTCATGAATTTGTAACTATATTATTACTGGTATATATATTATTGTCTTTTAAAAATAACATTATTTGTTTAGACGTAGTGAGAGAGATACATATATTCATTTATTAAAACCTATTTATATTGTCGCTATTGCACAGAATAGAACAAAAATACAACCGAAGTCTAGTTTTATAGTAACTCACCAGTAGCGTAATGAGCCAACAACAACAATTGGAGTGGGCCAGACAAGGATTACATTTATTTTCCTTTCCTTTATTTTTTTTTTTCATTGGTAGGGAGAATGGGGGGGGGGGGATCCGAGACCACTAGCACACCCCTCCCCCATCTGTACACCAGTGATGATCATACTTTCGTTTGGAACAAATTGAAAGAAAAAAGATGCAAGGGTAGATAAGGCCCAAGATGTAAATAAAAATTATTGATAAAAATATCAATAATTATAATGCTGCTAAATATACAATAAATCAAGCGGTCATCAATGAAAATAAACAGCGTGAAAGAACAAAACGAGAAAGAGAGAGAGCCCGTGCGAATGTATGGCGTATAAGTTGCTGAAAAGCAGAAGAGATATTGTGTCCAGCACCCCCCCCCCCCAATTTCTCTCCCCGCTCAAGACCGGATTGAAACCAATGATAATAACATATGAACAAAAATCCAGATTCACAATTTCAATGGGGAGTGTGTCATTCCCCTTCTCCGTTACAATTTGTCAAGTGGCAGCGGCAGGGAGAACGATTTGTTTTGTTTTTTTTAAGCAGAAAGCTGTGATGATAGGGGGAGAATAAAATAAATAAAATATTAACGAATAACAAGAAAAAAAAACCAACATAACAATTTGTATCAGGATGAATATCTTATCATTTCAAACATAGACCAACTTTGAGAAATAAGATGTTCATGCAATTGTCGTATAATCGGAGCAGATGTCGGCGGAGCAAATATCGGCGGAGCAATTGTCGGCAGAGCAGATGTCGACGGAGCAATTATCGGCGGAGCAATTATCGCGGAGCAATTGTCATATAATCGGAGCAGAAGTCGGCGGAGCAAATATCGGTGGAGCAAATATCGGCGGAGCAGATGTCGGCGGAGCAGATATCGGCGGAGCAAGTGTCGACGGAGCAACTGTCGGCGGAGCAACTGTCCGGAGCAATTGTCGGCGGAGCAGTTGTCGTATTTTGCGTAGCAATTGTCGGCGGAGCAGATATCGGCGGAGCAATTGTCGGGTCACCCATTTAGCACCTGGGTCGAGGGTGGCAAAGTGTGGATTAACGCCTTGCCAAAGGACGCCAGACCGCGATGGGATTCGAACACACGATCCTCTCTTTACAAGGCGAGAGTCTGAACCACTACACCACGGCTCCTCCATTTTCCATGCAGGTCAGTCTGTTTCCCATCAGAATCACTATATACATGCCACAATTAAGTTATCGACCTATTTACTTAAATTCCCTGACGTTATTGACATGGTTGATTGACCTCTAGCCCCTACATATATTTTTCATGGCCATTATTTATCCTTATTTCAGAGTGAAATTATTAAACATCCAAGTTTTCATTACACATATTTACCTTTCTTTCTATTATTCACATATAAAATGTGAATATAATGGATTAATTTCTTTTTGGGGGAATCATGCATGGATATATAAATATTTACTATCTTTTGACCTTTGACTTTGGATATCAAAGGTGAAGGATTATTCTTTATGATTATTTTGTGCCTTTTTATCTTCTTGCAAAAATTGTTTTTTGACACCAAAATCACCAACATGCAGTGTTTTATCTAGGAGATACCATTAAACGATATATATAGCCTATGTAAAAAAGCCAATGACCTTTGACCTTGAACTTTATTGATTATTATGCATTCTGGGTACTTAATCTAATTTCATTTGATCTTCCTGTATACCTCTGCATTTTGACACCAAGATCACCAAACTGCGTCTTTTCATCTCAGAGATACCGTATATGGTAAATAAGGCGAAAAAGGTAATTGACCTTTGAAAGGCTTTAACCTTGAATTTCATTGGTGAATGATCATTGTACGTACTTGATTTTATTTTATTTGATCTTCTTGTAAGAATATGTACATTTTGACAACAAGATCACCAACCTGTGCCTTTTCATCTCAGATATACCATTATACGTATATGTTATATAATGTGAAAAGGGTCATTGACATTTGAAAGGTTTTGACCTTGAATTTAATGGGTGAATGAGCATTGTAGGTACTTGCTTTTATTTTATTTGATCTTCTTGTAAGAATCTGTGCATTTTGACACCATGATCACCAACCTGTAATATTTTATCTGGGAGATACCATGATACAGAATATTTAAAAAGGTCATTGACCTTTAACCTTGAAAAAAACTTTCCCCAACCCGTATTCCTCCTAACTTTTTTGGTAAATGTTGACACCAATATCTTCTCAAATCAGTCAAAAAAACATTTCCAATAATTTTATTCCAGATGGTTACTAATTACGGGATACTCAAAATGCAGGGCTCAAACACAACGGTTTGACAGAGCAAATTACCGCTTCTTTCCTATAACATCTCTTCCTCAGACGTGGTGTCAAACTAACTTGTTTCTTTTTGATAAATTTATATATTTGGCATTTGATTTGCACTTTTTAGATTTATTAGGAAGAAAAATTGTACATGTAGGCTACTGTACACCTTGGGGTTCTCACTTGCATAAAAATGACAAAAAAATCGCAAACGCCCTGATCAAGTAAACGCTCAAGCTGCTCTGACGGAGCTTGAAAAAAAAACGCACGAGCGAAATGTTCCCTTTATGCATAAAATTTTTAGCAATGACTTAATCGTGAAGCAAATGCTAGCAGGCAGTTAGTCATTGCTTGAGCTTACTAGCAAAAGCATTTGCTTGCTCATTTTTATACATACAGAATCAAGCAAAAGCCTAGCAAAAGCAATTGCTACTTTATATGCATCTGACCCATTGTCCCCTTGTGTAAATAGTCTTTTATGAACAAAATAATAGTATTGATTGATTGCAGTTACATTGTTGCATTCTCTGTTTCTCGCAGTGGGTTCACGTAGTAACCACCTAAACTGGGTATGATTTGTTTTTAGACAAACTAAACGGAATTATTAAAGGGAACTCAATTTAAGAACGGGGGGGGGGGGACTAAAGATAGGCTCATATAAACGATCAAAATTACAATTTCATTTTGTTTTCATTGTCAGACGAAAGCTTACAAATCATATTCTTTTTTTCTTATCTCATTTATGCTGTATATATATATAAAGTGTAGGTAATGTTTTATATAAATGACTTCAGCACTTTGATCTGATCAATCAAGTGTATATATTTTTTTTAATTTAACCTCAGCTGACTGCATACTTATGTGAACCAAATCGATAGTTTAGTAAAACAATATTTCGAAATGTAATAAACTTTATATTGTCTATACGATCCTATTTGAGGAAAGGCTGAATATTCTAATGAAATTAATTTCAGACATAATTATGATAGAATATTTAAACAGAATGGGGGGCATAAGTTATATGATAGCAACTACAATTTTGCACACGAAGTGCAAATCTGACGACCCAGCCGTGGTGGCGAAAACTTTCCACTAACACGATGTACAGCACAATTAGAATGAGTGATCTCGATATTTAAATTTGCATTACTTTCCCATTACTTGTCAAGCTTATTAAAGCTTTCGTTGATCTTATTTTGTTTCTGTTTTTTAAGAGCTAACTTGCTATAAGGGTTTCATTCACCTTAAAAACCCACGTTTCCACTAAGGCCACGACAGCGCCAGGACAATGCGCGGAATGCAGCATTTGCAACCCACGTCCCTACCGCAACCTGTCCGGCTGTCCGGACATTCCAAGGGGTGTCTGCGCGCTGTCCTTAACCCTTCATAAGGTTCGGGACATCAACATTTGTCCGCATCCGAATTTAGTCGAGAGTAAAATCTGGACACGGAAAGTGAATTCCTGACACATTCGGGACCTTGTCCTGACGATGTCCCGATGATGTCCCACCCTTTCTAAACCCTTCCTCGTCTTCCGCAAACCCTCCGAAACCAATCCCCAATCAGGACAGCTTCAGGAAGCAGAGCAGCCAAGGGTTCAGGAACTTTCAGGAACGTGCAGACTGGAATAAGAAGGCAAGCGGAGTGATTCGGGAACACGCGGACAGGAATGAGAAGTCAAGCGGAACGTATCAGGAATGTGTGGATCCAATGCTAATATGTATGGAACGGGTACACAAGCAACAAAAGCCATTTTTGGTCAGTGCGCGAGAGTGGGGCAACGGGACATAATACAAGACAACAGCATCGCAAAACGTAGCGAAGAACAGGGTCAAGTTGCCTCATTAATATATCACTAAACAAACCAGAAACTGAATATTTCAAGCAGTGTTTTAAACAAATATCTCGCGTGCGCGAAGCGCGAGCTGATTTTTTCCTCTTGGGGGATAAGGGGGCTACAGACTTTAATGATGAACATTTCAAGGACCATCTAACTGGACAGAACATGCCAACGCGAAGCGCGTACTGGAATTTTATACTGATCCGAAAAGTGGACATTTCAAATATTAATGCGCGCAGATTTTTTTGTTTACCGAAAAAAAGATGTTTCAAGCAACGTTTTAATTATGAAGTAGATTATTTCAATTCAGGAGATCGCACCTCAAGTAGGTTGCGTGAAACTCCGAGTTGCAATTAAATTTGATGAACCTCCAGTCAACCTTGTGAACTTATATTTATTTATTATTCAAAGCTCTTCCTGTGAAGGACATCGAGCACTCTATACAAGGATAGCATTTTCGAAGAATATATGTATATATATAGTGTGTATCAAAAACAAATTTACACTTTGAAAAAGCCCTGGGAATTAAGAAATACACATAATGTGGGTAATTTTTTCACATATAATCTTGGGTTTGGGTCTCATCTATGCAATGAAAGTAAAAGTTTTGACAGAATGTTACACTTGAGTGAGCACTGTCCTTTTTTGTAAAGCTCGCAGAAATCTGTTTGCGCAGAAATGCTCGTTTTCACGCTGTGTCAAGGGGAAAGAGCGAAATCAAACTTACCGTACGAAACGTTTCTCATACACTTCCCTTGCACTTTTAGTCGATTGAAATAAAACGGATACATTCAAGCATTTTGTAACAATTTTGCCACCAAAATTGAAATTTCAACACTTAGTAAGCACAACCTATTACCCTTTTTGGGCCAGCTGGATCTGAGGACATAACTGAATCCGAACAAAACGTTATATCAGACATCTCTAGCACTTTTTCAATAAGTTGTTATCATTTAAAGTGGGTTTACATTTCATTTTTCATTTAATACTTGTTTCTCCACACTTTTTCCAAGCTTGACAATGATTAACAAAATGAAAATCAAGCCTAAGCTTGTAAATCAAATGTCAGTGTAAAGCAAATATCGTCACGATGGCTTCTGTGTTTGGAGGAGTGGGTTGGGGCGCAATGCACTCTTCGAAGTGTTTTGGGCAAGGAAACAAGTTAAAAAGGTAAAATATATCTTCAAATCAATTTTATTAGCTAAATTCCATGTGTTCTTCATGATTAAGGTCTACTTTTATTCGCATAACTATTTCAAAGTTCTACGCAAATAATTTTTCACTTACTTTTCAAAAGTAAGTGGTGCTCACTCAAGCGGAAATATTTTTCGACAGTTATATCGTCATTTACTTAAATGGATCTGTACCAGATGTAGACAAATCTTCAGGATAATTGAAATGTATGATTTTACAGGATTTTTCTAAGTGTAAATTTTTTTTTATACGCACTGTATATATATATTCGCCATTGTCATCTTGCAGTCATGGCAACGCGTCTTTAGATGCGTCTTTTACAGTGCGCTTCCTCCATCTTCAGCGCATTGATTTCTTTGAAAGGTGAGGTTCACAATCCGTATGCCCATAAACAGACGTGTTTTTCACGACTGTTTCAGAAACGGATTTAGAATCTTCTTTTTTTTGTCACATCATGGGCACTGACGAAGAGTGTGACTTTACCTTTCATTTTTGAGAGCAGTGTTCTGTTTAAAATCTACGAATTCATTTAAACGGCATTTATTAAACCATTTATTTATATATTGTATATAGATATATATATATATATATATATATATTATGATGCGCAGATTAGGCCCTAATGTTTTATACATCGTTTCGGCTTCGTAATCATTAATGGGGGAGGAACAAACCTGGACGATTTTTTTTCATTTGTTAACAGTGCATGTCAAGGCTAGGCGTTTCATCATAATAATTTCGTTATTTGCCTAACAATACTATTTACGAATTTGGTTGCATTGTACCTTGAGGGCTTTTTAAATGAAATCAAAGGATGGATATTTTTCCTTCAATATTTCAGAAGCAAAATGAAACTGCACCTATCTGACTTCTCTTTTTTTATAAAATTCCTTTCTGTCTGGCTGGTTCTTTTGATCCAAAGCTTTACAGGTTTATCGATGAAAAGGAGAAAGAGTAAACATGAGAGAAGTGGAGAGACAAGGACAGATTTGGGGGCTGGAAAAACACCTGGAGTACCGAGGGGAAAGCTTAGACGTTAATGTTGACACGAACGATTATGGTTACATATTTTGTCCTGATTTGTATGTCTTCTGTAGTATCATATTTAAGTATTTAAATGACATTAAGCATGCATACCCAGGTTCGGCACTGATTTTGTAACTAATGGAAATCAATAAAAATCGTGTTTTGCCAGTAAACCTATTTGAGTTTAATCGATGGTGTGGTTCGGATTCTATAAAAGTAGAGACCCTAGAACTTTACTGCTGCATCCAATATGATATTAAATATAAACACCTGGATGATCATAACCTGGGAAGCAGGATTGGTGTTGGGTATTTTGTACACCACAAGCAGCACCCCTGAAAATATGGTTGGTATGCTAAAATGTAGAGATTTGACACTAATCTTCTTCATTCCTGGACAGAAAAAACTTTATTATCTAATTACATTATTTTTATTTTTCAAATCGCCCAGATATTTAACTATATTTTATTCATCACCTAATCATTATCAAAAACATGCATACAATAATTAAAATATAGCATCATCATCATTATCGTAATTTCCACCATTATCCTTAGAGTAATCATTATTATCATCATCCTAATCTTCATGATCATTATTGTCGTCTTAATCTTCGTCTTCGTCGTCGAATCGACCAATACCACCGTCATCTTTTCATCACTACGATATTTTCTCAATCAATACGCAGATGCTTTCTACAACGCACCAATTCGTTTGAAAATGCAAATCGAATCACTCCGACAGTATAGAGAAAAAAATACGCTCTATATAAGCTTATTTTCAAATGTTTACTTTCTAGAGACCAAATTATTGTTTTAGCTAATACAGAAAACTTTCCCTTTCGACACATTGCTGGTTTTATCTTTTCAGAAGAAGCCATGTAATGCAGTTCACTGTTGAAGAGTTTGGGTTGATTTCTTTGGCAGTTTGTCTGGTTTGAAAGAATGCTTTCATTGTGAAGGCTAGATCTATTCAGGTTAGACATTTTCATCTTTCTAAAGATCATTTGAAAATTACATTGCGCCCTTTTCAATCCTGCTTGTATTATTTTCTCAAAGCATACCGTTCCGGTTAACATGATTAAAGTATATAGAAACACATGATACTACTACTACTACTATTACTACTGCTGCTGCTGCTCCTGCTAGTATTTCTACTACTACTACTACTACTACTACTACTACTACTACTACTACTACTACTACTACTACTATAACTACTATTACTATAACTACTAATATTGCTACTACTAATAATGATAATTATTAATAACAATAATAATACTAATAATATTAACTTTAAAATCAACATTATAAGCAAACAAAATTATAACAACATCAACGATTTTCATAATAATGATGTCGATGATGATAATGATGATGATAACAAGAACAATAATACTAATAAAAATACCATGGAATGGGGAGTTGATTTGTTTATATTTTATTTTTATCGTAATGGGCTCACATGGTAACCACCTGAACTCGATAAGGTTTGTTTTCAGACAAGCTAAACGGGATTATTAAAGGGGAATGAATATAAGGGAGAAAAAAAAACTGTAGATAGATTCATATAAACGATGAAAATTACAATTTCATTTTTTTACATTGCCAGACGAAAGCTTACCAATCATTATATTCTATTTCTTTGCACGTTTATGCTGTTATATATCTAAGTTTATAATGTTTTATATAAATGACTATATATGATCTTCAGCACATTGATTTTTTCCTTTATAATAGTCATGGTTTGTCTTCAATCAAATGTATAATTTTTATTTAGCCCAGCTAAATGCATACTTATATGAAAACCAAATGAGACAGTTAAGTAAATAATATTTCGATATTTGATTATCTTTGCACTTTCTTCACAATCCATCTTGACGAAAGTCTGAATATTCTAATGAAATTGATTAAAGTCATAATTATTATAGTATATTTAAACATAAAGGGGGTATGACTGCTGACGGCATCGCCGTACGCGGTTAATTGGTAGATTTTTCCCAATAAAGTCCACTCAGACCAGCGTTTATTAAGTCTGAAGTTGTCAAACCGATCGTTAAGCACGAGTCACATCGCTCTTACCATAGTAGCAACTACAATTTTGCACACGAAGTGCACGTCTAACGTTCCCGTCGTGGTGGCGAAAACTCCCTACTCAGACGATGTACAATTATAATTAGTGATCTCGATATTCAAATGTGCATAACCTTCTCATTGTCAAGCTTACTAAAACTTTTTTTTAAATTTATTTTTTCCTCTATTTTTAAAGAGCTAACATGCTCTAATAGTCCAGTCAATCTAGCCAGAATAGGGGGGTAACCCACCACTAATTGCAACACGAGATATTCCACTGAAATGCTTTCCAGGAAGGTCCCCTAAACAACATACTAAAAGTCCCAAGAAATCCAAGCTTTGGAAATTTATGAAATGTGCATATTATGCAAATTAGCCATGAAAAATTAGAAAAAGAAGGGAAATAATCCAAAGATTACAAATTAAATGTCCAAAACAATTTAATTTGAATGGAAATTCATGATAAATAACTAAATTCAATGCTTTTAATCAAAAGTGCAAACATTTCTACCTCATTTGCATATTATGCAAATAAGCATCCTTATATGGAAAATATGTCAAGATATTGTGATTTTTCTCATATAGACTACTAAAAAAAAAAATCATTATTGTTGACATTAATATGCTAATATATCACTAAGCATGAGAATTCATCCCAATGCCTGCAAATTAATTTGCATATTATGCAAATTAGCCATTAAAAAAATAGAAAATGAGGAAATTAATCCAAAGATGACAAATCAAATGTCCACAGCAATTAATTTTGAACAAAAGTTCATGATGAATAAATAAGTTCAATGTCTTTATTAAAAAAAATCTAGCAAATCTGCCTCATTTGCATATTATGCAAAGAAGTATCCTTATATGGAAAATGTCAAGAAATTTTGATTTTTATCACATTGACTGCAGTGAAAACGTTTCAGTTTTTCAAATTAATATACTGCTATCACTAAGCATTCAAATGTATCCTTAGTATGATTTATATTCAAGGAAAAATACTGGAAATATGTTCTTCGCTTCCTAAGCCGCGTTGTTAGTCTGACAAGATGATGGGATTGGCAAGAACAAAAGCACAAAATTTGAATTGGTGTGTAGTTTGTTAAAGTTGACAACCCTTTCTTATTATGGATGGGAACGACTTAGACTTTCTTGAAATCTCACCGTATAAGCATGATAAAGGGAGGCCAGGAAAAGCAAACTTATGGCAGGTAAGATCTGATGAGTAGTCTCATTAAGAAGTGTAGCAGAGATTTCGTCTGGCCTAGTAGCTTCATGCAGGTTGTTTTCTTTAACAATTTCTTCAGTATGTTATCTGGCCATATCTGGGTCAGGGCTGGGTCCCAGGACTTGTAGATCAGCGTCATCATCATCATCATCATCATCAGTGGTGATTAAAGACTAAAAATCTTTGCCTTCCTTTAATAATGATATTCCAATGTAGTCATAGCTATTGATATTAAGGGCTCCCAACACATTAATTGTTACAGCCTGGATCATTGTCAATCCGGTCAACAAATTATGTATTATAGGCTTGTCTACAAAGTACAAACCCTCTAATGGTCCTCTTTAATGCATTGTAGCAATTCTGAGCTTTACCTTACTGATGCTTTTGGAGCTCTAAAATGTGCAAGCCTTTCTAGCCTTTCTCTAAAACTCTTGACATCTTCCGACACAACTTATGTCAATTTTCTCATTGAGGCAACTTGTGTCGGAAGAAGACATGGTTAACGGTGTGTTCTTGTTAGAGTCCTCTTGATTGGCATTCAGTCTCCTATGCTCGACTTGTCGGATTTCAGTACAGAGAGTCATGAGAGTTGTATGATTGTCCAAAGTACATCTGCATGACACTATTAAAGTCAGCATTCCTCCAGATAATTTCTAAAAGGTTTATTCCTCTGGATAACCACACAGTATACCCATGAGTAACACATTGTGGCAAATAAATCCTGGAAGTGGTACACACTGTCTAATCAATGTTGGATGGTATTTGATGGTGATGTTCAGGGTGTTCCATTTTGTTGTGTCCTCTTGTTGGAAAGGCAATAATCTGGCTTATAACCTCCATCTGGTTTGTTCATTGTCTCACTGAGGAATTTCTGTTTACCATCAATATCAGGAAATTAATATTATTATTTGCATACGACTTACTTAGAAACTATAGCTTTAATATATGGAGATGGTTGCCATAGGAGATTTATCAAAGAGGAAAGAAAAGAAAATGGATGCTTATTCATGAAGCAGCAACTGGATTCAGCAAGAACGTCTAATCACGATTCCTGTATCTGAGAAAGATGCCTATAATGCACTTTAAGCCTTCATCATGAATTTATGAATGGCCTTCATGTCGCTCGTATAGGCAAATGTCCATTGTTACTCTTATTAAGCATGCCCAGATATCTTGTGATCCAAGCAAGTACTCATATTCACCACCATGACAAGTGATGATGATGATGATAAAGATGATGATGATGATGGGTTCTTGTAAAGCGCCGGTATCCGCCTCAGCTGGGCGCTCATGGCGCTTGCTAAAAAATAGGAAATATCTCACAAATTTCAATGTCTTCAAACAGTGCTTAGGATCATCATTCAGTTCAAGTACTGTCCTAGTAATGCTACAATTGAGTTATTCTTGGGATAATGTTGGAGTGGGGAACAGAAGGTCTTCGGGTAAGACTCAAAAGTTGATTGGGTCTCTGCTCTCCTGAAAAATTGGGGAAGGCTATTCCACAGCTTTGATCCAGAAATGTAGAAGGCTCTGTCAGTGACTGTCACCCCAGGTTGTGTGGCTGAGAGATTCCCTCAGCAATGCTTGATCTGCTGATCTGAGACTGTGTGTTGGTCTATGCTGAGATAAGAGCTCTGATATGTAGGGTGGAGATTTATCATTAAGCGCTTTAAATACAAGGACCCCAAGTTTATAAGCTAAGTGGTGTGCTACAAGGACCAAATATTCGAAGCTAATGGGCTTTTATTTGTACGGGTGTGACATCTTGTGCTGATCACTTGGCAATCCAGGAACTTGCTAGCGTGGACTATATACTCGCAAGAAACGCAAAGTCTCTACAACGTCAAGAAGAGAGCAAGACTTGGATGGAAATAATGAAGCATTCGAGCAGTGGGATCCATGTAGAATGGACTCATCATTGTACAATATGAGTGGAGTAACTGCTCGTGACATAAGTCAATATCAACCAAGCAAGAAGTGTAGGGAATGTCATCATGGTTAATATACATAATCTACCTGGAATTTTGGAGGAAAGTATCACGTATGTTTTCCTTGAATATTTATAATATGTCGGATGCTTATTTGCATAATATGTAAATTACACTTCAGATATTAAGCTGATTATTAATGTATTTGCCATTCTTAGTGATCACATCATATTGATCTAGACTAAAATGTTTTCATAACTGGTTTGGGGAGAAAAATCAAAATTACTGGATTTTTTTCCATATGAAGATGCTCATAAATATGCAAATGAGGTAGATTTATTTACGATTTTTATTTAAAAAATAAATAAATTTGTAAAACTTATCATGGGCTTCAGTTCAATTCGTATTGTTTTCTGCACTTGATTTCCAATATTTGGATTATTTTCATTATTTGTAATTAATTATGGCTAATTTGCATAAAATGCAAATTTTGTGATTTTCCTATATGCTTGTATATTTAAGGACTTTTAATATGGTGTTTAGGAAACCTTCCTGTAAGGTATTGCCATATTCCAATTTCAATAGATAATCTACTTGCAATTTTGAGGGATGTATCAACAGTGAGTTTTCTTGAATATCTATAACATGTTAGATACTTTTATTTGCATAATATGCAAATTACACTACATACACTAAGCTGAATACAAATGTATTCAACGTCCTTAGTGATAGCAGCATGTAAATTTCAACATCAATGAAATTTCCAAGCAGTTAATGAGAGAAAAATCACAATACCTTGACATTTTTCCATATAAGGATGCTTATTTGCATATTATGCAAATGAGGTAGATTTTTTTGCACTTTTGACAAAAAACATTGAATACAGTTATTTATCATGAATTTTCGCTCAAATTGAATTGTTTTGGACACTTAATTTGTAATCTTTGGGCTATTTTCCTTATTTTTCTAACTTTATATGGCTAATTTGCATAATATGCAAATTTCATAAATTTCCACTGCTTGGATTTCTTGGGACTTTTAGTATGTTGTTTAGGGGACCTTCCTTGAAAGCATTGCAGTGGAATATCTCGTGTTGCAATTAGTGGTGGGTCAAACCCTATATTGACTGGACTATAACAGTCTAATGGTTTCATTCACCTTTAGCGCACTAGGGTTTTTTTTACTCATGTGGATTGCGGATGAATTGTTATTATTCTATTATCTTATTTAGATTATAAGCAACACGATTCACAACATACCACTCAATTAAGAATTATAGTAGTTATTATTCCATCGCTATATATATATATTTGTGTGTGTGAGGGTGTGTGCGTGTGTGTGTATGTATATATATATACACACACATATATACATATATATATATATATATATATATATATATATATATATATATATATATATATATATATATATATATATATATATATAAATATGTGTGTGTGTGTGTGTGTGTGAAGTTATACATGTACAACAGCTTTGGCAACTCTTTTTATTTTAAATATTGTAAAGAAATGAATGAAGAGAACAATGGTAGGTGTAGTATAAATCAAGGTTACCCAGAGCTATCTACCCTTTGGAAAAATTGGTGATGCCGAAAAAATGTCTTTGCCGGGAATCGAACCCGGGCCCCCAGCTTTGAACGCCGGTGCCTTAACCACTAGACCACAGAGGTATGGTGTATGGTATACGTGTACTGTATAAAAGCAATAGCTTTGATCCAGCTGAGGCATGGCGGCTTGTCATTGTTCAAAACCCACCTTCACCCGACAAAGGAAATTATAATTGGTATAGTGTCGAAAATCTGTCTATCTGACGGTCAATCGGATCGGGGTCGCCCTAGCCACTAACCTGTCTCTGTGGTCTAGTGGTTAAGGCACCGGCGTTCAAAGCTGGGGGCCCGGGTTCGATTCCCGGCAGAGACATTTTTTCGGCATCACCAATTTTTCCAAAGGGTAAATAGCTCTGGGGAACCTTGATTTAAGCTACGCCTACCATTGTTCTCTTCATTCATTTCTTTACAATATTTAGAATAAAAAGAGTTGCCAAAGCTGTTGTACATGTATAACTTCACACATTTGTATACTTTCTCCCATACGTGTACTGTATCAAAGCAATAGCTTTGATCCAGCTGAGGCATGGCGGCTTGTCATTGTTCAAAACCCACCTTCACCCGACAAAGGAAATTATAATTGGTATAGTGTCGAAAATCTGTCTATCTGACGGTCAATCGGATCGGGGTCGCCCTAGCCACTAACCTGTCTCTGTGGTCTAGTGGTTAAGGCACCGGCGTTCAAAGCTGGGGGCCCGGGTTCGATTCCCGGCAGAGACATTTTTTCGGCATCACCAATTTTTCCAAAGGGTAAATAGCTCTGGGGAACCTTGATTTAAGCTACGCCTACCATTGTTCTCTTCATTCATTTCTTTACAATATTTAGAATAAAAAGAGTTGCCAAAGCTGTTGTACATGTATAACTTCACACATTTGTATACTTTCTCCCATACGTGTACTGTATCAAAGCAATAGCTTTGATCCAGCTGAGGCATGGCGGCTTGTCATTGTTCAAAACCCACCTTCACCCGACAAAGGAAATTATAATTGGTATTGTGTCGAAAATCTGTCTATCTGACGGTCAATCAGATCGGGGTCGACCTAGCCACTAACACGTCTCTGTGGTCTAGTGGTTAAGGCACCGGCGTTAAAAGCTGGGGGCTCGGGTTCGATTCCCGGCAGAGACATTTTTTCGGCATCACCAATTTTTCCAAAGGGTAGATAGCTCTGGAGAACCTTGATTTAAGCTACGCCTACCATTGTTCTCTTCATTCATTTCTTTACAATATATATATATATATATATATATTGCGCAGAGTAGGCCTAGATGTTTTACACATCGTTTCGGCCTCGTAATCATTAAAGGGGGAACAAACATGCACGATACGAGGCTGTGATAATGGGCAGATGCATAAAAGTACCAATTGCTGGCAAGCAATTGCTTCAAGCGCAAGTAAACGATCATGTTTCAGCAAATTACCGCTTGGTGTCAAACTACCTTGTTTCTTTTTGATAATTCTATATATTTAACATTTGATTTGCACTTATTATTTAAATGTATGAATTATTATGTAAGATTTATTATGTTTATTGTCATGTTCCAAATGTAGACTGCATTATTCATGTTAAATTTTTACAATGTGTTGTCTATCATTTTGCACGGCATGTAACCAAGAAGAATTTCCAATTATGGACAATAAATAAATACTTATACTTATTAAACATGTATTTGTAGGCTACGGTATACCTTGGTGTTCTCTCTTAGGTGCATAAACATGATTAAAAAACACCCTGATCAAGCAAAAGCTGAAGTTATTCTGACCGTGCTTGAAAAAAAACCAAGGAAGCACTTTAACACGCAAGCAAAATGTTCGCTTTATGCATACGATTTTTAGCAATAGATTAATCGTCAAGGAAATGCTAGCAGTCAGCGATTTCTTGAACTTACTGGCAAAAGCATATGCTCGCTCAGTTTATGCATACGAAATCAATCAAAAGCAAGGCAAAAGCCTCGAAAAAGCAATTGCTACTTTTTATGCATCTGACCCAATGCATCGTAATGTTCTTTTTCATCTTTTTCTTTTGCCTTCAGTGCATGTCACGGTTAGGCGTTTCATCATATCGTAATTTCGTTATTGGCCTAACAATGTTTTTTACGAATTTGGTTGCGTTGTAGCGTGACGGCTTTTTGAATGAAATCAAAGGAAAGCTATTTTTCATTCAATTTATCAGAAGCAAAATGAAACTGCACCCTTCTTACTTCTCGTTTTTAATAGCATTCCTTTCTGTCTGGCTGGTTCTTTTGATCAAAAGCTTTACCAGGTTTACCGATGAAAAGGAGAAAGAGTACAGAATGAGAGAAGTAGAGAGATAGATACAGATTAGGGGGCGGGGAAAACACATGGAATACTGAGGGGAAAGCTTAGACACGAACGATTAGGGTTACATATTTTGTCCTTATTTGTATGTCGTCTGTATTATTATATTTAGATATTTGAATGACAATAAGCATGCATTCCCAGGTTCGTCACTGGTTTTGTAACTTAAGTAAATCAATAAAAATCGTGTTTTGCCAGGTAAACGTTTTGTAACTTAAGTAAATCAATAAAAATCGTGTTTTGCCAGGTAAACCTATCGAGGTTCTTGTTCGGATTCTATAAAAGTAAAGACCCTGGAACTTTACTGCTGCATCCAATATAATATTAAATACAAACACCTGGGGGGCGTTTCATCAAACAATTAGTCGGTGGTTTTCTCCGACTAAATGTGATTTTCACCGACTAATTTCATTTTCACCGACAATTTTGCCATCACCGACTAAATTCCATTTCATGAAAATTTGTCGGTGATTTTCTCCGACAAATTATTGGAAACCACCGACTAATTTTGTCGGTGGCCTTCACCTACCGACAAAACTTATTTTCACCGACTAATCCAATTTTCACCGACTAATCAGCCTTTTGAGGGCCTTTGCAGCTAAAATCGATCAATTTCAGTTGATTTTGAATATAAAATTTTGATAAATTGCTTATTTTTCATTTCATTGAGAAAATTCAAAGAAAATGTATTTATTTTTAGTCAATGACAAATAAAAAGTAGACATTTCATGAATAATATTTTCATCTTTAAAACTATATTATATCAATCAATACATAGGAAACATCTTCAAATGTACACATTTTTTCAAACATAATTTTCTTTAACCCAAATAAATCATTGTGCATTTTTTAATCAATAATGTCTGATAATGTCTGAAAATGCGACCTCATTGACTTTTGTACAAGTTTTTTCAATGTTCATTAGTGTTGTTGGTGTTGCTGCTGCTGTTGTCATCGTGATTGCTGGAATTGCTGGGTGTTTTTGCTGCTCTTGGTGTTGTGGGTGTGGTTGTTGCATCTCCTGGTGCAATTAGTTATTTTTGCTACTGATGTTGCTCAAGGTGTTGCCTGTGTGGTTGCTGTTGTCATCGCTTCTACTGCTGCTGTTTACGAGTGTGGCTGTTGCATCTCCTGATGCATCTATTGATGTTGTCGCTTGTGTTGTTGCTTGTATGATTGCTTGTTAGAATCCTTGCTGTTGGCTTTGTTTCTACTGTCGTTGTTGCTACTGCTGTTGATGTTTACCACTGTGGTTGTTGCATCTCTTGATGAAGTTATTTATGTTGCGCCCGATGTTCCCTGCATGGTTGTTGGAGCTCCTGCTGCTGTTGATGTTGTCGGTGTGGTTGTTGCATCTCTTACTGCAGTTGTAGTTTCAGCTGCTGATGCTGTTGTTGCTCCTGCTGCTGTCCATGTTCATTGAAGTAACTGAAATGGATTTAATTTATAGAGCATGTGATATTTTATTAATAAAGATATCAATTTCCATCATTATTGATATCAGTCATTTATTCTTAATTTAATTATCATTGTTAAAACTTACATTTTTTTATTTCTAATGTTTGAAACAAGAACTTTAAGTTCTAAATGGTTAAAATATTGTCACCAAAGCCTTATTAAACAATGAAAACAAAAAAGTTAATAACAAAGAAATGCATAAGAAAATGATTAAAATTTCCTCTTTTTTTATACACAATTGATTTTAATGACTTGGGTTTTTCTCATTGGTTTACCAAAGAAAGGGAGTCAAAATCCAAAATTATCACATTTGGTCTTTATTTCTTGAGCCAAATGCTGATTTCATGCAAGAGTGATGTTATCATATTAAAAAAAAAAAAAAAAACATCAGGAACAGCAGCATGATTTCTGAAGCGAGTGCACAATCAACAGGCAAGATCCTGAGGCACCCCCCCCCCTACCAAGATCATTTGAATTAATGAGGTTTCATGACTGCTTTTGTAGGCATTACATTTATACAGGCCTACAAGAGATATAATTTTTTTTTTTTTTTTTTTGGGGGGGGGTAATCTTCCAGTGTTACTCCCATACAAAGCAGATGGTGATGAGGCGGGGGGGGGGGTCTAATAGGAATGCAGAACAATGGAACATTCATTTACTACTTTGGCAATAGAAAGCAAGTCACACCATCTAGCATTGATTGATATTGTCCAATAAATATCACCATTAATCAATTAAGCATCTAAGCACTTATAGATGTCATTGTTTTCAAATATTTGAGTAGACCAAATAAAGAAGAGAGCAGTACCAGTAATTTAATATTTTTTTTTAATGTGACTTTACTTTCTTCGCCAAAGTGAGGCAGTCATAATTAAGTGTGTTTTAACTTACAAGTGACATCACATTTCCTGCCTTCTTGTCTGGCTCTCCTAAACCTTCAACCATTTATACTTGTGTAACTTTGTATCTCATGTCTGTCTGAAAAGTTTGGTTGAAGCCTCCACCTGAAGGAAAAATAGTATTGAAATAACTCATTAAAATATTTGCCATAATCTGGTATTTCTTCTCACATGTATATGTACATGTCTAAAAACAGGAAATAAAACATCTTTTGATTACCAGGTTTCATATAGAAGGGGGTTAATAAAGGGTTCAAGTTTTTATTATGTTAATAAAAAATACAAACAATAGTAAATGACATATGCTCTGGCTGAGAAACTTAAAAAGTGAAATTATTCCTCACAATGTAGCTTGTATGTACATACACATGAGCAAGTAGTGCTAAATGGATTGAGGGGTGAGAGCAGGGGCTCCGGAAACCGGGGGGGGGGTGCATGTTAGCTGCAGGGTCAGCGGAACGGATTTTACAGTGAGCGGGCTGACCATGCATAACCAGATGGTCATTTCATATTTTTCAGCTCCCGCATTGTTTTCCAAAACCATGTACAAAAATGTAAAATTGACCATCTGCTTATGATTTTTTGCATTGGTCAGCCCCCCCCCCCCCCACTTTCGGCTCAGCCCCCTCACTTTCAAAACCGTTCTGCTGACCCTGCAGCTAACATGCAAAATATATTGAATCTATTATGTCTTTCATGCTTATGTAATGTTTGCATTTCAAACTGACTTTAAATAGAAAATCTGGTCACAGTCCGATTTCATTGTCATTGATGTGGGTTTTTATGATTTAACATTCTGCAACCAAAACAATATCCTTCATTATTTTTTAATCATTATCGCATTTTACTAGTCTACATGTTACCTGTGGTTGCATTTCAATCTCAGTATTTCTTCACCCATTGCCAAATCTTCTGTCACATGTTCATCAGATTGGCCGCTGGCACATTCCTTGCTGTAGTAGACCAGTCAGAGCCTTGCTTTCTAGTTCCAGATCCGTCTTCTTCTGCATACTGTTCAAATGTCCATAGTCTGAAATTAAAATATTAATAATATCACATTGTTATACATGTAGCAAAGAAAATATGTAGATTTACAGTGATCATTGAAAAATACTGCACTTTCAATGAATATTGTTGACATTTCCTAAAGGGGAATGATCGAATATACCAATCATTTTTCTTCTTTTATTATCCTGAAATTTATAGAATTTACCAACAATCGGTCAACAATTTATCCTTGTTAATTCATATAATTTTCAATTGATTATAAACAAGACGGTAATTAACACATTAACCATACAAAATAGTAAAACAGCTTTTTCAATAATTTTTTTTTTAATTCAAAAATAAAAACAAAAGTTTTTTTCTAACTCAATAGCGCTTGGATACCTTGCCGGTTAAAAGCCACGATCAAATTAATAAAAAATATGAATAGGCTCCTAATTCATAACTGCAGCAAATTGCATCCCCATCAAACTGTCAACTATTTCTGGACTGTGACCTTTGTTCAATGGAACTTTAATATGAGATTCAAGGCAGAAAAATACTTGGGATTGATGAGATCCATTCCATATTCTCCTATATTTTTTTCTAATGAAGAGACCTTTAACCTTTACATGCTATTTAAGGTTAGGTACGACAGTATTTTTCAAAAAATAGATTAAGAGACATTATCAACAATAATTTAATTTATTTACCCCAATAACACCGATGCTATTGCAGATTCATGCTAAATAGTAATTTGTCTAAAAAATTGACTTAGAAAAATAAAAGCAAAACAAACTTCATAATCGCACACAAATGAAGAGCATTATTTCGTCTCCCCCAAATTGGATGATCAATCTTTTTTTTAAAAGGGAGCTATGCAATGGCTCATTTCACTTGGGTGCGCAAAGTCAAAGATAATTTAAGATAGATCTAGGCCTAGTACGGCCATGGGCCGGGTGCACTATTTAAAACTTAGATCTAATAATTTTTTATATCTAGATTTTAATTTTTATTGGGTGTGAACGCACCTCTGCCACAATCGCATCACCCCCCCCCCCCCCCGAATCCTCGCCAGCTGTCGAGAGCCTTCACTTCATTCGACTTGTGACTTGCTAAGGCTAAGCCTACATTAATAGTTGAGAACATCCACTTTACAAATTTACCACTCACACTATTAATTACCATGTGATTTAGCTCCTGTTCAATTCCAATATCTGTAACACAGAATTAGGATGGCCCCATTGGATATGTGTGCATTTACAATTGCACACGCTGGTTTGCCTGGTGATCAAGGATATCTCCGACCACACCGAGCAACAAAATTATTCCAAAACCAAAGGAAATGAAAAAATATGATTTGCAACATAGAATGACATAAAGGTAGAACAATATAAAGAATTATCTTTGCAAAATTTATAAAATTGCAGCCATGTGCGGATCATAAAAACGTGACAGCCGTGAGCCGTGTCGTTAGTTTGGACCTGAGATAGTTCTACAGACACAGAAACACGGGTATGGGACGAGACTGGATTTTGTACTGTCAAGTTCACCGATCGTATCGACAGGGGTCCTGCCAGAAGATCCTCTTTTCTTGTAATTCATTTGATAATCACGCACAACGAATAATTCAATCACCTTACATACAATATGAAGGATATTTTGAAGGGTTTTACTTACGGTAAAATCCTCATTCACCTCTACGAGGACCTTCGCTTCTTCTCATTTCTTCGTTTCATTTCAAATGGTCGCGGCGAAAACATCAACCAATTTTACATCTTTTTCACGACTTTGGGAGTGGGCGTGGCCTAATTAGTCAGCGAACCTCGTTCAAGACGATTTGTAAAATAAAAATTCACTGACAATAGTCAGAGAAGCTCCGAGAGTTTGATGAAACGAATTTTTGTCAGCGCTGACTAAATTGTCAGCGCTGACAATTTTAGTCAGCGCTGACAGTTGTCGGACGAAAATATTGATGAAACACCCCCCTGGACGATCATAGCCTGGGAAGCGGGATTGCTTTTGGATATTTTGTACACCGTAAGCAGCACCCCTGGACATTTGGTTGGTATGTTAAATGTAGAGGTTTGACAAAAATCTTCTTCATTTTTAGAGAGAAAAATGTTTATCTACTTATCATTATTGTTGTTGTAATTTTTAAAGACTAAATTTAGTTCTGTGTTGGAATAAATCTTTCTTTTTTCTTGTCATCTTTTTTCTTCTGAACAAAATCCCCTGGCATCATGGTCATTTGAAGTGAAACCCTTTTTCTTGGTCTTTTTAACAAACCAGCACCCCCTATTTCTAAACCTTTCCCAGGGCAGTGTGATCAATCATTTAGTGATTGAAATATGATTGAAATATTACAAAAGAGAACAATTACATTTAGCTGGTAGACCAAGCGGCGATTCGATCCAGGAACGTTTTGCTGAGCCGTACGCATAAATAATCATTCAATACAAATGCAAAGAAAAGGGACGACCCTCGATGACTCTGATGCTGTGCTCATTTATTATATATATCTTTATTTTTCCACGGCATTTGCCGGCATGCATGCAACCTCTAATTTCGGGGAAGGTAAATAGTTAAGAATTATAACTACAATGATTCCTTTGTTTAGCTAGTATCTGTAAAGACAGTCACAATGATTTCTTTACTCGGGAAAGATTGAAAAAATTAATGAATAAAAGTAAGTAATACTCCCTCCGAAAGTATATCAAAGGTGTGTATAAATTGATAGGAAGACAAAGCTTAGAGCATAGCCAACTTTATCAAGCTTTCCGTCCTTTAATTAACTTATTATCCATGATAATTTTTAAAGTCTTCTGGTATCACGGGGGTCCTTCCCCATATTTCAAAAGTAAACAATTATCCTACATCTATGATATTTTTTCTTACAGTACCCTATGAAATGTTTCCTTCCACTCATAAAAAAGATTGGTCGAAGTAAAAAAAAATTTGGTAAATATTTGTCCGATAAATAAAAGCGGTCTATTACAACCAAATTCTAATAGATTTAAACAAGAATAAAGTTGTCAATTTTTGCAATTTCTTTTTGATCGGATACATACTCGATAAAACATAATTAATTTGGGCCAATTCTTCTAAAATTGTGATCAATAATTTCATTCTTGAAAGTCTATTGTAACCAAAAGCTGAATAAAACATTGAAAACGAAAAATAAACATCCTCCAGATTTTCCCGGTGTAAAATTATACTGGGCCGGTCGTTAGTGTCATATACTCTCTTTTTAACATCAAATTTGCATTTGATTTCAAGGAGCGTATATAAAGTCATAGTAAGGTACAATAAAGGCAATCTCAAACTGTTTAAAATTATAGTTCAATAATTTTTTTTCTTAATAACCTTCCACAGGTCTGGGTTCCTTTATTGAAAATCTGTGGGGTACATGTATGCAGTAACACAATATAATGCCATAAAACATGTCATAAGATGTCATAAAACAAATACAATACTCCAATACATTTTCAACACTCCTTAGCAAGTAATTTATACACACAGACTTAAGGCACCAAAATGAAACGAAAATAGTAAGATTGCGACGTATTTGCTAAGTTTCATACCGCCCGATTTTTGCTTGTATTTTTCTTCTATTTAAAACATGATGATACTCTGTAATTTCAAACTTATCTCTTCATGTTTATTATTGCTTTTGTTTTTCTTTCGCCAAATATATTTGGTCAAAATCTTAATGATATTTCTTTTGTGGTATATTCTTTTATTTGGATCGAAATCACAAAGAGAGTTGTTAATAGTTTTAAATAGAATTGCGACCCAGAAAGAGAGTTTTTTAACTTTGAGAGAAAAATCAGACATGTCGATACATGATAGTGATGAATTATAATATATTTGGATTGATGTTTTTTTTATCATTCATAATGTTCTATTTTTTGGCATGCAGGAAGTTGGTCTACATGTCAGAAAGCGTATTATAATATATTCTAAACTCATTTGATAGGATATGAAATCGGTCTAGTTCGGCCTACAATACACTTCGTCTATTATTGTATTTATTAGATTAAGTGGGTATTTTCTAACATAATAATTAGAAAATAAACCCGCTGTAAAAAAAGGTTATAACAATAAAATATAATTGGACCAAGTTATCGGTATCAAGCGACAAGATGAGACAACCCAGATGGTAGAAAAGGGCATCCTAGATCCATAAAAGGTAGGGTCCATTTAACCCAATGTTTAGTGAAAATTATAACAAAGTTTTCGAACTCTCGGGTAAAATGGACCCCTTAAATTTCGTGAATTTAGGATGCTTTTTGCTTAAACGCATTTGGGTATTTGCGACTGCCCGACCCAAAGCGATAATCTGTTGTGATGGCACAAACCGTGTGGACAAGGGACTTGTACAAACAATAGTGATTGATCCGGTCAATCTCATCTCTATCGATTTTTTATTCTTGTGATATTTTAAAATAGGAAATTTGTTCTTAGTAAATACAAATGAGCTCAACGATTTTCAAGGCAAGAAATCACGTAACACCTGTGTCTGGGGCCACCTGTCTATACTTAAAACCTTCCTACAGTGGCCACTATAAAAACCAGGCATTTTTTCGTCGGTATGTCTATACAAGAACCTGTCTATAAGGGCAAAGAATCTTCACGTGAAAATACTGATAATATTGTACTAAATGTCGTGAAGGAGAAGTTGGGAGTCAATATCGGTATCGGCGACATCGACCGAAGTCACAGAGTTGGGCCTATCCGTAACATCCAACGTAGTAATGAGAGTGTCCAGGGTTCGTCGTCTGCTGCTAGTGCTGTTACTGACACCTCATCTTTGAGTTCTTCAGCTTCTTCTTCGACGTCATATGCCAGCAAGTTAACACCGTCACCATCTACCTCGAACAGGGATCGTCTTCATCATAGAGCAAGAATAGTCAAGCTCACCTCGTATCGTGCTCGCCAAACCATTCTCCTTTCTCGACGGAAGCTGAAAGGTACTGGAGTTTCCATCTCAGAAGATCTAACGGCTGAAAATTATGGGATACTCAAAACAGCACGACAGTCGACAAAGGTCACAGCTTCATGGTCGAGTGATGGTCGAATCTTTGTGGCGTTACCGGCTTCAAATGGCAAAACTGTCAAGAAACTCGCTAGATCACTAGAGGAAGCGAAGCAACTCTCATCATCTACTAGATCAAAATAGAGATTTGATATGACAGATGAAATGCAATTAACTCTGGAAGTTGTTGAATTGAACAGAATATTCCGTATACTTTGATTTTTTTATTTGTTATATATATATATTTTTTTTTGTCTAGCCTGCATAGCAGAGCGAGACTATAGGCGCCGCTTTTCCGACGGCGGCGGCGTCAACATCAAATCTTAACCTAAGGTTAAGTTTTTGAAATGACATCATAACTTAAAAAGTAAATGGACCTAGTTCATGAAACTTTGACATAAGGTTGATCAAGTACTACTGAACATCCTGCTTGAGTTTCAGGTCACATGACCAAGGTCAAAGGTCATTTAGGGTCAATGAACTTAGACCATGTTGGGAAAATTATTTTCAAAATCTTAACCGAAGGTTAAGTTTTTGAAATGACATCATAACTTAGAAAGTATATAGACCTAGTTCATGAAACTTAGACATAAGGTTAATCAAGTATTAGTAAACATCCTGGTTGAGTTTCAGGTCACGTGATCAAGGTCAAATGTCATTTAGGGTCAATGAACTTTGGTCAAGTTGGGGGTATTTGTTGAATTACTATCATAACTTTGAAAATTTATGGATTTAGTTCATGAAACTTGGACATTAGGTTGATCAAGTACCACTGAATATCCTGTGCGAGTTTCAGGTCACATGACCATGGTCAATGGTCATTTAAGGTCAATGAACTTTGGCCGTGTTGGGGGTATATGTTAAATTACCATCCTAGCTCTGAAAGTTTATGGATCTAGTTCATAAAACTTGGACATAAGAGTAATCAAGTATCACTGAACATCCTGTACGAGTTTCAGGTCACATGACCATGGTCAAAGGTCATTAAAGGTCAATGAACTTTGGCCGTGTTGGGGGTATTTGTTGAATTACCATCCTAACTGTGAAAGTTTATGGATCTATTTCATAAAACTTGGGATATAAGAGTAATCAAGCATCACTGAACATCCCCTGTGAGTTTCAGGTCACAAAACCAAGTCAAAGGTCAGTTAAGGTCAATAAACTTAGGCCATGTTGGGGTAATTGTTGAAGTGCCATCATAACTTTGAAAGTTTATGGATAGAGTGAATGAAATGTGGACATTGGTGTAGTTGACAGTCTTAAGTCTCCGTTCAAATGTCATTTATGGTCAATGAACGTGGTATTATGTCATTATATGAATGATGTTTTTGTGAATGATTATTTATATAGTAGTTTATAGTAGTTTTCAAAGTTAGCACTGCTGCTATATTAAATTGCGTAATGCAGGCGAGACTGCCAAAGGCGTTCCACTTGTTTTTGTATATTTTTCCTTCAGTAATGCCAAATGTCTTCTAACTGTAGCTGTGTATTATGTAGCAGGCAATGTAACTTAACTTGTAATGATTGTTTCTTATGTAGGCCTTTAAGAAATGAACAAGAATCTGAAACTAGTTTTGATGAAAATTATGGGTACTTTGAAAATTTGATAAATAATATTATACCCCTACGGAATTTGGAAATGCATTGAAATTACATGGTGAGAAAAATCTGATTTTGGCAAATTTCAATTGCCGTAGTTTAAAGTGTAATTTTGAGACATTCACTAATTGTCTTGATGAAATTGGTCAGAAATTGTCATTTATTGGTACTTGTGAAACATGGCTCAATAATGAGGAAGAACATGAATGTATGATTCCAGGTTATACATTTGTAGGCAAACACAGACATAACAAAAGAGGAGGAGGCGTAGGCATGTATATAAATGATTATATAAAATATATAAAACGCCCAGACTTGGTCACATTTATTGAAAATATCGAAAGCCTGTTCATTGAAATTCAAAATTTCTTGGTGGAAGCTGAATGGTGAGGTGAAGCTCTGTCCTGCAGGAAAATCTGTCCTTGAAAGAGGGAATGTAGCTGGAGGTCAGAATCTCTTGATACTGAATGCTGTCCACGTACTCTGCAGATCTTTGTTGCACCACCAGATCTGATGTAGCCCCAAGATCTGCAGAGAAGATGGGACCATTTACAGCATTAGGTTTTTAACAGATTCTGACCTCCAGCTACATTCTTACCTACCTACAAGGGCAGATTTTCCAGCAGGATGGAGCTCTTTGTCACACGTCAGCTTCCACCAAGAAATTTATTCAGCACAAGAAGATCAAATGTCTTGAGAATAGGACAGCACAGTCTCCAGACATGACTTTTATTGAGCATGTATGAAGCAGAATGAATGAGAGCACATGGAAACGAAGCCAAATAATGTGGGGGGAGTTGTGGAACACTCGTGAGGCCATCTTTTATGCCATTCTGATGCCTACATCAACAAACTGGTACGACCCCCTCCCAAGACCAAGGCCAAAATAAGGCACAGCAGATACTAAAGTGTTAATTCCCGGTGTTGCAGTTAGTATGATGTTGATGTGATGTCAGAAGCAATGTTTGTTGATTCAGTCTGAATGATTTGTAAATTGCGACATGACTTTTGTCCAGCTGAAAAAAAAGGCCTACTTGACATTATTCAATTCAATTCAAATAAAACATTTATTTTCTTCTATTTCATCACATAGTTTTCTTGTAACATACATACATAAATACATAAATCAATTTGTTATGAAAAATATAAATATATACATGTTGGGTTTAAGGAAGAAGGCGTATACCCTAAAAGCTGAGGCTTGTGGCGGGATACGCCTATAGACATAAATACAATACAATCAACAATACAAAGGAAAGGGCAGAGAAAAGAAGAAAAGGAAAGGGAACAAGAGAGGGAGACGTGAGCGGGGAGGCGGGCATGAAAATAGAATCCTCAACAAAATATCAGTGGGGGGGGGGGCAAAATATAAATGCCGCAACCACAATTGTCCATGGTTCATCTTATCATGTTTAAAGTCAAAAGGAAACGTAAGATGAGAAATATTTATATATAAAACGACAGAAGCAATTTTTTTCATTTTATACTTAAAGCTGGTTGTCGATAGAGATTTTTTTATGTAATCCGGAATTTCAATTTATGTCACTGTTCTCATTAGCGTAGATTAAATTTAATTTCTCTGCTGCCAAATAATATTTTTAAACATTAGAATTAATCTGAAAGATATCACAGATCAGATGATTTTTGGTAAAGTTAGAAAGTGATTACTTCATCAGCAGTACCTGCGACAAGACTTATGTACATTACAGTAATACGCTAATGGTTTTCTGCGGTTGTAATAGTTTAACTACTTGAGGTATTAATACCTTATTATGAAATACCTTACTTCGTTTTGTATATCTTTGCATTTGTTGGTCATTTGCTATTATCAGGGGAAGCGGAATTGCAATAAACTTGTACTAAATCTTTTAAAATACACGAACTACCCTTTCTGCATGGTCATTCATTAGGGATATAACTGTTTGGGGATACAATTGCATAAGGCCTATGTGTGTTAACATATATCCATATATCTCTCTAACTATGCCATCAAAATTAGAAATAACTGCTATCGAATATTTATTTCGGCACCTTCGGAGTTGACGCTGATTAAAGGTACGACCTGGATCTGTTAAAAAAACACGAACTTTGAGAGATTGTGTAGATGAATCAGGGAGAACACCTGGTTATTTCTTCATCTTTAGCCTGCAACATCATAGCACTGTCATCGAAATGTATCTATACCATATTTCATGTCGTAGATGGCGCCCTTAGGTTTTGTGACGGAGATAACACAGAATTACGGGACATAAAATATCCGACAAAATTGTTGTTTTCTTGCAAAATTTTCAACATGTACTCATATTTACATATATTCATTCAAGAAAAGAACTATCATCGGTATTTCTCAGGCACAGAGCCTAATATAATATTCATCCATTCGGAATTTATGAAATTATGATTCAATTTTGATGATATCGTCGGGACATGCGGTTGTATTAGGGGGTTCGGCACATTCAGACAAAACAACAACAAAAAATCACCGAACAGATTAATTTCTCCAAACTCCGTTAATATACATTGTTAAAGACATTCATGTCAGCATAAATAGAGAAAAGTTAAAGTTAAAATCACATAAATATTTCTTTGATTATCATGATTATTATGATTATCGGGACACAAAAGGAGACACTTAAGTTTGCGAAGTATCACCATCATAATGAGTGACCTGTGCTTTTGTGCTCCTGGAAAATCTTGGTAAAAACATAGCTTAGCCTTGACATAACCCTCTTACTACGGTTATTGAGTCTTCAATTGAGAAGATTAACAAAAACTGACATTTGAACAAAATCAACAGGAGCAGTACTCAACCACGTAGCCAGGATTTCATTTAGGAGGGGGCGGTAAATGCACGCGAAGCATGCCAACAATTAAAGAGCGCGCGAAGCGCGCTCCCTAGGAGATGGGTGCAGGGAGGGGGAGTTTCCCCCTCCCTTGCGAAGCGCGAAGTTTTCGGTGTTTCATAAATTAAAATTAAAATGAGCCGTCTCTCCTGTCTCTAGTATTATATATTTGTTAGAAGTATGGATAGACATGATAGAGACGAAGGATTTTCGATTTAAATCTGATACATTTAAAGGAAATGTTTTTAACAATAAATTTGTACGAATTCAAGGGAAATGCATATTTAACCAAAAGGTATGTGAAAATAATATTTACAGAGTGAAAAAAATTATGGATTATGATAGAAACTTAAGGTCATTTTCGTACTTCCAAAGACAGGGTTTAAACATAAATGATTTTCATTTGATAGAGTCAATTTATAAAACTATTCCAGTCAGCTGGAAACGAAATATGAAAATAGATAGCAAAGAGGCTTCTCTTAGGGAAGGAATATCATTTATATCTGAAAAAGAATTTTGTCAATAGATCTAGAGGAGTTAGTATCCAAAGGGGGGGGGGGGGGTTGGGAGGTAGAACATCACTTTTTGGGCGCCGCTTTTCCGACGGCGACGGCGGCGGCGGCGGCGTCAACACCAAATCTTAACCTTAGGTTAAGTTTTTGAAATGACAGCATAACTTAGAAAGTATATGGACCTAGTTCATGAAACTTGGCCATAAGGTTAATCAAGTATTACTGAACATCCTGCCTGAGTTTCATATCACATGACCAAGGTCAAAGGTCATTTAGGGTCAATGAACTTAGACCATGTTGGGGGAATCAACATCAAAATCTTAACCTAAGGTTAAGTTTTTGAAATGTCATCATAACTTAGAAAATATATGGACCTAGTTCATGAAACTTATACATAAGGTTAATCAAGTATCACTGAACATCCTGCATGAGTTTCACGTCACATGACCAAGGTCAAAGGTCATTTAGGGTCAATGAACTTTGGCCGAATTGGGGGTATCTGTTGAATTACCATCATAACTTTGAAAGTTTATGGATCTGATTCATGAAACTTGGACATAATAGTAATCAAGTATTACTGAACATCCTGTGCAAGTTTCAGGTCACATGATCAAGGTCAAAGGTCATTTAGGGTCAATGAACTTTGGCCAAATTGGGGTATTTGTTGAATTACAGCCATAAATTTGAAAGTGTGTTGGTCTAGTTCATAAAACTTGGACATAATAGTAATCAAGTATCACTGAACATCCTGTGCGAGTTTCAGGTCACATGATCAAGGTCAAAGGTCATGTAAGGTCAAAGAACTTTGGCCACGTTGGGGGTATTTGTTGAATTGCCATCATATCTCTATGAGTGTATTGGTCTAGTTCATAAAACGTGGAAATAAGAGTAACCAAGTATCACTGAACATCTTGTGCGAGTTATAGTAGTTTTCAAAATCAGCACTGCTGCTATATTGAATCGCGTGATGCAGGTGAGACGGCCAGAGGCATTCCACTTGTTATCTTTTTTTTCTCTCTTATCATTTCATACATCTTGTTAATATTTCATTTTGTAATTGCTGAAACGCATTAGTATTAATTTCAAGTATCTTTGAAGTTTGATGTACAGGTATAATTTGTATGATTATACTTGTTATGGTTTTATTGTATAATTTATAATCATGTTTCAAATAATATGTACAACTTGCTTATGGAATGTGAATGTGTATTTTGATTTGAGAGAATTCAATAAAACATCCTTAAAAAATATTTTAAAAAATCGAAAAGAAGTTTTGTATTTTTGCAGATTTCAGTCGTTTTATTTTTCATTAGTTTGAAATCTTTTTTAATCGATTACAATATTGATTAGAGGAAGAAACATATCGCCATCTATTTTTGGAATGTGAATATGCTTGTTTGGTTTGGGATAATTGTAAGAAGATGTTTGGTTTTATTTCGACGGGCAATTTAAGCTGGGAGGAAATTCTTGTAGGTGTAGAATTAAATGACGAAGGAAAGGAACGTTTAGTCAATCATTTTCTAATCTTTGTTAAATTTTTAATCTTCAAAGGGAAGGAAAAGGGTGCACTTATAACCATGGATGAAATTAAAAGGAAATTTAAAGAAGAAGAATGGGAAGAAAGAAGGCTGGCGCTAGGTAGAGGTAAGATGTCTCTACATTTAAGGAAATGGGAAAATCTGAATTAAAAGAATATATAGGGAGAGTGAGGCAAAGGTATATATACAACGAGAGACAAAACCACACAAAAAATACAAAAATAAATAAATACGGAGAATTGTAGTCCCTTCCATGTAGAGTATAGGCATAAAAAGGGGAGGGTGCTCCTAACCTAGGGACCGGGGGGGGGGGGTTGGGAGGTAGAACAACACTTTTTATCTTTTTTTTTCTCTCTTATCATTCATACATCTTGTTAATATTTCATTTTGTAATTGCTGAAACGCATTAGTATTAATTTCTAGTATCTTTGAAGTTTGATGTATAGTTTGTATAATTATATTTGTTATGGATTTATTGTATAATTTATAATCATGTTTCAAATAGTTTGTACAACTTGCTTATGGAATGTGAATGTTTATTTTGATTTGAGAGAATACAATAAAACATCCTTAAAAAAAATCGTTTATAAAACAAAAATTGTTTATTAAAGAGGGAATTCACCCTTAAAGCGACCTTTCATTGACAAATCATGGGGAAATCAAGACCAATCTCAGAACGGAGAAGGGTTTAAAGTCTTTCACTCGGGTGTATATGCCTAGGGGTGTTATGTAATAGACGCCGGCATGCCTGGGAGGTCTAATACAGGAGAGCAATAGTTAGACTAACCAAGCAGAAGAAAAATGTGTTTTCGCTTTGAAACATGTAACTTCACAAAGGTTATTTATTTTGGTTTAGCAATCAAGAGACCTGCTAAGAGTCTAGGAATTGGGATTGTTGGAAACTAGAACTGCGATAGCCCGAATTAAATAACGATCACGAGTTCGGTCGAATTCGTGTTGTCCGAACTTTTATCGCATTAGTCCGACGGGCTCTCATGACGGACGGAATATATTATGCAAGTCAATTGGCCTTTTGCAAATTTCGTATTGATTCAATTTCCCCATGATTTGACAATATAAGGTCGCTTTGACAGAAATGATAATACACAAATTGTAGGTTTGCCGAAAAATCAATTAAAGATTAAGAAAGTGAATATAATTTCAAGTTTTGGATATGTGATTTCATAACCGAGCAGTTGTTTCATATTTTGATTAATATAAAATGCCTAAATTAAAATGTTTTACTTTGTTTGAGATGACTTATTTTTGTATTCTCTTTAGGAGCCGATGTGAAATAATCGGACTATTGATGTACTCGTGATACAGTAAAACCTACATTTAAATTTTCTGAGAAAGTGGCCTTTCGCCGATTATTTTACCATACGATATGAGGATAAACTGCTCGCATTACGTCACAAGTCAAACTGCTACTTTTACAATGAACGCTTTTTCAGGGTGAACCAAATTTTAATAAATGGCTTGTAATTCTTTGGCCGGGTAGTCTATTAAAGGCGCTTGATCACAAAAGTCATGTGTTGTGTCCTTGGTCACGGCACTTGTGTCCGTGAGCAAGGAATTTAATCAACAATTTTATTCTTCATTCAAACACATGACAATGATAGAGCATTATTTATATATTTATGTGTGCACTTGTTTAAAAACATCAATGAATTTTATTCAGTAGAATAGAAATGGTTTTGTAGTGTTCTCCTGAATTTCACAGTCATTTGCATAATTAATTACTTCAAATTTATTCAAAACTACTCTTCAGCCTTGTAGTTTACAGCCGGCCCTAGGCATTTTGTGCGAATTTTTGCGACTGGAACACGAAGGTTAAGATTAATTGCCGATTGAAATGGCCTATCAAGATCATCGTTGCATTCGTATTTTATTCAGTAGGCTATCGAGGAACCAATCAGAATTGTTCTTTCATATTAGCGATTAGTTGATAACCTGTGTGTTACAGGCCCCAATAGTCGAGATCGGAAGAGGGGGTGAATTTGATCTGGTCTTGCCCATTTCAAATAATTATGACCAAAACAGAGTGATATTCATTCTCAGACACGTTAACCAAACGCTTCAGTGCCTCAACAAAATTAGACTTACAATCGATTATAACTTATAAAGTAAAAGAAAAAAAGCGAAAATGGAACTTGTTTATTTATAATGTGAATGTGTCCTATGAAGTTATTAATCACTCATTAATAAGCTATCTTGGCCGATTCTTAAAAATGCAGTTTTCACAACTGGGCGTTGTGGCGTGCGCCTGTAATCCAAGCTATGTGGGGAAGTTACAAATTGATGCAGAGGTTCGAGGTACGAGCCCTGGTCACGTCTTTCGGATGGTGACGTAAAAGGTCGGTCCCAGACGTAAATAAACATATCTGATTGATACACGTCTGACAAAACTCAAATACACACACACACAAACGAATTAATGGTAAAAACGGTTTTAATCGATTACAATATTGATATTATATAATAAAAAAAAATAATATAATTTATTTATACAAAAATAAACGGAGCCGTGGCCGAGTGGACTAAGGCGCCTAACATCACTTTTAAATGCACTGTCAATGATTATAAAGTCATTCATCTTTTTTTTATTTTTTTTTATTATGTTTAAAGGCTTTTCAGTCTTTTTAGACTATTTAATCTGGGGTGATTCTTTAAAATGCAGCTTTCATAAGAAAGGTAATGGTTGAAGCAAAAGTACTTTGTTATATTAGCAGATTTCTGTCATATTATTTATTTATTGTTGGTTTGAAATTTTTTTAAATTGATTTCAACATTGATAAAAAATTATAATTACTTTATACAAAAATAAAATAAAACAATTTTATTGTCATAGTTTTAAGGCGCCTGGCAATACATGGAAAGTCCGGGGTTCGATCCTCGGCGGCGGTACCAATGCCTGTTTTTAATCGATAATGGTCTTTTATCCTGCATTCAAATAAATGAACATGCTATACACACTCTTGGTAACTAGGTGTGCACTTGTAAAAAAAATAGTTGATAAAATTAAAATAACAAATAAAACAAGTAACTTTAATAATACAAAAATAAAATGAGTCATAACCGAGCGGTCTAAAGGGCCTGACAATACATGGAAAGTCCGGGGTTCGATCTTCGATAATGGTCTTTTATCATGCATTCAAATAAATGAGAATGGTATACGCATTTTGGTAACTAGGTGTGCACTTGCTAAAAAGAAATAAAAGCTCAAATTTGTTTCACTGTCGAAATTGTTACTTTGAACAGTCGAATGCATTGAGAAATCTGTCTCGATCCAGACCCCCATGATCAATACCATAGTTTGCTATCAACAGAAACATGCCGATAACCAATCAATATCGTCGTCAAACGCTCAATCTGTTCCTAAGATTGGACTATCAGGCATTTAGATTTGTTCTTTCATTCTTGTGATTTAAATGGGTAGCGAACAACACTGACTAAAACTTTGTGTAGTGTCTCATTGATTCTGTTCATGTTTTAAGAATGGCTACTTTAGTAGGGTTATCCCACAAACACCTAAACACAAAATCCAATACCATACATGAATGGCTAGTCTTAAAATATACATTTTGTTAAATTAGACGAACTAAAGTTGATTTAACAAATTATTCTCTTCCTCTCTCTCCCACTTTCTTCCCCCCCCCCTTTCCCCCACAAACACCCACGCACACAATCCAACACTATGCAATAATTTCACTGGTTCTAGGACAACTACCCCCTGGACAATCACCCCCCGGACAACTACCCCCCGGACAATTACCCCCCGAGGACAATTACCCCCCGGACAATTACCCCCCGAGGACAACTACCCCCCGAGGACAATTACCCCCCGGACAACTACCCCCCGGACAATTACCCCCCGGACAACTACCCCCCGGACAACTACCCCCCGGACAATTACCCCCCGGACAATTACCCCCCGGACAACTACCCCCCGGACAACTACCCCCCGGACAATTACCCCCCGGAAAATTACCCCCCGGACATTTACCCCCCGGAAAATTACCCCCTGGACAATTACCCCCCAGACAATTACCTTCAGAAAATACCCCCTTCTCTCCAGCATCAATGTTAGAATAAGGCGGGACCCATTGTAAGTTTTGGTTGGTGGCACAGGTTTCCGAAATATTTTCTACTTTATCTTACGTTAATAACTTTTTCTTTCTCTTTTATATTGCTCTTTCTCCTGTTTTCTCACTTTCTTCTTTTTTACTTTTTTGTTTTTGTTTAGCGGCGCCTTCTGCATCATGAAAAATGGGGGGGGGGGGGGCTTGCACCCGAAACCTCCCGTTTGGCTATGCATATATACATCAGAAAATTTGTAAACTGGCCCTCATTCTAAGTTTTCATAGAACAATTGAACACGATTAGTCATAATAATCACATATGCTGAATATCCCTGATTCCAACTGATCTGATTTTTTTTAATATTTATTTTGGGTTTAATTTCAGGTAAGAAATCAGGCAAATAGATAAAACGTAAAAAAAACCACCTTAATAGGTAGAAAAATTGAAAGTCGATAACGCAACTATGAACACTAATACTGTCAAGTAGACCTATAAATCTGTTTTTTTAACAGTTCAACTAACAAGAAGCTAAGAATTATGAAACAATTGGTGCACATTCCAGATTAAGATGTGGCTTTATAACTTAATACAGTTAGCTAAAAAACGTTATGCAAAGATAATACACACAAGAACACCTTGTAAATTACAAGGTGTGTTTGTGTGTATTATTCTTGGGTGAAAGCAATTAAACATTAAAGAAGGAAATTAAGTACCAAATTTACTAAATTGTAAACAATATGACATAGTCAAATACAGTGTTTTTTCTATACAAATTGGCAATCATGATAGTATACAATTCGTTTAAGGTGCATTTTAAGGACGGTTTGTAAGAATTTATAAAGAAGTAGGCCTATGCAAATCAAATAATGCGACCGAGCACCGTGAGCTAAAAATATTAATATTTAGACCATAAAACGGACATTTTACAGAGCACTTGAAAAATCAATGTGTAAATTAAAAAATAATGAAAGCTCGATATCCGAGATGAAATATGTTTTGTATATTGACTTCGAAACTTGATATTTTAAGCTCCATATCAGCCTATATTGAGCAAGATATTAATCTCATCGAAAAAGCAATGCGAGCGCGAAGCGCGAGCGGAAAATACTTGATATTCCGGTATGAAAATGGTGAATTTGAGCACTATCTAAAGCATTGTGTATGGAAATTGTGAAGTGGATGTGGAAAGCACTTAATAAATGATATCTTCATTATTATTTTGACCTAGGACCTGGACATTCTAGGTCTAAGGACATTTTGTCATCAAATGAAAATGATGACAACTTTCTTATTCCTCTTCCTGAGCGCGATATGAAACATATGAAACTGTGATATTGTCGATATTTTTTTCTGAAAAGGGACAATTTAGTCATTAAGAATTCATGAAAATTTTATTATCATATTTATTAATGTAATAAGCCTAAATGAGTGAGTAAAATGTGTTGACACGGAGGCCTGAAAACTTGATATTTTAAGCACTTTTGTAATCATGAATAGGATTTGTGAGTTGATATATTTTTAACAAAAATGCGAGCGCAAATCGTGAGACGAAATTTTTGGTAAACTGTCATAAAAGGGGGGTTTTAAGTAGTTTGTTATATAATTTGGCAAATCAAATAATTCGAGCGCATAGCGCAAGCTGCAAGTTATATTCACACCATAAAACGGACATTAAACAGAGCACTTAAAAATCAGTTTGTAAATCAAACAAAATTATGAATAATGTCCGAGCTGAAATATGCTTTGTAATATCGACTTCAAAACTTGACATTTTAAGCTACATATCAGCCTATTTAGCAAGATGTGTATCTCATCGAACAGGCTATGCGAGCCCGAAGCGCGAGCGAAAAAAATTAATATAGTGACATGAAATATATTTTTTAATCATTTTCCAAGTCATCCCCTGACCTTTTTTTTTTCACTCGTCTCCCTCTTATTTTAACTCTTATTTTTCCTCCTTTCTTTCCCCTTCTTTTTCTTTTTTCTTTCTTTCCCCCTTTTTTCTTCATTTTTTTTGCTCTGCCGATAGGGGGGGGGGCGATCCCCTCGCCCCCCTGGATCCGCCTATGGATAGAGCTCAATTTTACAGCTTTCTTACGGCGTACGTTTGATTCCAAGATACTCGAGAATGCCTTGAGTACTTCTTACGTCAAACGTACGGCCGACGTATGACTCTGTGCACTCCCTTTGTCTATATAGGGGGTAATTGTCCGGGGGGTAGTTGTCCGGGGGGTAATTGTCCGGGGGGTAATTGTCCTCGGGGGGTAGTTGTCCGGGGGGTAATTGTCCGGGGGGTAATTGTCCGGGGGGTAGTTGTCCGGGGGGTAATTGTCCTCGGGGGGTAGTTGTCCGGGGGGTAATTGTCCGGGGGGGTAATTGTCCGGGGGGTAGTTGTCCGGGGGGTAGTTGTCCGGGGGGTAATTGTCCGGGGGGTAATTGTCCTCGGGGGGTAGTTGTCCTCAGGGGGTAATTGTCCGGGGGGTAAATGTCCGGGGGGTAATTGTCCTCGGGGGGTAATTGTCCGGGGGGTAGTTGTCCGGGGGGTGATTGTCCAGGGGGTAGTTGTCCTGATACCAATTTCACTTTGGGATGTATGTTTTTATTCGTGTTATTGATTATTACAACGCGCCCTCTCGCGCTCAAGATTAATTACTTATACGTTCAATCATTTTTACACAATGATAAAACACGAATGAATTGAATAAGATTATGAATGTGATACATCCTACTTCAACCATGAACAGCTCTAACTTGTTCCAAACATCTCAACACTGATTGTATAAAATGACCGTCATACGTACGGAATTGTTTATATTAGTTGTTGACATTGTCACATTGTCTTTGTATTTTACAAACAATCTTATAACCATAGGAAAAAAAGGGAAATATTTTTTTATGTACTTTTCATATTGCGATTAAAAGAGTTAAGCGTGCAAATAGTACTGTTATATTAATGAATAAAGCTAAACTCGTTATTCATGTTTGGTCATTTTCCATATGTCGTGGGTAGGACAATAAAGAGCAGTCAAGACGCCAAAAGATTGAGTTGTAGTCGATCTTTTATTTTACAGCCAGATCAAAGTGTCATGAAAACGAAACCAAAACAAACAAAAACCCTGCAAAGACATGATAAATACAATAAGTAAGTACACTGTGCTACAAGGCAGTCATATTCTGTAATATACATCTTAGTATTGCATTGAAAATTTATATAGATGTTTTTGTAGTAATATTAAGTGTTTCAACAAATATGAAATTTATAATCTTTCTAAGTTCAATTTGTAAATAATATTAAAATCTTCAGTTATAAAATTACATGTTATTCATTAACACCCCCATCTGTATCATCAAATCAGATAATGAATAAATTGTATATCTTTTCTCGAGAACATCGTCACCCCGAATGTGACATGAAAATCCTCTGACTTGCTTCTCAATAGTTACTTCCTCGTTATCCTGTGATAACACTCGTCATCTTACAAGGCAAGAACAAAATAAGTTTGGAAATAAAAATCTAACTTGCAACCCTTACTCTTAAATCTTAAAACCTTAAATATCTTCTAAAAATAAAGTTAAATGAAATGCATACTGGAGGTAGGCCTACACATATATAAGTTTGAGAGTATTTAGAATCATTTAATTACATTATTGGATATTACTTATTACTATTGCTACAAGAACTGCCATTTTTAATAATCTATTACAATAAAGATACCTTATATTTTATAGAATCTTCAATGATCTGAAGCAAAAACTCTTATCAATCATCAAATTCAAAACAAGACATAAATATATCATATCATCTTCTGGTCCATAGCAAAACTGTAATATTTACAAAACCTCATAAATAAACTCACTTGATTCAACAACATTACTCCAACTCTTAAGGCCCTGTCACATTGTATTGTATTGTATTGTATTGTATTGTATTGTATTGTATTTTATTATATTGTATTGTATTGTATTGTATTTATTTAATCACGGTAAAACTTACATTCAGTCATAACAGACTCCTTTTCAACATTGCGATCATCATAATGGCATAAAACGAACAGCAAGCAGGCAGCTCAAAGATTAAATCAAAATTCAAATCACCAACCTGTACTCCAACATTCAAACACTGGGGCCCGTATTCTGAAGTCAAACCACGGTCACTCTGTGCTTGAATTATGGGGAGTCGAAAATTATGTTTGCATTGTATGTCTCTTATGTTTACTATTCAGCTTCTTTTTGCTATCACAATGAAAAAAAATACTTCAAAATACTTCAGTTATCATTCCCAGACGATTTGGGTATATAGGAGTTAATAACAATTGGATGTGCACTTTTAGGGATTCGTGCCCCAATTGGCTCTCCATAGTTAAACCACAACTTTAAACCAGGGTTTAATTTAAACCTGAATTCAGAATACGGGCCTGATTATTTAGTATTTACAGACATAAAAATTGAATTCAAAATATCATTTTCATCACATCTGATTTAAAGCACTATTAACATTGAACCATTTAATATCATGTTTACAAAAAATGTAGAGTCAAAGCAGGCGTGGCATAAGTACAGTGGGTCTGCCATCTCTAAATGTCACATTTCCACTATTAAACAAAATCTAAAACCACACAATCAATACAATTCAGATCTTCCAAATAAAGTATTAATCTTAACTTTTTGCAATCCTGATAATACACTAACCATACTTCAGCGAAAAATGCGCCCATACGGTACATTAAATTGAGCTGACTTTGCACATTTATCATTTTCACTTGCTCTTTAAAGAAACACACTTGTCATTAAACAAGTAATATATAATATTCAATATTTCTAAAATCTTCCATACTTGAGAGTATTCGGTCTTATCCTCTATTGATTTTTATCGTAATCACACATGTTCTTATTCAATAAAACAAATTGCCTTTATTATTTTAGACGGCTGAGAATTTCCAAACTACAGAAGTACTTTTGACATAGGGCCTTTTCACACGTGAATCTTGAATTATCATTGCATTAATGATTGCAATTCGTCTGTAGAATCATCCGACCTTTCACACGCTCAATCGAAAACTGTGATTTGAATTCCAATTCCGACCAAGCGAAGGTGTTTTTGGTGACTTGTCAATCAAAGCACTGCATCGGTACGATGAGTGCATGACAATTGTATTATCTACGGAAGTGCTTGGAAGGACACGTAAGCTCCGCCCCCGAAGGATGTTTTGGAGGTCAAGCCTTTCACGCGTAAAATTCGTACCGTCATTGTAGTGAAACTTAACTGGAATTCACATCCGGGGTAGAATTTGAATTCGTGATTTGCGTTCGTTGTTATAGTTTGGTTTCACACGTGCTAAACATTCGCCATTAGTCATATTTTTCACTGGAATCATCATTCAAATTATGATATTGTTCTGTCGTGTGAAAGGGCGGGTTGAGTAACAAAGATTACTGATTGAAACGCCTCACATACTTGGCTGCCCAAGTACATGCCAATCTACATGTTAAATACTTGCACCTGCTCTAAAAAATGTATGCCGTTCAGAGAACCATTAGCCGCCCTTTCACACGGTAAAAAAGTAATTTGAATGATTCCAGTGAAAAACAGGGGCAATGGCGAATATTTAGCACGTGTTAAACCAACCTAGAACCTGTTTAGAATCACGAACGATAATCACAGTCACGATTACAATAGTAATCATCATTATAATGATGATTCAAGATTTACGTGTGAAAGGCCTTAAGTTAACACAAACAAATCTCTGCACCGTATTATCGTTGTTTTGCATACCCCTGTAGCTATCCTTAGAATCTAATAAACGATCCAGTTTAAAGTGCACTGCAGTCTTATAAACAGTAAAAAGGTGTAGGTCTGTAAGTACAAGCAAGCATAATTCCAACCCCCGACACTGAAATTTATAACTTACACCACCACAAACATTTTCGCGACTCATTAATTACTAGCAACGTGTTAACTGCTATGATTACATCGCTAGAAAAAAAAAATACACCATGTCCTGTAGTTAAAAACCATTATAACTTCAAATAATTATTTGACAAGAAGTATGCATTTTTGAGAATAAATTTTTTCTTCAGATATGTTATAAATGTAATTCTCTGCTTTTATGACGAATAATTTTGTATAATTCATATCGAAAATTATATTTTATGAAAATTTAAAAATGAATGTTTATTTGAATTGAATTGAAAATATTAATCATATCCGCTTTTCTGCAATTATTATACTGTCGGTTAAGCTGTTACGTAATCAGGCCAACTTGAATTATGAACTCGAATGAAGTGTGGAAATGAGTACATTTATATTTACACTAGTTGCATAATTATACATAAAATGTATAATGCATGTTACATGCATGTCGTTTGCTGATATTTATTTATTTCGTCTTTATTCAACAGGGTAGTCCCATCAGTAGTTACAACGCTGTTATACTAGGAGGCCCTGCATAACATAAAATACATATACATAAATATACATGAAAAACATCCAATGGTGATATGAAAGATCTGTACAAAATGATATTACATGCTACTTGTCAACGAGTAATAATAGAAAACAAATATTTACAACATAATAGTTATTGATGAATACAATACATTTTTATTTGGTTAAATTAAGATCAACGAAAATGCATGTATAATAAACAAACAGTTCATTTTAAGGCTACTAACAAATAAGTGTAAGAAGATTAAAGACATTCGGTAGGAGCAAATGGGGTCTAAACTAGTCATATTACTTATCATATTATAATAAGCTGCTTTCAGAAATAATATTAATGAATATTATAGTAGCTTTCTCTACAAGATTGTGCAAAAAAACCATAAAGGCATGGAACATAGCAGTTGACTTGACGAGTTCTTGTGTTTTCAGCGTCTAAATCCATTCCATGGCGTGGTACTATGAACCTGCTTGCATTAGGATATGATGGCGCATTTAGGATTCAGCTTCACTCTCATTATGCTCATCGCTCAATCGATGTAGGGAATGATGTAGGTTTCGTAATCAAAAAAGTCATCCTAAAACGAGACACAAAACAATATAAATGCCACCGAGATAAACAACATTTATTAGTGATGACACATTTTTCAATTTGTATATAATTTTTAACGTAACGGGAACGGAGACTATTTTTTGGGTTGATATACATTGGTTTTGATAATTATACACCCCTTGTTTTTGTTGCCTAATTCATTTGGTTATAACCCTCGTCCAATTCGGAGCCACGCCCATAGCCCAGGGAAGCGCAGGTGCTGGGTGCTGAAGCGCCCCAATATCTATTTTATTTATTTATCTATTTATTTAATTTATTCATTGATTTAAATACTAATTTATTTATTATCATTATTATTACTTTTCTGGGGGGGGGGGGTGCTGTGTATGTTATACACCATAGGCAATTCCCCCTGAAAACCACTTGGTGTGCAAATAAATGTAGAATTAACTTCTTGTAAAATACTTATTTCATCTAAAAAATAGTTCCCATGACCCTGTCCATTCCCCTTTTTATCAAATTTTCCTACCGTCCCCTATCTCGCTAATTTGTTTAATATATCTTCATTTCGTCTATATCTTTTTATTCGTCTGCCGGTTATTTCGCTTACAATTCTATTTATATAGTATCATTTTAATCTACAATATGATTATACGATCAGATAAATAATTTTCTTTTGATAAAATGGAAAAGCGAAATATAGAATATTGGGAAAATAGGTTAGATGTTTGCTTCCTTTTGTTAATTTCGTTTCGATTTTCAATTTTTATTTTCACGGAACGATAACGGGAAAAAATATAAACAAAACGAAACTTTTGTTTTGGTTTTAGCTATTGATTCTTTAATTCTTACTTTATTTTGGTGAAATGAAACTTAACTGGTCTAAAGGCACAGACACTTGTTCTTTTTTGCATAGTGCAGGGTCTGAAGCAGTTTGGCTAAAATCAATAAGTTCTGTGACCGACTCTACTCTCATTTCACGCAAGATTGGGGTCAGTGCTTGCAGACTAATATCTTAATGGTCATTTCTGGGGTTATCCTTACTTTGATCTTGTTTCTAGAAATTGGAAACTTAGTCCCTCCTAAATCAAAATGCTGTAATTTTGAATGGAATAATTTTGAGATAGGCCTATAATATTTCGTAGGTGGTTTTCTAGAGTCATAAAGCAACTCTTGGGGAAAATGAAATTGATCGGTTGAGTCATGCATGCATGGGTAATCAAAGATTGAATTAAAATTTACATTTTTTTACAGTCACAAGAGTAGTTTATCAGATTATGTAAATGCAAAGTCGGGCGAATGCTTTTCTGTTGTGGTGAGTTTTACGGTGCTAATGATGTTTCGCTATCCATCATTTAGCCACTCCACACAAAATTTTGATAGCGTCTGTTCATTGTTGAGCACATTTTTTTATGACGGATCATTATAGGGTTTTAAAGTAGTATCCTACATAACTTAAAAAATACATGTTAAAATTGAAAAGCGTTAGTGGCTCCCCTTCCCCAAATTCTCGGCCCCTCCCCATTTTCAAATTCTGAATCCACCACTGATTTGTCCTTAAATTTAACTGATCCTGAGAAATTGTTAGGAAAGGGATGCATTTATGCTACATAAAGAGTATTCATTCCTAAGTTTTCAAGTGTAAAAACTTCAGAAACCGTGTGGTGATACAAATGATGGAAGATAAAACCAACAGCAAATAATTCACATATGTAACGGAATTTGCCCCTTTGTCTTTTTATATCCCCTAAAATAACTGCGACATTGAAAATGCAATATTTTCCTCTTTGATTCGTGCTCATCATCCATAAATAAACAAATGGATTTCATTTTTGCACAGAATTCCGCCCACAGGTTGATAAACATTTCTGTCAAATGACATTGATAAAGACAGCTTTGAAAGAAAGTTCCACCATATTAAATTAGGGGTTACTCATTCTTAAACATTTTCACCCATAGTGTACAAAATGTCTATGACAGAGGAAACCAACATTTTAATAAAAGTGAAATGAGGGTTTGTTTCATGGACGGTTTTTGTTACTTTTGCCAATAGTTTTTTCACGAAACTTCGCCCATTGCTTCAGACTGACACTATCCAAAAAGTGCGCACACTAAAATAATCATTTGATACCTCACAGAGTGGGAACAAGGCCTTGAACTTTTTTCTCCTTTGCATAATTTTCGAATATATTGTCCTCACTGAAGCATAAGGCACTGGGATTTCATAAAAAAAATCATATCAAAGAACTATGCAAGAAGGTTTGTGACAGATATCCATAGTAAGCAATTGCATTTTTCCCAATAAAGTAAAAATAAAGAGCTATTCACATTCCACATGTTCATTCAAGCGGTAATGTTTAATTAGCCTTTGAACATGTTGAATCATTGAAACATTTAATTTGTCATGAACGTAACGAAAAGAAGTTGATACGATAATTTCATTTCCCAAAATAAAATGTTCTTGCCTATGTAATTTGTTAAAGATACTCTTCCAAAAATAATTGTCATCTTGTCATCATATTTGAACTTTTTTATCGATAGAAATGTGTAAAAAAATCCAATTATAGGAAATTTTGACTTGTATTTATTCAACCGTGAAATTTAGCCAAAAAAAAGTTATACGGTCTTTTAGAAAGTATATTTTTCAAGCCATCTGACGATTTTTCGTGATGATAATGTAGAATTCGTTCCAATAAAATGGAATCAGTCATGATATTTGGCTCACGACTTTTAAAAAGTGACAATTTTGCCTCCTGACGGTGCTCACTAAAGCATGGCATAAAGTACGTCCGTAACATTCACTCTGAGGGTAGCTTATACAATTACCTACACGCTCATGTAAAAATATATCGACCTCTCTCAGTGGTTCGAAAATTATTGATGTTTGTCTAAGGAGGGACTCACTTTTTGTTGTGTATTATTTCAACTCTGCTTTCCTTTCCTATTTTCTTCCCAAAGAGGTAAAAGAATGTCTTTCGTTTTGCAATGTTGCTCATTTTTTCGCATTTAAAATGTAAACAAAAAAGTTTGGACTGCATTCTTTTCTGTGGTGATTAGTTTTGGTAATTGGTAAGCTAATAGAAATAAGACAGGTAGGAAATCGTGCACTCCATGCCCGAAAAAAAAATACGAGTAAGGAATTATCAATGTCTTATATAATATAACAAAATAAATGGCGTAATCCTTGTAATGATTAAAATCTTTTGATAATTATCTCATTCATCGGGGGTATGTAATTTTCTGAGTAATTTACACAGGAGTGAAAAAGAGAAAGAAAGGATTTTAAAAAGTATTTTGGCTGACAGTGTCTGAATTTTAAGACGAAAACAACATCACATGTCCTGAAGATACCATAGTTGTTGTTTCTCACTGGAAATGACAATCGATTGAAAAAAGGATAACGAGTGGTAATATTCTATTTGTTTCATATAATATTGTATTTACATGGTTATATTTAATCGAATGTATATATTTACCGATGGCCTGTTGTAGTTATTGCCTATAATGTAGATTTTCTACGATCATCACACAATGTATCAATTTACGTTTTTTTATGGGGCATCGTAGGCCGCCACACGCTATAATTTGTGTGTGTGTGTGTGTGCGTTTATATTGTTTAAAGTCATCATATGAATGTACATGCTTGACATCGTAGATGGCGAAATAAAAGCCACCGTGAGACAACGATCGTTATAACAAAGTAAGCATCACCAATCAAGCATCCTTAAGTTCGCTGTTCGTTACAACATAATTATGCAATTTGCAAGTCATGATTGTGATCGAGTTATGACTTCCATTTTCCTCCCTCATGTTAATAAGCCTGTTCACGGTTGTAAACTGCGCACGAGCAGAAAAAGGTCATTGGAGACAACCATGAAGGCGGCTTTCAAATTCACTGACATAGGCATTTGTGATTTGATGATTATTCATGTATTCCTTTCAAAATATTTATCACATCCAAGCTGAAGAGTAATAAATAGAGCCTTCATAATCACTGATATTTGACAGTAGCCTAAACAATAGTCAAATGTGCCAAAGGCAGACAATAAAACAGATTTCCAAACTTTATCCCTGATGTAGGCCTACTATTCTAGTCACCTGGTCTATACAATGCCTTTTGTTCTTATAATTTGAATACTCTACCGGTAAAGCTTACGCAACATCTACATTTGAAAATGATAGTGCTTATCCTAATGAAAAATCACAAAGGTCATTTGAGAAAAGTTGATCATGAGCTAACCGTGAACTGGCTTATTATATAGCGCTTGGTACCTACGACGTTTTAATGGTATAGGATCGGTTAAAGGTTAACTCGCATAAAGGGAATAATTATATATGGTGCATTGGACCGACTACGATAAGAAATAGCCAAATTTACGTATTCTGACTTTTCCCCCTTTCCCTTCCTTCATCTCATTTTCCCCGTTTGACCTTTTCTTACATGAAATATACAGCAAAGTATATGTTAAATCGTGATCACATGTTTCTTCCACATTCCCGGCATTTACTGGGTGCTTTTTGTTGTCTTATTTAATAAAAAAAAAAGAATATGGTTCACTTCTTCATTGTCATTGGAGTATGCTAAGAATTAAGGGTAAAATCAAATAACGCGTTTTGACTGCTTTCAATTTAATTTATATCACATTTGCGTAAGACGGCAATACATACAACTACCATGATAAAAGGCATATAATACATAAGATCAAACAAAATACCGAGAATACAAATGTGTGGAAACTAACAAAGGCCAACGGCATATCGAAGGCAAATCCCAAACGGTTGCAAACAGAAAAAAAACGTGTTTAAAACAGAACTAACCTAGGCAAAGACTTACACAAAATAAAAAACTTTTGTTTTTCTTATAAATTCGTGAATTTTTGAGAAACAATTCACGAATTTATCAGAAATTCTATATATTTTCGTTGAAAAGAGTTGAGTGAATTATGAATCAGAGAAGAGCTACTACTACACATTAGATTTCAAATTGCATTAATTTAATCTTTCACTGTTGGATTATCTTTCGATTTATCCTGACACGTACATGCTTTACCATCAATAATGATACTAGTGTGTCAATTATGTGGTATTGAAATTACATAGTGTACAGAAGCAGAGCATGTGACTTACATCATGGGAAACATACACGTAGAGATTGTTGGGTGATTCAGTGTGAAGGCGCAGGAGGTGAGAATCCACCCTCCCATTCGACATCGTCCCACAGTGCCGGAGCCTATATTCATGAAAGAAAGTTATGGGTGCAAGAAATCACAATAATATGGGGAATGCTTATCAAAAAGTATTTGCGTGTCTTGTAAATATATTTTATTTTTGAGGTGGATATGCTTGTAATATTGGAATGTGTCGTTTGGATTGAATAATTTTTTTTTACTCTTCCCTTCGGAAATCAACATTAATACTTTATAATGCAAAAGTGTTTGAAACATTATTCCCTTTGGAGTTAGCGCATTGCAAGATTCCATGAGAGTTTGCAATAACGGATATCAAGATCATGGTTCTCCAAATATCATTTCAAATTGAAACGCGATTTGTGTGCAAGTGTCATGTATATATGTTGAACATGCGTTTCGGCGACCACCTCACCCTAACAAATGTAATTGTTTGGCCTGCAGTTAACGTGAGATGATTGTGACGAAGTGAATTTACTCAAACGAGTTTAAATGAATACATTTTGAGAATTGTATTGGTCGACTTGGTGACAAATATAATAAATAAAAACGCAATACTCTTCATCTGTTTAACAAAATGCCATTTTAAAGCATGATGTGCTGATAAATTATGGCTTTGTCGTTTAATTTGCTAAATGATGGGGGTGGCACTTAGGGCCATTTTCAAAGAAGTTAAAACAGAATTACTGCGAGAGGGAGCTCGATATCCCCGAAGGTGACATTCTGATTGTCAGATCACTTTCATAAGATTAACAAATTAATGATATAATAATAACAGTCCATATTCAATATAATAACTTTACCAAAATGGAACTATTTGTTCTGAGATGTACATTTCAATGTTGTGATAAGACAAACATATTACTCCCTCTTCGTCCAACTCTTTTAAGTAAATCTTAAAGGAAAAATCGGACCTTTTTCGAAATACTATAATTGTCACGTGTTTGATATTGTTTTAGAAGAGTTTTCAATTTAAGCTTAATAAGTTTGAATCATTTTGATTAACACAAGTAAACATTAATATTTTATGAAAATGATGCAAATACAATATTGAGAGAAATTGGGGGAAATACACCAACGTATCGAGTATTCAATATTTTGAATTTGGAAATAACAAATAGTATTAATCTGTTTTTTCAATTGTGGTATTTAATGTTTACACAAATTCTGTAATTGGTTTAATAGTTTAAGTAGCTGAAATGTTAGCCCTGGTGCAAATTAGTTACAGGGGGATTTCTTGTAATGTTAACGCTTTTGATTGATGTACCTTAATGATAACAAATACTGTTTAAAGCAAGAACATACTTTACGCATTCCATCGTCTTCACATGTCTGCAGCACTCAATGAGATAAACCAAGTCATCCTCGTCTGTACACTTCACCCTGTCCAGATAGAGCCACTGTAGGTTCTTTGTATGTTTCTTAATGAGCAGACTCAGTCCTCTCAAGGTCTCTCGAGATACGCGACACTGTTCTAATGGAAGTGAGTCCAGATTGCGAAGGATAATGTGTTTGAGATTTTGTCCTCCAGTCCGACGAAGACCAGCCGTGATAAAGGCTATGTCTCCCTCTGCATCATCGATAGTGATTTTAATATATACCAAAGCAGGGAGTGATGAGATCAGACCTTCATAGAATTGTGACGTCACTCCATCAGTTGATAGCTTTGTGATGGATGGTAGCTCAGGAGGAGATGGAGGGAAATCGATAGATGAGTCTGAGATGGTGAGAGAATTTAGCATCGGGAATGATTTAAGGCAGGCCCATAGTCCAACTGTCACAGCGGTTGCCATGATAGACTGCTCGAATTGTACACTCACAACCTATTAAGAAGATGAAAGAAAAATTGAAATAAGCAGCATAGGAAGGAGAACCAGTGATTTTTTTTATTTTTTATGCTAACTGAAACATTCAACGCGTATTATTTAACCATTCAGAAACATTGAGTATCGTACCATTTATTTATATTTCCCATAGGACTATGCCCTCCAATAGACAGAAAAGAGGGTAAGAAAAGACTTAGAATACCCGGCTTTTATTGTTTAAACTCTGAGTTGTTTACTGTTTGGTATGTGTTTGGTTCATCCATTTATGTATTCGTATTTATCTGTTATGGTATTGCTGATTCATTTGGTTTAATCTAAATGATTACATCGGTCAATACTGCGCTATTTGGTATATCAAAAGTAGGCCTATATACAGTACTGTATAATATATGAAGCATAACGTTATGGCCTATATCTGGCAATCATGACTTTGCATTAGAATACCTTCTGTTTCAGCTCACGTGGAAGATTTCGCATCCCAACGATAGTATACACTGTTGGTGACTTTAAGATCATACATCGTGACGTCACACATCTTCGTACCAATGATGACACATTCCCATCGTTGACCCCAGACTCTGATGAACAATCTAGGAGAATACGATATCGCTCACTCTCAGATAAATAACTATTTGTAAGGACCTTCTCCATTATTCTAATGCAGAGATTGTTCTTCGTACCAGAAGCAAATCGAATAAGATTTTCATATTCTCCAATGCTGGTTTTTATATCACGCAGTACTCGGTCTAACTTACTGGACTTCAACAACAAAAGAAAGCGGTTTGTTTCATCGGCAAGATACTTTCCTGCTGCATGTTCTTGAGCAAGTTTGTGATAAAACTCAATACTAGTTATGGAAGTCGAAAATGCTTTGTCAAGTTGTGGAAGGCGTCTGGTTGAAACAACAGTCTTTGAGACTATTCCTAGGGCGCATGCCATATCAAGAATAGAGGGAACTCTCTGAAAATCACAAGACGAGAAAACTAACTTCTTAGCATCATTGATCAGACCAGTGAGAGCAATTTCTCCCAGTTTCAGTATTATTTTGTTTAGTTGTTTGGGAGTTTTTATTAAGCCAGGTGTCCGGGCATTTGCGTGGAGCATTAAAAATACGTTAACTTGGTCGAGTAATGCTGTTTGAGTTGTAGTGTCACGCTGAAGTAGTTCTTCAGACCACAAGTGACAGACAATGAGGCAAAATAGCGGAGTTTTTACGAGTTCCTCAATAAGGGGTTGTTCATCGAGGTAAACTTTCAGACCATCCGCTTTCATAGGTTTCTGAACAGAAGTAAAGAACCTGTCAATGTAATCGCGTGCGTTCTCTCGCGAGAACCCTTCGATCTCCATCTTTGTGTACACCCTTGGTAGAACCCCTTGACTTAAAATGTCTTCTAGGTGAGGTCGTGTTGTTACAAGAACTCGACATTGTTGAAACATTTCCCATCTGAGAATGCTCATGATATTGCTTGAGGAAGAGATACCAGCATACTCATCAAGCCCATCTAGTACAATATGACAGATTCCCTGATGTTGTCTTATGAAACTTTCTAGCCCCTCTGGCGTCAGATCATCAACATCACTCAGGAGTTGTGATATGATAGCTTCTCCAATCGACGTACTGTGGCTTGTGTTTCGAAACTTTACAACAAACAAAAGTGGCAAGTCTTCTAATCCTGACCCTTCCTCGCTGTGAACCCAGTCGTATGCCATCTTAGCTACAGCTGTCGTCTTTCCTCGTCCAGCTGGTGCCGAAATAATGATTCGAGATGGAAACTTTCCGTCTACTTTTGCTGAAAATATTTTTCCAACAGAGCCTTGCAGTATTTCCTTTTCTTTAATATCTTTTCCTCGAGCGTCCTTCTTTACCATGGTAACAACGGTGTGCATTCCCTTAAACTCTGCATAATCATCTTTGTCCCAAGGTTTCATTTGGATTTTGCACAGCCGATTCGAGTATATATCTTCCAAGATTGTGCGACATTTTCCAACAGTCAGAGATTTCGAAATCTTTTCACTGTAGATATCTGGAACGATGTAAGAAAAACATTGAGCAAAATGAATTAAACCACGTTACATATGTCCTTAAAAACAAAGTAAATACATGAATATAGGTTATTCAAAATATGAAGACACTCAATACGACAGTAATAAAATATCAAAATGAAAATCGGTAGAATGTGTACAAAATGAAACAAACCCCTGGGGCAGGAAAAGTGATGAAAGATACTTTGAATCTAAACTTGTTGCAGATATATTTTCACTACGTCAGTGTCTAAGTCCCATTATACAATGAGTATTAATAATACACAGGATAAGGCCATTACAGCTTTAGAAAATATGCCTTAATCATAATAAATTTTAAAGATATTATTGGTTCATATAGATAATTACATATTCTGCGGTCTCCGCTATCAGATGACAGCAAATAAGTTAAATTTGCGTCAATTAGAATATAATATTTGATAATTACATGCTCTTTTCATATACTGACGAAATTACTAATAAATGTCCAAGTTTCATGAATCAGATCCCTAAACTCTTAAAGTTTTGATGGTAATTCAACATATGCCCCCAATTTGGCCAAAGTTCATTTCCCCTACATGTAAATGACATTTGATCTTGGTTATGGGACGTGGAACTCAAGCAGGATAATCAGTAATACTTGATTAACCTTATGTCCAAGTTTCATGAACTAGGTATATGTATTTTCCAAGTTATGATGACATTTCAAAAACTTAACCTTAGGTTAAGATTTTGCTGTTGATTTCCCCAACATGGTCTAGGTTCATTGACCCTAAATGACTTTTAACCTTAGTCATGTGACCTGAAACTCAAGCAAGATGTTCAGACATACTTGATTAACCTTATGGCCAAGTTTCGTGAACTAGGTCCATATAATTTCTAAGTTATGCTGTCATTTCAAAAACTTGACCTTCGGTTAAGATTTGATGTTGACGCCGCCGCCGCCGTCGGAAAACCGGCGCCTATATAGTATCACTCTGCTATGCAGGTGAGACAAAAATGTGACTGATGGATGAGTAAAATAAGCTGAAAAATAAAGGACAATCCACAAGTTAATCACCCTTTGCTAAAGGAAACTTTATCCAAAAAAATGACCTTTTTATTTTAAATAGTTATATTAAATCAACTTGACCACAGCAGCTTATTATCTAAAAAAATATAAAAACGAAAATGCTGTTTTAGGCATGAATAAAGCATGAAACAGACATAATCCGCTGTCTTAATCATTGTGCATCTCCTTTTATTAAACATGAAATGAACTAAATAGGTTCATTATTGCGGACTGAAATAATCGCTAGAGGGTATTCATTTATCTCGCAATTTACTATGGTCAACAAGGAAATTCGTGATCAGAACTGGATATATTAAGTGTCATTTAATCCTCTTGAATGGGATTCATTACACAGGCAATGCGAGCGCGAAGCACGAGCGAAAATTTTTATGTAAAGTCTATTTTCCAATTCTTCCCCTCACCTTTTTCTTGTTTTCGGGGTCGGGCCGGCCGTTACGAGGCTGTAAATTACACATCATGGGTATAATACCTCTTCCCTACTTTTCTTTCTGTTTTTCGTAGTTTCTATCAAGTTAAACAGTACACTTTTTCTGCAGGTTGTCAAAAAATAGGGGGGGCGGGGCCGGCTCGGCCCCCTCCTGGGTCCGCACCTGATTACGTCTGTGATCAGGGATGGGGTCTTTGGGGTGCACAAGCTGTTTGTGTAGGGTGGTGTCCGAGCGGAAAACCGTTCGGATAACGTGACCTTCTAATCGGCGTTTGAATTGTGGTGAAAGACCATCTATGTATGGCAAGACTGTGCAAGTCTTGAAAACCTTCTGATCCCTTGGCGGTTGTTTCTTCTTGAAAATTGGGACCTTTCGCAATCCTCACGGACGCTAATATTAGGGTCCCCTAACACAAAAGTTAACGCTTAATCATACACTTGATTTTTAAGATTGAATGTGCATTATAGTCAATAGAATCAAACGTAGAAAACTGCTCTACAATCAATGCTAAACTTTGTGTTACAGGGGGGTTACAGGCCCTACAGATCTGCTTTTCGTGTGCAAAATCCTTTTCTGCGACACTCGCACCATACATAGCATGTATATTACGACTGATGGTTTGAGATATTCGAAATGAAGACCTAAAATAGATTATGACATGGATAAGAAAGTGTTTTTTCAAACAAATCGAGTACATATTGAATGAGGAAAAACTTACTGAATGAAGGCTTAGATATAGATCATTACAGTCCATCGAATCGATATTACATTTAATGTGGATTATTGGTGTATCACTGGCAATTGATTTCATGGGTCAGATCAACCTCTCCAGCCGAACATTTCGCGTGAGTTGATATGTGAACACCATTATGTAATACATTTGAACTCGTTTCTTTTTTTTTCTTTTGTTTCTTTTGTTTATTCCTTCTACACAAACGATATGCCTCTCGCACACGATGTAATGGGCATTATGTTTTACTTCCCCCAGAAATGGGGATTAGATTCAAATTCCGGGGGGACCACTTCTATTAATGAGTGGATACCAGGCACGACCATGGGGTTTCGAAAAATACCCTAAACAAGCTGGGAAGTAATTCTTTTCCAGATTATGAAAATGCATCTCTTAACAAGAATTTGGCTTGTGAAACCCTACAAGTATTGGATATCCCTTTTTTGTCAGCATTTTAAACATCGTTTTGACACCCTTATAACGTTACATAGGCCTATACGTAATGTACCTGCCCACTCTGTCCCCCCTTTACGCGTGGTCGCTCCTGGGATCCACTAATCAATGGAAGTGGGCCCCCCGGGCGGCCTCTCGAGCTCTAGGAGGAGTCAAATGTGGCTTTGGAAAGTCGTCCTCAATGAGATATATCGCTGTTACCATAGTAGCAACCAAAATTTTGCACACGAAACGCATATTGAATGTTTCCGTCGCAGATGCGAAACGAAAAAAAAATCTCATGTCACACAATTTGCATTGCAGGACGACCATGATGACGGGCCCAAAAAGTCTCTTCCAAAATCAACTAACGTCGTAAATAAGCGTGCGCGTCCTCAAACGAAAGGTCCGGAGTGTTCTCGATAAAACGGCGTGGGTAGCCGTTGCTGTATGTGTGCTCTTTCTTTCGGGAGTTCAGGTGGGTTGGTTATAATACGTGCTGCTCTGTCGAACAGGCATTTAACAAGACCCTTCTTGACTGATTTGTCGTGATGCGAATCATATGGTATGTATTGGTCTGTATGAGTGGGCTTGCGGTAGAAAGAGGTGGAGAGTTTCCCGCCCTCGTGTCTTTGGACTAGACAAGTGTGTCAAGGAATGCTAATTTCCCTCCTTGCTCAGTCTCCAGAGTGAACTGGATGGACGGTTGGTGGCTATTCATGTAAACTATGCGAATTATGAAAGTGTCATCGACATATCTCTTCCACACCCGGGGGCGGCATGTGGAAGGACACTTGGGCAAGGCGTTCTGTTCAAAACCTTCCATATACAGGTTAGCCACAACCACTGAGACTGGGCTACCCATTGCTTCTCCTTCTGTTTGCTCATAGAAAGAGCCTCTGTACAGAAAATATGTGGATCTGAGGACGAACTCCAGGAGTTCGGCTATTTGTTCAGGCATAAGTGTGGTACGTTCTGCTAATGTAGGGTTGGATTGCATGCGTTGCAGGGCCGTACTGCATGCGCCCTCTATCGGTACGTTGGTGAAGAGGGAGACTACATCAAAAGAGATCATGGATTCTTGTTTGTTAATTGTCTGCTCCGATGTGAATTCAGCGAATTCACTGGAGTTGGAAACCGTGTGTTCTGAGCAGTTAGTAGGAGGGGACAGGATGTCCGCCAGGTACTTTGATAGGTTATAGGCAAATGAGCCTATGCATGATACTATTGGTCTGAGAGGTATCTCGGGTTTGTGTATTTTGGGCAACCCGTATATTCTAGGTGGCTGTTCCTGTGTGGGCTTTATCTTTCTGTATGTAGCCTCATCTAGAACTTTGTCTTTCTTTAGTGCCAGTAACGTACTGGTCAGCTGGCAGAACATGCTTGGGAAAAGCAACACCACCCAGATTGGGACGGTGTACATTGCGTTGCCAAAGAGAGACATTGGTATACACGCATGATTAAAGGTCAAGTCCACCTCAGAAAAATGTTGATAAGAATAAACAGAGAAAAATCAAACTAGCATAATGCTGAAAACCTCATCAAAATCGGATGTAAAATAAGAAAGTTATGGCATTTTAAAGTGTCGCTTATTTTTCCCAAAACAGTTCTATGCTCACCTCAGTGATATGCAAATGAGAGAGTTGATGATGTCACTCACTCACTATTTCTTTTGTTTTTTATTGTTTGAATTATACAATATTTCATTTTTTTACGGATATGACAATTAGGACCATCTTGTTTGAACCACAAAATGTTAAAACAATCAAATCCTACATGTTAAGGGGGGAATGAAACTTTGCTGACATGACATTGAGGGGAAAATTCAAATATTTCATATTTCATATAATAAAATACAAAAGAAATAGTGAGTGGGTGATGTCATCGGTCCCCTCATTTGCATACTGACCAGGATGTGCATATAACTGTTTGGTGAAATTTAGCAAAACTTTAAAATGTCATAACTTTCTTATTTCAGATCCGATTTTGATGAAACTTTCCGTGTTATTCTTGTTTGATTTTTCTCTTTCTATTCAAATCATCTTTTTGTTGGGGTGGACTTTTCCTTTAAGGAGGCTATTAGTATACGTCTTTGTCCTAACAACTTCAACAGAGACAGCGGGATCGCATCCCCGATTTCTGGATGCGAACCATCCGACAACACAATATTCCCTTACCAGGCAGTGCACGCCGACCCGATCGTTCCCGGCCCCGAGTGAGGGACCGCTCAGCTAGTCAACCCCACCCACGGGAAACTAGCAAGCCCGCCAATTTTGTCTTATTTGCACATTGCCGACTCGCGGCGTATATGCATATACCTCCGGCTTATTTGCATATACGCCCGACCAATCACATAACGGATCAGTGCCCACCTATTGTTCCCGCGTTCGTGCGTACGGTCCTGGGGGTTGGTATAAATAGACTACGTTGTCAGACAACTGATATAGATTGAACATAGATTGAAGGGAAAGCAAATTTACAAGGCAACAATAGTCAAAACTGACTAGTTTGCCTATTTAAAATAACAACAACAACAACAACAACAACTGGGCGTTGAGGCGTGCGCCTGTAATCCAAGCTTTGTGGGGAAGTTACAAATTGATGCAGAGGTTCGAGGTTCGAGCCCCGGTCACGTCTTTCGGATGGTGACGTTAAAGGTCGGTCCCAGACGTAAACAATCATATCTGATTGATCCACGTCTGACAAAACTCAAATACACACACACACACAATTTTCGTCACTTGATAATGAGTTGCAGCGGCACTCAAAAGCTCGTGAACTTGGGTGTACGAGTTTGTGCGAGTTGTGGCGAGTCGATTTTTTTGGGCTACTCGCGGTAACTCTTCATTCAACTCTTGATAACTCTCCGTTACTCGCAGCAACTCGGCACAGCTCTTTACAACTCTTGGCAGCTCGACGCAACTCGAGTGATGTCGCAGTAAGCTCGTGCAATTTTTAAAAATTTCAAAATTTTGTCAAGCTCTCGAGAACTCTTGAAAGACTCGATCAAACTATGAACAACTCGAAGTAGACTCGCTAAACTCGTGAGAAACTCTTCGTAAACTCTTGGCAACTCGTGAAAAATCGAAGAAATTTGCATAAATTACCATAAATTTCCATACACGAGTTCCCGCGATTCTAGTACGACCAGCTGCGAGTTCTGCACGAGCTTGCCGAGTCACTTGGGAGCTTAACCACGAGGTTTGCAAGAGTATAGCGAGTTATGAAGAGTGTGGATAATTTTGGTTTCTATCAAGTGGTTCCTGAACATCTTGTGTGAGGTCAAAGGTCATTTAGGGTCAACGAACTTTGATAATGTTGGGTGTCTTTGTAGAATTTTCATCAAAACTTTAAAAGTTTATGAAGCTAGTTCATGAAACTTGGACATAAGATCAACATTGTATCCTTTAATATCCTGTGCCCGTTTCAGGTCACATGACCAAGATCAAATGTCATTTAAGGTCAAAGAACTGTGCCCGTGTTGGGGTGATTTCTCTGATTGGCATCATAAATTGGAAAGTTAATGGATCTAGTTCATGAAACATCTAGACATAAGGGTATTCAAGTATGAATGATTGCTTTGCACACGTCTTAGGTCATATGATCATGGTCATTTTGGGTCAATGAATATAGTATTTTATCATCATGTTTTTTTGTGAATATTTATTAAATAATTAAAATGCTTTCAAAGTCAACACTGTTGCTAAATCGAATCGCGTAATGCAGGCAAGACTGCCAGAGGCGAATATGTTGTTGTTTTTTAGCTGAAGAAAGTTTGAAATTATTTCCAACCTTATTCAAATGGCTGTACTTCCTCATAATTGTTTTATTGTTTGAATATTGCACTTATCAAAATCTTTACCATAGTGTTTTACAACAATAAAAAAGTGAAAGGAAAATTATTCATATAAATATGCAAATTATTTGAAAGGAAATCTTGCAATCCATATATTGTTCAAGAAGGAATTTCCATGTGAGGGTTTCAACTCGAGATCTTTAAGTATAAAATAAAAGTGTAAATAACAACTCAACTATGTTGAATATCATGACATTGGTTTTAATTTCAAGTATATCATTCATCATATAGCAAACGGCAGTTCATCTTTTTGTATTACCTTTGACTGTATTGTTCTTTACATGATTCTGGATGCAATTATTTACCTCAACAATGGCCTTGGTTTCAATTATTAATTGCTGCAAACTTAGAAACAGATTTATCAAGCTTTAAAATAAAAGAGCACACGTTTTTATTCAAATGAATTGACCAATATAAAAAAGTAACATTTACTTTTTTTTCTGTGGTACAAAAATAACAAATTTTACTTGAGGATAAACATGTGAGGATAAGCATGATAAAGTAGTTTTTAAAAGTCTTTGAGAAAGAAAATCTCACAATTCACAAGATTCTGCAGGGCGATGAATTCAGCTACGAGAGTATTTGGATCAATCTTGCTCACTAGTCCAGGATAGGCCCCATAGCAAATGGACTAAACCTTGTTTTTTCATAAATACAATATTTTTATGATGGTTTCTTGTCAATTCGAGGGTGCTGATTATGAATCTGAAAGATGCCACTCGTGTAACCTTTATCATTTTCCGCACATAGGCCTATGGCCGCCAAAATATACAAATAACCCATGACAATCATAAAATTGCCAGCACAATGGTCCCCTATAGGCCCTAACAGAATTATCTACAATGTAAATGGAGAACAGATAATTTTGTAAAAAAATTGGATTTGCTTGTCTATGAAATCCACATAATTTTGTTCTATGAATAAAGTGTTGTTCGAAAACATGATTTGTGTGAAATATAGCATTTCTTTTGCCATATCAGGTAAAAAAATCACCACGAATCACCAATATAGGTGACGAATACTGCATTTTGACATTCAAAATAGCCACTACAAACCCTTACTGAATTATGTAACATGCTGTAGGGAAACTGATTTTCACAAGAATGAGCAGAACCATAAAATGCATATAACTGTGATGTATAAGTAAAACATTGTCTTAAACACGATTTATAACTAAATACATCGCATATGGGCAAAGGGCGACCATTTTAAAATTTGATTTATCACCTAAAGATATATTTCATTAGAAATCATGTTTTCAGACAGTATTTACTCATACAACACCATCTACTCAAGAAACGGCAAATTCTGTTGGAATTATTTGTCCCTTTCAATACCGGTAGGGCCTGTAGCGGCCATTTTGACTTTCAAAATACAGTACTTATCACCAACCTAGCAGAGGAAAGGCAATCTTGTGATTTTCATGGGTAATTTGCATATTTTGGCGGCCATATTGGATTTTTCAAATTTGCGGAAAATGCTCAAAGTTACACGAGTGGCATCATTCAGATTTCTAATCAGCACCCTCAAATTGATAAGAAACTATAAAAAAATATTGTATAAAAACAAATATATATATACGCAACAAAAAAAGTAAGTCCCCCCTTAAACAAACATCAATAATTTCCGAACCAATGCGAGTTTTTAATATATTTTTACATGAGCGTGTAGGTAATTTTACAAGCTACCCTCTGAGTAAACGTTATGGACGTATTTCACTTTATGCTTCAGTGAGCACCGTCAGAAGGCAAAAATGTCACTTTTCAAAAGTCACAAGTCAAATATCATGACTTTGATTCCATTTTATTGGAACTAATTCCACATTCTCATCATAAAAAATAGTCAGAAGGCTTGTAAAAGGTACTCTCTAAAAGACGATACAACTTTTTTGGCTAAATTTCACGGTTGAATAAACACAAGTCCAAATTTGCTATAATTGGATTTTTTACACATTTATATCAATAAAATATGATAGAATATGATGACAGTTATTTTTGGAAGAGTTTCTTCAACATTATTCATCGTTTCACGGTTCAATGAACATTTATGGAAAACAAAAAATACGATTTTCAAATATCATAGGCAAGTATTGGTTCATTTTGGGAACTGAAAATTATCTTTTCTCAACTTTTTCGTTATGTTCATGACCAATTAACATGCTTCAATGATTCAAAGGCGTTTAATTAAATATCCACGCTTGAATAAACATGTGGAATGCGATTAGCTCTTTTTTACGTTATTGGAAAAAATGCAATTTGTTACTTTGGATATCTGTCACAAACCTCCTTGCATAGTTCATTTGATTTGATTTTTATGAAAATCCCGATGTTTAATGCATCAGTGAGCACACAATATTTGAAAATTATGCAAATGAGAAGAAAGTTCAAGGCCTTGGCCCCACTCTGTGTCGTATCGAATGGTTATTTTGGTGTGCGCGCCTTTTGGATAGTATTACTCTGAAGCCATGTACGAAGTTTCATGAAATTACTACTCTCATAGACTTGTGTACATTATGGGTGCACATGTTTAAGAATAAGTAACCCCTTATTCAATATGGTGGAACTTTTTTTCACGGCTGTCTTTAGCAATGTCACTTGGCAGTAATGTCTATCAACCTATGGGCATAATTCTGTGCAAAAATGAAATCGATTTGGTTATTTATGGATGAGTGAGCACGCATCAAAGTGGGAAAATTTGTATTTTCAATGTCACAGACTCATTTTAAAGGGTAATAAAGTGAATATTGGGGGCAAATTCGGTTTCAAATAAGACTTAAATTGCTATTGTTTTATCATCCATCATTTCTATCACCACACACTTTCCGAACTTTAAACATTTTCATGGTTGAGCGAGCACATTCGAAAACTTAGGAATGAATACTCTTTATACTGCATAAATGTATTATTTTCCTAACAATTTCTCATGATCAGTTTAATTTATGGACAAATCAGTGGTGGGTCCAGAATTTAAAAATGGGGGAGGGGCCTATAATCGGGGTAGCCACCAACATTTTCAAATTTTAACATGATCTAACAAGTTGTAGAGGATACTACCATAAACCCCTATGATGATACGTCACAATACAGGGGCCGGGGAAGGGTTTTCAAAGTGGGGGGGGGGGGCTGACCATGCAAAAAAATCACAATCGTATGGTCATTTTTAAATTTTTGTACATGCTTTTGGAAAAAAGTGGGGGGACTGAAGCTCTCCGCCCAGCCCCCCCCCCCCCCTCGCTTCCGCGGCCCCTGCAATACATTGTGCTCACTCAACCATGAACATATGATATCAAAATTGTGTGTGGAGTGGCCAAATGATGGATATTAAAACAGCATAACACCATAAAATTCACCTAAAGACAACATTTGCCCAACTTTGTATTTGCACAATCTGAAAAATGACTCTTGTGACTTTCAAAAATTGTCATTTTTAATTCAATCTTTAATTACTCATGCATGACTCAACCGATCAATCTTATATTTCCACAGGAGTTGCTTAATGAGTGTAGAAAACCACCTACGGCATATCCTATCTCAAAATAATTCCGTTCAAAAGTTACAGCAATTTGATTTAGGGGGGACTTACTTTTTTTGTTGTGTATATATGAAAAAGGGTTATGCCTATTCTAGCATGGACTAGGAGGTCCATCTGGTCATCCATCTTGAAAAAAGCAGAATGCACGAAAACTCCCACCTATCAAAGGCTGAATTACTCGTATGAAGATCTTAAAAGACTCTCAGTAAACTCTGCCAAACTCGAGAAAAGATCGCAATCACTCGAGCAGTATACTCGGTACTACTCGTTGATAACTCTTCTTGACTCGTACTGCGCTCTGGTTAATCTGTCAAACTTTCCTGAAAATGTACCATTTTCCCCCCGAGCTTCCGCGAGTTGGAACTCGCGGAAGCTCGCAGAGACTCTTACACACAACTCGGCTCTGTGTGCTAGTGAACACTTTTTGCGAGAGTGATCACGAATTTCCTTGTTGACCATAGTAGATTGCGAGACAAATGAATACCCTCTAGCGATTATGAAATGAACTGTCAAATATTGGTTTTGCCCTTCTGAACATGCTCAAGGCCATGATTTAATGAGCCTGGTTAGATAATTGAGATGTTCAAAGGGGGTTGATATGCTAGAAAGTACAGAACACACATCAGTGCTGCATGCATGCAAACTGGGAATGGGCTGAAAACACAACTGTTACGTAATAGACTGTGTATTCAAAACCACTGAAGAGAGACCATTTATTTTTCATAGAAGTTAAAACATGATATGAGCTTCTAGTTCCATACATTTCATTGAGAATAATTTCATTTTTTGAACTAATTAAGCCGAATATCGTAGGGACATTGTTTTGGGGACGCGCGGAAGAGCGTGCATTTTAAACATGCAGCCCCCCCCCCCCAAAAAAAAAGGGGGATTATAAGGGGTAATAAATGACAACAAATATTGATCTACGCCCCTGTTCTGTTCATTATTTGCATAATGCTAATCAGGTTCACACACCTACATTGGTTTATGACATTAATTTTTTAATCATAAAATTGAACAAATATATTCATTCAACATGATACCCTTGAATATAGCAAACGATACATCTGTTTTCAATGGGGGAGCCGGGTCGGGAAGTTCATGATACATATTGATGCAATATTCTCATTTCAATGTAAAAAAAATAGAAGGTCTAGATAAAACCAACCTGGAGTATTCAATGTCTCTTTGAGATAAGTTTCAGCAAGCATGACAAGCTTGGCATCAATAAGAGCTTGTTTCAGGCTAGGGTGCTGATTGAATGGTTCCACGGTCTGTCTCCAGTCAAACAGCATGTCACATGTTCCCTTGCACGTGACCTGGTTTCCCTTGTTATTGGTCGATGTGTATCTATTGATGGCTGCTTGCTCGAATTCGAGGGTTCGTGCCAATGCCTCCATCTGGTCATCTGTCTCGATGTTTTCAGCTAGCTTACAGAGAAGATTATCGGTAATACCCCCGTGAGTCGCCATGCCTATCGTGCGATAAATACAATTAGATTTGATCTTTTAAACATATATTTCTATACTTACATGTATAACCTTTTTTTTCCATGGAGAAATATAATTTGCTTCTGGTAAAAAAAAAAAAAAAAATGGGGCCTCATTTTAATTTGGATGCACGCCCCCGTCTATTTTTCCTGACAAAAAATACAAAAGAAAAATAAATGCATTATAAAATCTATTAATTCCCTGAGCCATTTAATCACTAATGAATATTCAAACTTCAAATGTTTTACGATCGACAATATTATTTGGGATATACATGCAAAGGTAGGATCAAACATTACTGTTTGTCCGTTTCAACCCACAATCACGAAAGGGGGCGTTTTCTCTTTAACTTTAGTATATATATATTTTAGTATAATTATATATATATATTATATATTTCAGTATTATATACAATGAGAAAGAGGACCAAAGAAATCACAAGAGTGAGCACTAAAATGCATATATAAGTTATGTGATAAAGTAATGAGATACTGTTTAAAAAACATGCTTTTTAACGAAATATATCATTCAGGTTTCAAATTTGAGTTAAATACTGTATTTTTAGAACTTAAAACATGATATGAGCTTCTAGTTCCATACATTTCATTGAGAATAATTTTATTTTTTGAACTAATTAAGCCGAATATCGTAGGGACATTGTTTTGGGGACGCGCGGAAGAGCGTGCATTTTAAAAATGCAGCCCCCCCCCCCCCCCCCCGCAAAAAAAGGGGGGTTATAAGGGGTAATAAATGACAACAAATATTGATCTACGCCCCTGTTTTGTTCATTAGTTGCATGATGCTAATCAGGTTCACACACCTACATTGGTTTATGACATTAATTTTCAAATCATAAAATTGAACAAATATATTCATTCAACATGATTCCCTTGAATATAGCAAACGATACATCTGTTTTCAATGGGGGAGCCGGGTCGGGAATATCATGATACATATTGATGCAATATTCTCATTTCAATGTGAAAAAAAATAGAAGGTCTAGATAAAACCAACCTGGAGTATTCAATGTCTCTTTGAGATAAGTTTCAGCAAGCATGACAAGCTTGGCATCAATAAGAGCTTGTTTCAGGCTAGGGTGCTGATTGGATGGTTCCACGGTCTGTCTCCAGTCAAACAGCATGTCACGTGTTCCCTTGCACGTGACCTGGTTTCCCTTGTTATTGGTCGATGTGTATCTATTGATGGCTGCTTTTTCGAATCCGAGTGTCCGTGCCAATGCATCCATCTGTTCATCTGTCTCGATGTTTTCAGCAAGCTTACAGAGAAGATCATCGGTAATACTACCGTGAGTCGCCATGCCTATCGTGCGATGAATAAGATTAGATTGATCTTTTAAACATAGATTTATAGACTTACATGTATAACATTTTTTTCCTTGAGAAATACAATTTGCTTCTGGTTAACCAAAAATAAAATAAAAACGGGGCATCGTGTTTATTTGGATCCACATCCCCGTCTATTTTCCTGACAAAAAGAATCAAAAGAAAAATAAATGCATTATAAATCTATTAGTTCCCTGAGTCATTTAATCACTCATGAATATTCACACTTCAGATGTTTTATGATCGACAATTTGGGTTATAAATGCAAAGGTATGATCAAACATTACTGTTTGTCCGTTTCAACCCACAATAGTGAAAGGGGGCGTTTTCTCTTTAAACATACATCTCAATATTCCGAGGTATGGGAAAATGTGACACATGCAGGAAACAAATAGAAATAAAAATAAGCGGTAATAAATGGAAACAAATAATAATCTATATCCAAGGTTAATCTTCATTGTACCTTATCAGGTATACACCCTAAAAGTTGTTAAAGTGCTTGGTTAACATTGGTTTGGCTTAAAAAAAATCTGAGCTAGAAGGTCACACTTGTCACCTGTTTCTGTGATATGTTACAAAAATGAAGCCAAGAAAAAATTGCGTTCGAAAATAATTATTAAGTGCTTCAAAAATTGAAATATAAAGTGACCGAAAACACCATCTTAATTTCATCCAATACACTTATGTGTACTATTTAGGCGTCTATTAGACGCCTATTTACAAAATCGGGGTTTGCCTTGTAGTTTTAGCTTTTCATTCTCAATAATGGTTGTTTTCAGGGTTTATTAGTTCAAATACATGCACTTGTACACATGTTTCATCTTGGTTTGAGAATTTTTTTAAATCGGCTGCTCACAAAGTTAAACAATACCTTTAATGGCATTCGTTTTATAAATCATAAAAGTATTATATGCGCAAACTACCGATCGAATGTGACATCCTTGATCAAACCCATTTTTATGGATGAAGAAGGTCAGGCAGTTCATCCAATTATCAGAAACGAATATCGGGCATGGAACCGGGGGGTCGCCTAGGGGCCTTAACCTCTTTCCCATAGAATAAAGTGGTAAAATTGCAAAAAAATAAAAATTACGTTCCTGGTTGATCTATATATTATATTTTATATATAAATTAACAGGAACGAATACATAGGTTTTCAAGGGGGATTTGACATGAAGGACCATGACAGGCGAGCCGCGAATCGGTGAGCTGATTTTTTGTTTGTTTATTATTATTAATTACTGTTATTATCTATTCCGATTTTTTATGGTTGGGGTCGTTGCTTTTGTGATGTTTTCCAGGCATCTTTCAAACGAAATGAAGACCGTAAAAGATGGATCATGATTAGTTCTTTTCAGATCAAGTAACAATTAATTCACAGTTATATCCATAGCTATCGTGCGTTTGGTTTATATTAAGTTAATAAGTTACCAGAAAAAAATGCACCTCTAAATACTAAATACTCTGTCATAAATATTTATCAAGCTACATAGTTTTGTGAAACTGTTCCTGGTAAAATGATTGCATGAACATAAACACTTTTATTTTTATATCTTTATTAGCTAAAGATTCAATATACCGAGCTGCAAAAGTGATTGTTTGCAATGATTCTTGAATAAAATACATGTCTCACTTGTCAAATATTACGAAGCGCAAGCTGAAAACCTTTTAATTTCTCGACCTAAACATTTGATATTTCAAGAACATTATGTAACCGTGAATAGGATAAATATCTATCTATCTATCTATGATTTACCAAAAAAATATATTAAAATTATTCTCTTCTCAAAACCTTTGTTATTCAATATGTGTACATTCGGGGGCTTTTTGACAATTTTTGCAGAATGGGGGCCATTTTTACCTCTGCATTGTTGCCTCTGCATTATTTACGTCTGCCTTTTTTTTATCCTATGCCATTTTTACCTCTGCCATTTTTACCTTTGCCATTATCACCTCTGCCATTTTCCCTCTGCATTAATACCTATGTCATTTTTACCTCTGCCATTTACCTCTGCCATGTTTACCTCTGCCATTTTTTTTCTCAGCAATTTTTTTTTTTACCTCTAACATTTTTTGCACCGAGCAGGTGAACCCCTTCCCTGCATTTGACTGAGAAACCTCACCCCACTTTTAAAACCCCCAAGTGCAAGGTTATGAAAATTTACATTACATTGACAATCATTAACTCGACAAATATGAACCTCTCAAAAAGTTATAAAACTCAAGTAAAGTGATGATATACATTTGGTTTTTTCGTAACAATACCGTTGTAAAGCGCTATTATTTCTGTCTTTTTACAATAAGGTTTATAAGGTTCATAAGGGAGTATTTATTGTACAAATGAATAAATATATGGAAATTTGCATTTTTGCATGGTATTGAACGTACAAAACATAGCATGGAGAATGGAAAATGAACATATTTACAGAAAATCAAACAGTCACATATAGACAAGCATGATAAACGAATATACACGTGCAAAGCATTTGAAACAATTAGTGTTATTGACATTAAAATTAGGATAGAAATTGAATTTGGAGCTGAAAGTAAGATATCAGATATTGAAATGAAATTGACAGAATCAAAATTAAAATCAGTATTGTAAATTTTCACAGCATTTTCCACTTATAATTGTTATTGTTATCAGTATTTTCATATTATTATTTATTTTTTCAATATTGTTATTGTTTTAAAGAATAAAATCATATTCGGTCGTATAATTATGTTTATGTTACATTTCTCATTCAAGGACTTTATATTGACTATTCGAGCCATTAATTATAAACAAACTTGTAGTATATTGTACAGTGTATGTATATACCATTACCCCCATGATCACCGTTTACTTGATATGAGCATCGTCTGCGCCAACTACGCGACAAGGTAAAGTTAGATTATCAGGCATATAATTATTCTTACATAATCCCTTCCTCAATCAGCATTCGGATTGAGTTTGGCACGAATGAGTTTAAGAACCTATTTTGTTCTACAACGTGCTGACCGTAATCTATTACCCGATCTCATCCTTTCGTAGTTTAAATTCAATGGGTGATCATTATTGTGTAGTATTTCTTTTGCCTTTTCGAGTATTCTGTTTCGACATACATCAATGAGGTTTAAGTCGTGTCCTGTTATTTTTCTGCTTGTCTGACCATTCTACTCAGTATATTCAGATCTTTCTTGCGACAGATTGTGTACCAAACCACACAATCAGATATGATGCTTTGATTAAATGCACCAAACGGATACAACTGACTAATTATCCACCATAAGATCCTATTTCGGTTCATGATCCATGGTCTAGGGGTAAAAAAAAAATGTTGATACAGGCTAAAGTGAATTATAACCCCTCCAGTGTACCTGACAAATCCAAGATGGCGCCCAAAATGGCTGCCGTAGACTAAAAATCCACAATTCATCTAAGTGGCTTTAATTTGGTTTTTATTCAATTTTTTTTAGGGTGAAGTAGTAAATTGGAACAAGTTACAAGGACAGCCAGTGGTCTGGTGTGTCCAAAAATCCAAGATGGCTTCCAAAAATGGAGTTTGAAATGGCTGTTGATAATAAAATCCACATAGTTCATTTCATATCCGCCTGGTACATAATGATTTTGGTGTTTATACCATGTTTTCAATGGTCAAATAAGACATTGGGGTAAATTTCAAGGACAGTCAGTGGTCCAGTATGTTAAAAAATCCAAAATGGCTTTAAAAAATGGAGTCTAAAATTGTTGTTGCTACTTTAAAAAACCCGACATACTTTGTTCAATATCCAGAAATATGATTTTTGTGTCTCTGCCATGGTTAAATGGGTCAAATAATACATTAGGACAAGTTACAAGGAAAGTCAGTGGTCTGGTTTGTGCAAAAATCCGCTATGGGTTCCAAAAATTGATTCTGAAATGGCTGCTAATAATTAAAGCGGATATGACTCATTTCATTTATCGCCTGGGAGATGTGACTTTATTGTCTAAACCACAGGTTTCAAGGGTCAAATAATGCATTAGGATAAGTCAGTGATCTGATATGTCCAAAAATCGAAGATGGCTTCCAAAAAATTATCTTAAAAATAGGCTGCTTATTCTTAAAGCGGACATAGCTTATTTCATATCGGCCTGGGAGATGTGATTTTGGTATCTAAACCTCTGGGTTTCAAGGGATAATTAATACTTCAGAGTAAGTTACAAAGACAGTCAGTGGCCTGGTTTGTCAAAAAATCGAAGTTGATTTCCAAAAACTGATTATAAAATGACTGCTGATACCTAAAAGTGGCATAGCTCAATTTATATCCGCCTGTGATTTGATATATGTGTCTATAAACTATGGTTTTAAGGGTCAAATCATAAATTAGGACAAGTTACATTGACAGCCAGTGATCTAGTATGTCCCAATTCCAAGATGGCTTCCAAAAATGGAGTAAAAAATGTCTCATGTTACTCATAAAAGGGCAGTTTATTCAATATCTGTCTGGGGAATATGAGTTCGGTGTCTAAACCATGGTTTAAAAGGTCAAGTAATACACAAGGGTAAGTTACAAGACCAGTCAGTTGTTTTGTAATTATGTTTAAAAAATCCCAGATGACTTCACAAATGGGGTAAAACTTGACTGTTGTTAGTTAAAATCATACATAGTTTATTAGAAATACCCCTCGGAGGTATGATTTTACTGTCTAAACTAAAGTTTAAAGGGTCAAGTAATACATTGGGTTAAATTAAAAGGACAGTCAGATGTCAGGTATGTCCGGAAATTGACGATGGCTTTAAAAAATGGGGGTCTTAAATGACTGTTGTTACTTAAAATTGGATATTACAAATACACATTGGGGATATTATTTTGGTATCTACACTAGGGTTTTAAGGGTAAACAAAAATACTTTGTGACTGGTTACCATGATATGCAGTTATCCATTTTGCCTTAAAATCCAAGTTGGCTGTAAAAAAATGGGTTTTAAAGTGACTGCTGTTACTTAAAAATTGATATAGTTCATACAATATCCACATGTGAGAAATAATCTTGGTGCGTACACTGTAATGCATGGGGATATGTTATCATATTGTTTCATGAGCTGGTAACAGCACCCATTTTAATGAATTTTAGAATCCTCCATGGATTTTTTTTTTCAAAATGGAATACAAACTATCCTCGTTACTTGTCCGAATGCATAATTAAAATTGGTTGTTATTTGGTCATTATTTCGAATTGTTTATTCTGTTTTGATACATTTATTTCATATTCATTCCATATCCTCATTTATTTTCTTCATTGATGTATAAGAAAAACCATCAGGAGAGACGGATACTTAATATTTTTGTTGTTATCGTTTTTTGTTTATCCATATATTTTAGTTAAGTTTTTCTTATTCTCTCCTTCTTGTTCTCCCCCTTTTCCTTTAATGTATATTGCCTAAGTATGCTATCCATGTTCTTATTTAATATGTTAGTTTTTTGTGAGCATTGTGTTTCTGTTTGTTCTGCTGCTCAAATCTGTCCTTCTTTCACTCTTCATCCCATGATTTCTTTTCCTTTCTAACAGTCTTCTGACCACACCGTTGGCTTCAGTAAATCTTCACCGTTTCGCCATGGCTACGCTGAATGATCATATTGCTTTTAACTCTATAACAGACAATGATTTATTTGATTTGTTCAGGTCCTCTCCTAGTCCAAGCAGCACAACTCCATCAAATTCTTTAGGTACTTATGATGATTATATAGCTGATCAAATCAATTCATCGGCCGAAGAGTTGCTGCTTAATCTTGGTCAACACGATCCAGCAAATAACCATTTTAGTAAATATATTACAGTTTCTCAATTTGACAACATTACCATGAACTTTAACTGTGACACACTCTCTCTTCTTCATCTTAATATAAGAAGCCTGAACAGACACTTTGATGAATTACAGATGCTTTTAAATAATCCCTCTCCTAAACCATTATCTGTTATAGGTGTAACAGAGACTTGGCTTTCACAGGACTCCAACCTTCCACTTTCTATTGACAATTATAACCTTGTTACTAAAAACCGGCAGGGGAGATTGGGTGGAGGCTTCGCGTTGTATATTCTTCATTAATTCCGTTATTTTATCCACGAAACAATTTCAATTAGTAATGATATAATGGAATCTCTTTTTCTAGAAATTGAAGTTTCAGGTGGTAGGAATGTTATTGTAGGTGTTGTTTACCGCCCTCCCAGCTCTAATGGTAACGATTTTATTGCTCGTTTATCTGACATACTTCGAAATGATATATTTAAAAGTAAAAATTGTTTTATTATGGGAGATTTTAATATAAATATTCTTAAATGTGCCTCTAATAATATTGCGCATGAGTTTATAGAAACATTTTTGTCTGCCTCTTTCTTGCCACTCGTTACCAAACCCACTCGTGTTGCAAATTTATCTAGTACATTAATTGATGATATTTTTTCCAATGTTGTTCCGCATCATGATTCATACATTATTCTTTCAGATACAACTGATCATTACCCGATAATGACTTCCTACAAATTATCGCAACCCAATAATATTCACAGCCCCCGCCCTCTACGACGTATAGTTAACGCACGGAATTTATCCAGATTGAATGATAGTTTAGAAAATGTGGACTGGTCTTGTGTTCTTGATTCAACTGATGTTAACTCTTCATATGATAATTTTATTACTTTACTTAATAGGCACATGGATACCTTTCTTCCAAAACAAAGAAAAAACAACAACAATGATTACAAGAAAACTCCTAGACTTCCTTGGATATCAAAATCTTTACTTCGTTCAATAAACCGAAAAAATAACCTATATTATAAATACAAATCAAAACCTACTGAAAAAAATAGAGAAAAATATACATATTACAAAAACACTTTAACGAGAATAATTCGCTTAGAAAAGAAAAAATATCTTACTAATAAACTAGAATTACATAAACATGATATGCGAAATACTTGGAAAATTCTTAAACAAGCTATGAACATAGCGGATAACAAAATTGATATACAAAAATATCATCAAATTATATTGTTATTCAGGATTTTGATAACATAGCAAATGCTTTTAATACTCATTTTTCTTCCATATGTAAAAATTTGGCCAACAATATACCGCCCTCTCGCGGGCATTTCTCTGATTTTCTTGTTCCCTCTAACCCGGGCTCGATCTTTTCAAATCCAACGCATATTCATGAAGTCATGGACATTGTTTCTAACTTAAGCAACAAGAAAAGCTCTGGATACGACGATATCAATAATATTATAGTAAAATAAATTATTCCATTCATTGTTGTTCCCCTAGTTCAAATTTTTAATTTATCTTTAACTAACGGGCAAGTTCCTGATTCTATGAAAATCGCTAAAGTTATCCCATTGTATAAAAAGGGGGACAGGCTGAGCGTTAATAATTATCGTCCAATCTCTTTACTACCGTGTTTTTCAAAAAAAATTGAAAAAATCATAAATGTTCGAACTTTCACTTTTTTAAAAGATCATGATATATTCTCAAATTTTCAATTTGGCTTTAAAGAAAAACACAGTACCGTTCATGATCTGTTGTCATTCATTGAAAATGTAGCTCATGCCTTAGATAAGTCTTCTCATATGGTTGGTATATTTCTGGACTTCTCCAAGGCCTTTGATACAATCAATCACGAAATATTACTCAGCAAACTTCTTCATTATGGTATACGTGGCAAGGCCTTGGAGTGGTTCAGGAATTACATTTCCAATCGAAAACAATTTGTTTCACTGAATGACCATTCTTCCAACTTATGTGACATTAATTGCGGTGTGCCACAGGGAAGCCTTTTGGGACCTCTTCTTTTCATAATATATATTAACAATTTTTGCAGATCATCTGAAATTTTGTCTTTCATAATCTTTGCTGATGACACCAATTTATTTTTTTCTGATAAAGACCCACACACTCTTGTTCAAACAATCAATCAAGAACTGTCTAAAATACTCGAGTGGATTAGATGTAACAAACTTTCTCTTAATATTGAAAAAAAAAATACATGTTGTATAGTAACACCCAAAATTCATTATCTAATAGTATTAGTATTAGGTTTGATAATTTTCAATTGGAATGTGTATCGAATATTATTTTTTTAGGTGTCACTGTAGATAATAAACTTTCTTGGAAGTGTCATATTGACAGTATTTGCAAAACAATTGTTCGTAATATTTGTGTCATGAATAAATTAAGAATGTTCCTCCCGTCGACTTCCTTACTCACACTCTACTCTTCTTTAGTATTACCATATCTTCACTACGGTCTTCTTATATGGGGAAACACACATCAAACTTTACTTAACAGGATTTTATTGCTGCAAAAGAAAGCACTTCGAATTGTTTTTTCTTCTCATGTACGTTCCCACACTGATCCCATTTTTTTCGAAAACAAACTTTTGAAGATCAGTGATCTTTACCTACTCCAGCTTGGCCAATTTATTACCAATACAATAATAATATGGTTCCTTTTATTTGTCACGACTTGTTCTTGAAAACAACTCCTCACACAATTACCCTACTAGACGTCGCGATGACCTTCATTTGCCTATGCTTAGAACGCTGTTCGCCCAAAATACATTTATATATAGGGGCCCAAAATTTTGGAACTCTCTCCACCCTGATATACAGTTTTCCCCTTCTCTGAATTCATTTAAAAGAAAATTTAAATTCACTTTGTTGCAGTCTTACAAAACTTCACATTGATTCCTTTACCTCTACAATTTATTTATTTATTTATTGTTTACCTGTTTACAGGTTACCCTCGGTGATTGTGTTAGATTGACTACACTTCTCTCATTCTCTCTCTCTCTCCCTCTCTTTCTCTTTTTGCCTTTCTCTTTCTCCATTTCTTCCTTCTTCGGATTTACGCAGTTTGTGCAGCAATGTTTGTTGTCTTGTGTGTCTTATTTTGGTTGTTGTTTTGTTTTGTCTTCATGTCTTTTTTGTTGTCTCTGCTCACCTTTTAATATTAATTTCCTTTATTATAATTATTTTTTATATCTTTATTTCATTATCTATTTTGTATTGCTGCCTGCTTTTGGCCCATATAGATTTAAGTGTTATGCTTTTGTTTTCTTCTTGAGTGGTCCACACTTTACAAGCTTTGCTTTTTAGTGGGCCACTCCATTTTTTCAACATATCTTGCATATTGTCATTATCAAATTGGAAATATTATCTTCTGTATCAGGTGTATATTCTTTATATTTGGTTTATTTGAATATTTATGTCATTTATATTTTCTGATTATGTTTTATTTATTGTAATTATTGCATTGTAAATTTTGTTGGAATAATGAATAAATAAATGAATGAATGAATGAATAATTTAACCCTTCATACCAAAATTTAGACACCAACATTCTTTCTTACAAATAGATATTGCAGATCTCTGACCATTATTGAGTGATATGAGTCGATTTAGATGCCTGTTTTGGAAACCCTCTTGGACAACTGCATATACATGTAACCTGTCCAAACGTATTATTTCAACCATGAAACCATAGTGTGGGCACCGAAATCATATCTCCTTGTTGGATTTTAAATGAACTATGTCAAGTTTTAAAGTAACAGCAGTCATTTTTTGGAAGCCATCTTGGAATTTCGACATACTGGACCACTGACTGTCCTTGTAAATAATTTTCTGACTTTTAAAACCATGGTAAAGACATCAAAATCATATTCCCTTGATGGATATTGCATGAGCTCTATCCATTTGTAAATACTAGCGGCTAATTTATACTATTTTAAGCCACTGTGGACTTTTGGACACTCTTGACCACCCATCGTCCTTGTAGCTTATCCCAATGCATTATTTGACCCATTCAACCACGGTATAGGCAAACAAAAATCATATTTCCGGATATTGAACAAACTATGTTATTATTTTTTTAAGTAGAAACAGCATTTTTTAAATCCATTTTTGGAAGCCATCTTGGATTTCTTAACATACTGGACCACTGACTGTCCCTGTAACTTATCCCAATGCATTATTTGACAATTGAAAGCATGGTCTAGACACCCAAATCATATCTCCCAGGTGGATATTATATGAGCTATGTCAATTTTAGGTTACCATTTTAACAGCCATTTTAAACTCAATTTTTTGAAGCCATCTTGGCTTTTTGGACACAACAGACTACTGGCTGTCCATGTAACTTGTACCGATGTACTACTGCACCATCAAAACCATTGAATAAAAACAAAATTAAAGCCACTTAAGTAAGTAATAGATAAATTTTTGGTTTTTTAGCCTCCGGCAGCCATTTTGGGCGCCATCTTAGAATTTCCTGGTACCCAGGAGTGCTAATATTCACTCTAACTTGTATTAATATTCGTTTACCCACTGGGCCATGGAATATGAACCCAAATATAATTCTAGGGTGGATAATGAGTGAGTGATATCCATTTTCAGTGAATCCGGCCATCTTGGACGCCATCTTGAAAATAACTAATTTCCCATACGCAGATTTTGGTAGATTTTTAGTATGTTATTCGTGAGGTCAAATAGTACCAAAAAACAGTGAAAAATAATTTGTTGCAATTTGTTCCGGGTCAAACCATATATTGACCCGTCTAACTAATTCACATGCAGCCGTCAATATTCAGCTAATACGGAGCTTTCTACCCGCACACCGAACGTTAGCTACTACGAGTTAACTGTTGCGTATCGAGGTTGTGCAGACCTCGTTCGTTCTCTCGCAGAAGCGCTTTCGATTTTCACTACGGGGCCCTCGGCGATATCACGTGACTAAGTGTTCAGATCAAGTGACCAAATTTACATCGTATACGCTGAATCCATCCGAAATGGCGAACATCAGGCGCAGGCGCAGGCTGAACTTACACAGAGCTAGAGATATTTCTTTAAAATACTAACTTTTGTTAGGCCTAAGTAAGTTCAAGTAGTTCTTCTTCTTCTTCTTTCTGTTACTGCAGGCAAGGCAAACTCCTCAATCTGGATATAATTGCTGCAGGCTAAGAAAATACTAAGCCTACAGTGCCAAGTATTTTCTTCAAAATACCCATAAACACAAAATTCAATCCTAACAATGTTCATAAACGAAATACCTGCGTTGCACCGATAGCTAAAAGTATATTCTCTATAGGCTACTCAGCCGACGTGCTGCCCGGCAGCCACGGCGGCCAGCCTCGTCGATTTCCGCTGGGAATCATGACTTACGCTATCATGGAAATGAAAACGTTCACTCCAATTTACATGATCTAAGAAACGATTTCATGAAAAATATGATCGCATGGTGGTTGATTCATATCTAGAGCCCTCCCAACAAAATATTTTATGATGCAAGAAGTAGAAAAAAACAAAATAAACCAACCTAATCCGATTGTTTGGACAAGTAAAGATCGAAGAAATTGCACTCACGTTGTCGTTTTCACCGCAACGTGGAATCAGGGAAATTCCCCCCAACTCCCGTTGTCAGAATCGGGGGACGACGTGAGAGCAAGCTTTCTGGCATGCGCAGTGGCAAAATATGACGTCACTCGTAGTAGCTTGACGTTCGGTCTGGCGATAGAAAGCTACCTGAGCAAATACAAGTACGGGACGTATACGCTGCTTCTGGCTGCTGACGTTACTTTACTCCCGAGGAAGCTAGCCAACCAAAATGACCAAGATCTTCGAACAGCAGACGAAGCGTACGCTAATTGACAACCCTTAGAGCTCGGGCATTCAGAGATGGAATCTGCATAAACGTCGTATACAGGGACCTGGGAAGCGGGGGTGCTGGGGGTGCTGAAGCACCCCCATAAATTATCCTGGGGGTGCTGCGTGTATTATTTTCCATAGGCAGCACTCCCACGAAATCGGGTTCCCCCTGTATTTTTTGAAATATGTTATAATCTACATAATTATGACATCCGACAATCGCAAATCATTTACATAGTCTTTCACATATTCCAATAACATCCCTCCTATAACGCGACTCAATCAAGCTCCAGCGGGGCAGCACTCCGATACAGACGTGGTCGCGCGCAATACGTTATAACCATACACACTATTGGGGGTGGTTGGACTTGAAACTTCCAGGTTTTATGTCGAATCAAGTGAGCGCGCGCCCGACCGCCCGTGTATTGTATACAAAAATTACAAGTCAGACAATAGAAATCAAATTTCAGTCTTTTTCGCCCTGCCCCATGGCCCTGGGGGCTGGGAAGCGGGGGTGCTGGGGGTGAAGCACCCCAACAATTTGGGGGTGCTGCGTGTGTTATTTTCCATTGGCAGCGCACCTCCGGGAAATCTAGTGGTAGGTATGATAAATGACAGAAATGTAATGAAAATGAATGTTTTGTAGAACCCCCCCCCCCCTTCAGAATTTTCTGACACGTTACTTGAATAGTGTTTCAATTCACCCTCTTTCAGATCGGAATATCAAATATTTTCTGCTCGCACTTCGCGCCCGCATTATTGATTTTATAATAAAAAATGTATTTAGAATGCCCAGATACTAGGTCTAACTCTAAACACACGCAGGCATGTTTATTCAGACACGCAGCTTGATTGGGGGGGGGGGGGCTACTCCGGGCTAAAAATATTAATATCAAATATATTTTATCAAAAAATAAATTTTATCAAAATCTGTTAACGATTAGTTAACTTATTTAATTTTAAAGTTTAGCAATATTTTATGAAAATGGTGATATGCATGTCGTCATGAATATCTAAATAAGTGGGCTGATGCTGTGACATTCCCACTATCCTGTTTCTTGTGGAATCAAAATTGTTTCATTTTTTTCATACCAGAGTGAATGATATGTCTCCCCTATAATGAAATAAGTTGCAGCAAAGAATATCTAATGGACTAAATCAGTTGTCAATTCAACTGTTTTGGTTCTTGAAAGGGAAATATTGAATAAACCTAATTCTATATAATAAAATACAAAAGAACAAGTGGGGATATGACATCACCAGTTTGCTCATAGAATATTAATGAAGACATGCCTAAAACTGTTTCACCGGAATAATGCTAATCTTTAAAATGCAATAACTGTTTTATTCCTTGTCTGATTTTGATCAAATCTTTATTCTTATGTTCGTCTGAGTTTTCTTTATCTGTTCAAACCATTTTACATTCAGTGTGGAGTTTCAGATCAGAATATCAAAAATTTTCTGCTCGCGCTTCGCGCTCACATTATTAATTTAAGAATATATCGAATTACCCATCATTTTCTTGATTTACAAAACATGAATAGAATGTCCCGTTTTCTGGTCTGAAATCTCAATTTTGTTTCCGCTCGCGCTTTGCGCTCGCATCAATTGTATAGTTATATACCTATCCTGTTCATGATTAGAAAAGTGCATTAGATGTCTCGTATTTAGGTTTGAAATCTCATTTTTATTTCCGCTCACGCTTCGCGCTCGCATCAATTAGATAGTTTTATACCTATCCTCATTATGATTAGAAAAGTGCTTAAAATCTCTCGTTTATTTGGTCTGAAATCTCAATTTTGTTTCCGCTCGCGCTTCGCGCTCGCATCAATTGTATAGTTATATACCTATCCTGTTCATATTTACAAAACGTGCTTAGAATGTCCAGTATTTAGGTCGGAATTTCAATTTTTTAAGCTCGCGCTTCTGCGCTCGCATTATTTGATTGTTGATATATGTATCGTCTTCATGGGTAACTGCAAAACAGTCCTTATAACACGTCCCTTTCGATCAGGCCAGAGCGTATATAAAAAAATATCTGCTCGCGCTGATCGCGCTCACAATTATTATTTGTTACATACGCATCTTGGACCACAAACATTGCTCAAAATGTTCAATTTTCAGGACAAAATACATGAAACAAACAAAAAATAGCTCGCGCTTCGCGCTCAAATTATCTAATTATATATTTATGTTCTTTTATAAGAAGAAAGCTAAGAAGTGACTGTCATATATTATATATGTATATATATATATATATATATATATATATATATATGTGTGTGTGTGGGGTGTGTGTGTGTGTGTAATTATGGAAAACTCAATTGTGTCTGTCCCCCCCCCCCCTCACCTTTGAGGAGAGATTTCAGCGCCCCCACTGAAAAAAATCGTTCCCAGGTCCCTGGTCGTATAACGCTTTTCAATGGGCAGCTAGTGTCGTGTGCAAGCGTAAACTTATCTCCATCAGCGGCCTCTTAAAACCTTTAAATGTAAATTGTATTAAACTATCGCCTTCAAAAAACGAAACTTCCCCACTTTTTCATGTGTATTTCGTAATTAAATACCTAAATTTAGCAAAATAGTTGAGCTTACATAGTGGGCAAGAAAATTAATAAATAAAGATATAAAGCTACCTAGCGGGTCGTGGTGCCATATATTTAAAACAACTTCTCTTTCCTGGTACTTTTCACGTATCACAGGGTAAGATATTTGATGACTAAATGTAATGCCATTATTTTCTATAACATCCATATCTAAGGATGGGTCCATCCCAACGAAAAGTTGTTTTGAACAAAGAGGAGAAATTCCAACAAGCTACACTAGATTTTCATCAAAATCGATTGTAAAAAGGAGAGTTATGACATTTTGCTTAATTTTACAAAACAGTTATATGCACATCCTGGTCGGTATGCAAACGAGGGGACTGATGACATCACTCTCTTTTGTATATCATTATATGAAATATTGAATATTCTAATCAGCAGAATATTATAATTTCTCATTTTATCCTCAATGGTATAAATTATGTTCTTCCTCCATTAACATGGGGGATTGCAAAAGTTTTAACACATTATCTTTCCATCAAGCTGGTCATTATCAAATCTGTAAAAAATGAAAGATTGTATGATTGAAAAAATGAAAAACCCACAATTTAATAGTGAGTAGGGACATCATCAACTCTCATTTCCGTGTTGCTGAGTTGTGCATTTAAATCTTTTGTGAAAAATAAGCGAAACTCTAAGATGTCATAACTTTTTTTTATTTTACATCCGATGTTTACGAAAATTTCGTCTTCCATGAGCGGAAGTAAAGTGATTTGTATATATTGAAGTTTCTCCTGTATGATATAATTTTTTTTTCTAAAGATTTCTTTTCAAAATCTTTGAACCATTTTCCTAAGGACTATACCAATAATCTCGAACTATTTTTTTATTTTACATATAACTTTTTCTCGGGGTGAATCGTCCATGTAAACGTCGTACTGTCTCAGTTTGTAACCGAATGGAGGAAGATGCTATGCCAAATAACTCGCGTCTTCACCACAACTTCACCCCTCTTCCTCATCGTCTCCCCCTCTCTATCTTGATTTTCCCTCTTATCCCTCCATCGTTTTATGCCCAGGCCTATTTATTTATTTATCTATCTATCTATTTTCCCTCTCCCTTTCCCAATCATTTTACTTTGTATCCCCTCTCCAGGGGCGGATCCAGCCTTCGCCAATAGGGGGGGGGGGGGCGGAAATTTTTTTCAGCCATATTTTCCCCGATCGACCGCTCGAAAATGATTGTTTGTTTGTTTCTTTGAAGGTTGTAGTCATATAAGTCACTTTTTAGCTTTAGTCTTTAAATCAACATAAATATGTAATATCACAATCCTTGTTTTATAATGCGAGAGCGAAGCGCGAGAAAAGTTTTTCTTTAAATTGTATGTAGTTTTTCCTAAAATTTGAAGAAAAAAAAATATGTGCCTGCAATAATTACTACGAACGCGAAGCGCGAGCAGAAATTTTTGATACAAGTTTTGAACTGATCGGAAAGGTAGGCCTACCTGTTTAAGACTGCTTGCGGTTTATAGCCATAAAGACGTTACATATTTCAACAATCAAATAATGCGAGCGCGAAGCGCAAGCTGAACCATTTTGACATTTCTACATAAAGAATGAAAAATTTCAATCAATTTTTGTAATCATGAACAGGATAGCTATATAACTAAACAATTGATGCGAGCGCGAAGCGCGACCAGAAATTCTAGTTTTAGACCTAGAACGGGACACTCTATTCATGTTTTGTAAATCTTGAAAAGGATGAGTAAGAGGGGATCTTCCTACATTAATGATGCGAGCGCAAAACGCGAGCAGAAAATGTCTGTATACGTCTTGAACTGATCGAAATGTGCTTTTTACGAGCTGCTTGCACTTAGCCATGAGGACGTTACATATTTCAACAATCAAACAATGCGAGCGCGAAGTGCGATCGGAAAAATTCGAGATTTAGACCTAGAACGGGACACTCTATTCATGTTTTGTAAATCGTGAAAGGGATGAGAAAGGGGGAATCTTCCTACATTAATAATTCGAGCAAAAAGGGCGAGCATAAAATGTTGATAATGTGATCTGAAACTGGATAACTGAATGAACATGTGCGGGCGTGTTTAAGATTTAGACCTAGAATCTAGGCATTCTAGATACACCCTTTTTCATGAAAATAAAAGCGAGCACGAAGCGCGAGCTTAAAATATTTGATATTCCGATCTGAAAAAGGGGGTAAATTTCAGCTTTATATTTCAAACACTTTGTAGGAAAATTGTAAGATGGATATAAATCGCACTTGATAAGGCTTATTATAATCACTCGGGTCGCGGGCGCGTTCGAAATCACTCGGGTCGCGTTCGAAATCACTCGGGTTTCGGATTTTGGGCGATTTTTTGGATTTCGATGCAATTTTTTTCTAACGGTGTCTTCAATGGAACAAACACGCTGGGAAAATAAAATGAAATTGAAATTCGAGTTTCGTTTTAAGCCGGCAAGTGCCTTGAATAAAATGTACTCGACTACTATTTTAACATAACAAACAAGCAAATCAGCCATGTGGCTCAACTATCTTAGAATACATCCGGACGACATGCCTGCATGCAATGGCCCAAGGCGGGAACCGGCCGCGGTCGGACACGTCGTGCATCGGTAGCATGGAGCAAGCTAATGTGAGTCGAGCCGAGTTAGATCCCACGTTACAGTGCCAGTCAGTCCGCAGCTCGTCCGAAAGTATTTTATTCAGCGGTATGCATAGCCAGCCATCCGTGGCTTAATGCATATAAACCCCTCAAAAAAGTTTGGAAATCTGAGTTTGGCTATTAATTTCTCCCAACTCCCAATATTACACAATGCATATCTGACATAATTCAAAAGCTCATTTAATTCTCTCTAAAATGATACCATGCTTGTTATGATCATGCCATCACGAAAAGAGCAGGATTCAAAAGTGTTGGATGAGGTCTGAATTGAAAAGCTGCAAAATGAGCAGAACAGAACATGATTCTTTTGTCTGTGTCAATAGAGATGAAAATCCATTCAAATCAAGCCCCTGCTTCTTCAATTTCGATGTTTTGTTGTGGTTTATGTAGTGATGGTTCTGTGAGATAATATGGTTTGAGTCGTGGTATGAAACACCCATGCATGTTTGTTTGTTTGTTATGTGTTTGCTTGTGCAGAGGTGTGTTTGATTCCATGTTAATGTTGATGTTAAGGTGCATGAAACAATCAAAAGAAACCGCTGAGAAACTCACTCATCACCACGGAAAAAAGAACTGTGACTTTCAATATTGTGTCATTTTGCAACTTTTGAATTTTGACCTTGCCCCACATTTCAAGGCACTGCACCCCCATGTGAGCCATAATCATATCATGTAGGGTATCATTTTAAAGAGAATCAAATGATCTATTCATTGCTATTAATTACATATTGATATTTACTAAAACCGAGGAGGGATAATCGATCAAAATCAGATTTCCAAACTTTTTTGAGGAGTTTACATACGTAATTAGACCAAAAGCTTCGGTCTCTGTTATGTTCGTTGTTCCGCTGAACTCCGTTGGCTCCACTCACCAAATACAGAGACCGAAGTTCTAGCTCGATCTGTACAGGGACTCAATGGCCATATGTTTATGTATTAAGTTCCAATAAACAGGGAAGTGAAGTAGCGCGAGAGCCGAAGTAATTAGTCACTGTTTTTTCCCCTTTTAAGTTTATTTTCCCCGTTTTTTGGTGCATTATAGGACAAAACGGAATAATAATCCTTATTTTGGTACAGTTCTTTTCATATATTTTTATGAAATAAATACAGATTTAATGAGCCCCGTTTGGTGGATTTTGCATTGTTAACCCCCTAATGGTGGCAGCACGATAGCCGTCTGTGTACGAGGAGAAATAAAAATGTTAAAAAACTCCTCGAAACAGACGGCTGCCAGCTGTCTAATACTTAATGAGCTGTGAGGACTATCTTTCTGATCGGCGTTTTAAAATTTTGCTCTTAATTATTGTCCATTTCTCATAAAATTGGTCTTATTTTATAGATAAAAGGGCCATATCGTGTTTTAAGTAACTGGAGACCTAACAAATTCCCTACCTAAATTCTCGAGACATTGCATTAGGTGATGTGCTTGATTGATCTTCTTTGTGCTCGCGTGCGAAACGTATACGTTGAGCTGCATGAACAGGGAGTCTTTCTCTCTCTGTCTCTCCTACCTTTCCGAAATTAAAACAGTCCCTCGATCGGACACAGTTATTTAGTAGCAGGACAAATAATGCTCTGACAACCAAACTAACTTCTCGTCAGCATCAGTAAAAATGTGAATGGGCTTTTAAAACTAATACTAAAACTGATCTAAAATTGATCCTAGATCGATTTTAAAATTGATTTAAAAAATCGATTATGAATCAATTTTAAAATCGCAATTGTACCTGTTCTAATTATTCTATCAACCCCTCTTTTCTCTCCTCTTCAAAACCACTCTGCCACTTTTAGACAGTTATAATTTTAAAATCGATTTTAAAATCGTATTTTAAATCGATTTTTAAAGCTCAAACATATTTACGACAGTTGGCTAGCCACGATATCGCCTTATCAATCCATATTATATACTCCTCCTTTAGGGCTCTCCCTGTACTAACAAACATTAAAATCTCATAGACGGAGCCCTAAAGGAGGACTAAATAATAGGGAATGACGAGGTGATTTCGTGGCTAGCCAACTGTCTTAAAAATGTTTGAGCTTTTAAAATCAATTTAAGATATGATTTTAAAATCGATTCTAGAATCATTTTAGGTGGGGAATTGTTAAGGTCTCCAGTTACTTAAAACACGATATGGCCCTTTATCTATAAAATAAGACAAATTTTATGAGAAATGGACAATTCTAAGAGCAACATTTTAAAACACCGATCGGAAAGATCGTCTTCACAGCTCATAACCACGGATGGCTATGCATACCGCTGAATAAAATACTTTCGGACGGGCTGCGGACTGACTGGCACTGTATAACGTACGTTGGATCTACCTCGGCTCGACTCACGTTAGCTTGCTCCATGCTACCGATGCACGTCGTGTCCGACCGCGGCCGGGTCCCGCCTTGGGGCTATTGCATGCAGGCATGTCCGCATATGGGAATGATGCGATGTAATATCGATGTGGCAAATATGGCAAGTTCCGACTCGGAGTCCTCGTATAGGACACAGTAGAGGTCCGGATCTATTCTAAGTTAGTTGAGCCAAATGGCTAATTTGCTCGTTTGTTTTGTTAAAACAGTATTCGAGTACATTTTATTTAAGGCACTTGCCGGCTTAAAACGATCTCGAATTTCAATTTCATTTTATTTTCCCAGCGTGTTTGTCCCATTGGAGACACCGTTAGAAAAAAAATCGCATCGAAATAAAAAAATCGTCAAAAATCCAAAACCCGAGTGATTTCGAACGCGACCCGAGTGATTGCAAACCCGCCCGCGACCCGAGTGATTATAATAAGCCATTGATAAAGAGCTGATATTTTTCATTACTTTGAGTTTGAGACATAGGACCGTGACATCCTTAGGACATGTTATCATATGAATATGATGACTATGACTCTTCCTATTCATCTTGCTAAGCGCGAGATTAACGAAAAGGGACATTTTTATTATTAAATTGATATCTTATTTATTAATGCACAATGAGGGCGCGGAAACTGATGATATTATGGCTGGAACACTGTACATTCAAGCACTTTTGTATTATAAATAAGGTGCATCAGTATGCAGTAATCAGTTGATATAATTATATTTAACCATTAATGCGAGCGCAAATCGCGAGCCGAAATTTTTGATAAACTGTCATGAAAAGGGGATTTCAAGTAGTTTGTTATATAATCAATATTGAGACAAACATAACCCGCCAATCAAAATGCAAGCATGGCAGCGCTAGCTGATACGTTTTGACAATCAGACCTCAAAAGGGATATTTTGAAAACTTTATGGAATATTTGAAAATAATAGGTACCTGATAAATACAAACACGCGAGCGCAGCGCGAGCCGAAAATTTTAATATTCAGACCATAAAACCGACATTCTTACAGAGCACTTTTTAAAAATCAATGTGTAAATCACACAAATTAATGAAAGTTCGATTTCCGAAGAGAAATATGTTTTGTATATTGACTTCCAAACTTAATATTTAAGCTCCATGTTGAACAAGATATGTGAATCACTTAACAGGCAATGCGAGCGCGAAGCGCGAGCGAAAATTTTATATAGTGACATGAATTTTTTTTTTCTTCCTCTCATCTTATTTTATTCACTCGTCTTCCTGCTCTTCTTTTTTCTCTTTTCTTTTCCTTCCTTTTTTCTTTCTTTCCCTTTTTTTCTTTTTTTGCTCCGCCAAATAGGGGAGGCCCGGGCCCCTCGGGCCCCCGCCTAGATCCACCTATGCTCTCTATTGCTCTTGTCCTTCGCGGTATAATAACAAACATATTCCGTAATCTGCTGATGAATATATTTGAAATCCAACAGTGCAGCCTGAGTTTGAAAGGAGCTGGGCCCGTTTCTTCACCCTGTTTACCGGACTTAAACAGTTGTAACTATATCATTATGACAACTGCCAGTATAACATGGCTCTGCAGTCAACCCCAATCAATGTAACCATGGTCATGATGGCCATAATTAAAAAGTTACCATAGTTATGTCTTTACGAAACGGGCCCCGGATGTAAGCAAAGATGACACCTTAATTTTAATTCCCTCCCTACCTTTCTTTGTTGTTTCTTCCTTTTTGGTATATAGTAGCATTTTACAAACTTACTCTGTTTTATACTTACTTCTTTAAATATTGGAAATCCAACAGTTCTCGCAGCCTCCTTTGTAATAATGTGCGGCGGGCCTAATAGACAACCACGGACCATGAAAACGAAGCAAACTCACACTAGGGTAGTCACAAAATCACATAATGTAGTTGAAATTGACCAGTCATTCGACAATTGACTATTTAAAACGACGCTGCTCCTCTTCATGTAGCAAAATCTCAGAAGAAAATACCATACAGGCTACGAAATATAACAACTCACTGGTCCATTCTCGAATGAGGGCTAGTGTTAAAGTAAGGCTCGAAGAAAATGAGGAGTTTTGATAAACTAAATGGTGCACACCCGATTTGCTCCTCATTCTATCACGTGATTTCATGCACAGCGATCACTCAACCAATCAAAATTGATTGCAACGTTTTCGTAACCAAACATGGTCGATTCATTTCGCAGATTATTTTTATGACACTGTGGTATATAAACGCCCCCTATTATTAAAATCAGGGAATATACATGTATCATCCCGTGATGTTAAAAAAACATCTACAATCATAAATATAATATAAATTATACTCGTTAACGCAGGGATAGATTTCCGCCCTAACTTCCTACGATAATGCACACCTTGTTAAAGTAAAAAAATAAAATACAGTAAACATAGAATTACAAAGTATTGCAGGCACCCCTCCCCATCCTTCATGAAAGGCGCTATAGTATCCAACTAAATTGTTTCTTTAACATGAAACAAGGGATAAGAGAAATCACGGCGACATCACGAACTGTCAATGAAAGAGATTTTAAAAATATCACTCCTTCCCTCCCATTTTGGGGCTTTTTCTTTATTTTCGATTTTTTGTTTGTTTTGCCTTTACTTTTTTTTTAAGAAAGGGCATTTTATCCTATTTTCCCCCTTTCCTAAGAAATCTTGGATCAGCCATAGCGTCATACTCCAACCCACTCCCCACCCCGAAAGTGAGAAACCCTTACATACCCTCGTAATATGATATGTTGGTTGCAAGAACAGTTACAGCTTTCGTTTCATCCTAATATCTCTGTGTTCGACAATATAAATTTGACGTAATAATCTTTAGCAAACATCAAGTCCCAAATCGCGTGCTTTACAGAGTTGGGTAAATATACTGATTATTGTATAAATACCAATTTAATGGTTATAAAATGTTTACAGTTCGTGAAAATTGTCCCAATTAAATTTTTATGATGACAGATAAGGAACAAGCGGTTAAAAAGAAAATGCAATCTCAGCAGAACAATCTATCATTTTTTTATTACCTTGTTATATTTTTTGGGGGGAATGATTTTCTTTTGTGGAAAGGAAAAAAATAAATTAATGATCACTCGACTTGCCCCTTGAGAATCTGCATCAATGAAAGTATTTTGGGACGTCGTGTTCTAGTGTTTAATACTTTTGTCTTTGGTTCGATTACCAGCCATGGTGTGTTTTCCTTCAACAAGAATGTTTTTTCACATTGTGTTGCACTCAACCCGGGTGGGCGTTTCAAGAAGCTGTTTGCAAGTAAAGAGCGACTTTAGGAACAACAGGTGTAGTTTTTTTACGTGCTAAATAATTATCAATGAAATGTATGAAATTGTGAATATCATTTACCACAATGAAGGATGACCAATCGTGCTTAAAGAAACTTACGGACAGTTTAGTGAAACGGCCCCCTGGTGAGGTAAATTGGCACCGACAGGAAGTACTTCCCCCCAAAAAGCTTTTTTTTTTTTTTTTTTTTTTTTTTTTTAAACAAGTTCACACCTAGTTACCATTAATGCATATAGCATTTCCATTTATTTGAAAGCAGGATAAAAGAGCATTGTAGATTAAATGCCTTGCTCACGGGCATAGCTGCCGCGGCCGGGGATCGAACCCCGGACTTTTTCATGTATAGCCAGGCGCCTTAGACCACTCGGCCACGGCACCTCCACCGGAGCAACCGGAATCGATAGACTAGGTTAGTGGGGAATATAAGAGCGCCATCATCACCTAATAATGTAAATACATGCGCTACATAAATCGTATATTTTTATACATTTTGGAAAAAAATAAGAGGAGGTGCTTGTCTGGAAAAAAAATTACATTTTGGTCTAAAAAGTAAAAAATACAATAAAAAAATGAAATGTTATTCATAGAGAAAGTGGCAAGCAGAATATATAACAGTGATTTTGAAAATAAACAAATGAAAAAAACTGTCATGATTGTATAATGGTAAAGAAAGTTCCCCGTCAGAAGACTGTGTAATCAGCAGGAATTGAGCAGGATCATGTTTCATGAATTCTGATCATGATAACAAAATAATGCACAATTCAAAACAAGTTTACTATCAGCCAATCAAATTGAATGATTTGAATAGCCTTGCACCGATGTCGCAGTTGTTTTTGTCATTACAATGCACAATTTCTATCTACATGTATAAACAATCAACTAATGAAATTGAAGGATTTCAGTAGCTTTAAACTATTATAGCAAATTATTTTGTTATTATAACAAGGTTCATGAAAGGGGCCACTGAGTGAATGACAACTTTGACAAAAAATAATGTCGGTTGGGATTTGGTTTCGTTGTTTAAATCTTGCATTAGATTTTCAAACGATAACTATAATGTAGACATAGCAGAAAGAATGATAAAAAATATGAAGGTTTGAGGAAAATCCATAAAGATTAAGAAAGTTATTCGAATTTTAAGTATTGCATTTGTGACGCCATAAACGAACAGCTGCATATAACATAAAATACATGAATTTCATTTGTTTTTAATTGTTCCTGATGGCTCACTTTTTAATTATTCATGATCGGGTATGACACGATTTGTCTATTAATTGATACATGGTACAGTACAAACCATTTTCAAATTTCAGATGAAAGAGGAGATTATGAGCTTTTCAATGATATGTCACTTGTCTATTGTATTATTTATTAAGTAATGATAAATCATCGATAAATATCGGTTTCGTTTTTTTTTCTGGGACGCACTGTATATTGACGTTGCTCTACATTATGATGTCAATTCTTTTTTTCTTAAGACTTCTTTTCAAAATCTGTAATCCATTTTCATAATGACTTTAACAATAAGCTTAAAGTACTCTCCTTCGGATTTACAGATAGCTTTTTTCTTGAGGTGAATCGTCCATATAAACGTTGTTTTGTCTCAGTTTGTAACCGAATTGAGGAAAATGCTATGCCAAATAACTTGCGTCTTCACCACAACTTTACCCCTCTCTCTTTATTTACCCTCTCACCCCTCCACCCTTTCATGTCTAGGCCTATTTATTTACCTATCTATCTATTTTCCCTCTCCCTTTCCCAATCATTTTACTTTGTATCCCATCTTTATTGTTTTGTCCTTTGGAGTATAATAACAAACATATTCCGTAAGCTACTGATAAAATATTTGAAATCCAACAGTGCAGCCTGGGTTTAAAAGGAGCTGCGCCCGTTTCTTTACCGGACTTAAACAGTCGTAATCTTATCATTATGACAACTGCCAGTGTAACAGTGCTCAGCAGCAAATTCCAATCAAGGTAACTATGGTAGTTGCCATAACGGCAATTTACCAAAGTTACCATAGTTATGTATTTACGAAACGGACCCGGATGTAAGCAAAGATGACACCCTAATTGTTATTCCCTCTCTACATTTCTTTGTTGTTTCTTCCCTTGTGGTATAGTAGCAATTTACAAACGTATTCTGATTTATACTTACTTCTTTATATATTGGAAATCCAACAGTTTGAGTCTGATGCTAGTGTTTACAGTTGTTTCTCTCTGGTTCCTTTATTGATAATGTGCGACGGTTCATTATAAAACCACGGACCATGAAAACAAAAACTCACGCCAGGGTAGTTACAAAATCACATCATGTAGTTGAAATTGACAAGTCATTTAACAACTGGTTATTTAAAACGACACTGCTCATCTTCATGTAGCAAAATCTCAAAATAAAATACCCTACATGCTTCGAAATAAAATATCTCCCTATTCTAATCTCGAATGAGGACTAGCATTAAAGTAAGGCTCGGAGAAAAATTAGTTTTTTGATCAGCTAAATGACGTACACCCGATTTGCTCCTCATTCTATCACCTGACCTCATGCACATCGATCACTCAACCAATCAAAATTGATTGCAACGCTTTCGTAACCAAATATGGTCGATTCATTTCGCAGATTATTTTTATGACACCATGGTAAATAAACGCCCCCTATTATTAAAATCAGGGAATATACAAGTATCATCCCGTGATGCTAAACAAACATCTACAATCATAAATATAATACGAATTATGCCCGTTAACGCAGGGATAGATTTCCGCCCTAACTTCTTACGATAATGTACACCTTGTTATTATGTAAAAGTAAAAAAAAAAGGAAAATAAAGAAGACATAGAATTTCGAAGTATTGCAGGCACCCCCTCCCCATCCTTTATAAAAGGAACTATAGCGTACAACTAAATTGGGCATGAAACAAGGGTTAAGAGAAATAACGGCGACACCACGAAAAGTCAATAACAGAAAAATATCCCCCCCACCTTCCCTCCCATCTTGGGGCTTTTTCTTTATTTATTTATTTTTTTTTTGTTCTGCCCTTACTTTTTTCTTACAAGAAAGGGTAATTTACCCCATTTTGCACCTCAGCCAATGCGTCACACCTACACCCACTTCTATCACCCTCCCCACCCCGAAAGTGAGAAACCCTTACATACCCTCGTGATGCGTTATGTTGGTTACATAAATAATTACAGCTTTCGTTTTATCCTAATATTTCTGTCTTCAACAATATAAATTTGACATAATAATCTTTAGCAAACATCAAGTCACAAATCGCGTGCTTTACAGAGTTGGGTAAATATACTGATTATGGTATGAATGCCAATTTAACGGTTATAAACTGTTTACAGTTCGTGAAAATTGTCCGAATTAAAATGTTATAATGACAGATAAGGAACAAGCCGGCAAAAAGAAAATGCAATCTCAGCAGAGCAATCTATCATCTGATTGTATTGCCTTGTAATATATATATATGTTTATATATATTTTTTTTTGGGGGGGGGGAATGATTTTCATTTGTGGAAAGGAAAATTTGCAAAATGTATGCTAAAGCCTGTTATTTCCATACCTCTTTGTGAATAGAAAAAATTAATAAATGATCCCTCGACTTGCGCCTTGAGAATCTGCAATTTTTCTGCATCAATGAAAATTTGTGGGGACGTCGTCGCCTAGTGGATAAATCTCTCGTCTTTGGTTCGATTCCCAGCCATCGTGTGCTTTCCTTCAACAAGAATTTTGTTTGTTCACATTATGTTGCATTCAACACGGGTGGGTGTTTCATAAAGCTGTTTCCAAGTAAAGAACGACAACAGGTGAAGCTTTCTTACGTGCTGAATAATAATCAATGAACATATCTCATGGTGTATATCATTCACTACAATTAAGGATCGCCAACCGTGCTTAACGGACAGTTTAGTGAAACGGCCCCCTGGTGAGGTAAATGGGTACCGGCAGGAAGTACTTCACCCCAAAATCTGTGAGAGCCGGAATCGATAGACTGGGTAGGTTGGGGAATAACAGTGTGAATACATGCGCTATATGAATCCTATATTATTATTTATGTGGGATTTTTTTTTAAGAGGGGGTGCTTTTTTGGAAAAAAATGACATTTTGGTCAGAAAAGGAAAGAAAAAAATACAAGCAAACAAACAAATTAACTCGAAATTAATTTATAAAGAAAGTGGCAAGCAGAATATATAGCAGTGAATTTGAAATATAAACAAATGAAAAAAAAAACTGCCATGAATGTATAATGGTAAAGAAAGTTCCTCGTCAGAAGAATGTGTAATCGACAGGAATTGAGCAGGATCATGTATCATGAAGTCTTGTTATAATAACAAAAAAGACACAATTCAAAACAAGTTTACTATCAGCCAATCAAATGGAATGATTTAAATAGCCTTACAACGATGTCACAGTTGTTTTTGTCTTTACAATGCACCATTTCTATCTATAAAAAAAATCAGCCAATGAAATTGAAGGATTTCAGTAGCTTTAAACTGACTTAGCAAATTATTCTGTTATTTTAACAAGGTGCATAAAAGGGGCCACGGAGTGAATAACTTTATTTCCCCTCTCATCCCTCCACCCTTTCATGTCTAGGCCTATTTGTTTACCTATCTATCTATTTTCCCTCTCCCTTTCCCAATCATTTTACTTTGTATCCCATCTTTATTGTTCTGTCCTTTGGAGTATATAATAACAAACATATTCCGTAATCTACTGATGAATATATTTGAAATCCAACAGTGCAGCCTGAGTTTGAAAGGAGCTGGGCCCGTTTCTTCACCCTGTTTACCGGACTTAAACAGTTGTAACTTTATCATTATTACAACTGCCAGTATAACAGGGCTCTACAGTCAATCCCAATCAATGTAACCATGGTCATGATGGCCATAATGGAAAAGTTACCATAGTTATGTCTTTACGAAACGGACCCGGATGTTAGCAACGATGACACCTAACTTTCATTCCCTCCCTACCTTTCTTTGTTGTTTCTTCCCTTTTGGTATATAGTAGCATTTTACAAACTTACTCTGATTTATACTTACTTCTTTATACATGTATATTGGAAATCCAACAGTTTTCGCAGCCTCCTTTGTAATAATGTGCGGCGGGCACAATACAATAGACAACCACGGACCATGAAAACGAAGCAAACTCACACTAGGGTAGTTACAAAATCACATAATGTAGTTGAAATTGACCAGTCATTCGACAATTGATTATTTAAAACGACGCTGCTCCTCTTCATGTAGCAAAATCTCAGAAGAAAATACTCTACAGGCTACGAAATATAAGATCTCCCTGTTCGATTCTCGAATTAAAGTAAGGCGCGGAAAAAAATGAGGATTTTTGTTGATAAACTAAATGGTGCACACTCGATTTGCTCCTCATTCTATCACGTGACCTCATTCACAGCGATCACTCAACCAATCAAAATTTATTGCAACGTTTTCGTAACCAAATATGGTCGATTCATTTCGCAGATTATTTTATGACACCATGGTAAATAAACGCCCCCTATTATTAAAATCAGGGAATATACATGAATCATCCCGTGATGTTAAACAAACATCTAGAATGATAAATGTAATATGAATTATACCCGTTAACGCAGGGATAGATTTGCACCCGAACTTCCTACGATAATGCACACCTTGTTAAAGTAAACAAAAAGTAAAATAAAAGTAGACATATAATTACAAAGTATTTAATAATAATAATAATATAGGGTATTTATATTGCGCACATATCCACCTTGTTAGGTGCTCAAGGCGCTCCTATATTACCCGGCTAAGCTAGGCGTTCATAGCGCACACAGGGAATTTTGCACCTCTCCTAAGAAATCTTGGATCAGCCATTGCGTCAACCCAGTCCCCACCCCGAACGTGAGAAACCCTTACCCTCAAAATATGATATGTTGGTTGCAAGAACAGTTACAGCTTTCGTTTTTTCCTAATATCTCTGTGTTCGACAATATAAATTTGACATAATAATCTTTAGCAAACATCAAGTCCCAAATCGCGTACTTTACAGAGTTGGGTAAACTTACTGATTCTAGTATAAATACCAATTTAACCTTAAAGAACTGTTTAAAGTTCGTGAAAATTGTCCAATTTAAGATTTTATGACAGATAAGGAACAGCCCGGCAAAAAGAAAGTGCAATCTCAGCAGATCAATATCTATCATTATTTTATTGCCTTGTAGTATTTATGGGGGCATGATATTCTTTTGTGGAAAGGAACATTTGCAAAATGTATGCTGAAGCATCGTATTTCCATACCTCTTTGTGAATATATACACAACAAAAAAAGTAAGTCCCCCCTAAATCAAATTGCTGTAACTTTTGAACGGAATTATTTTGAGATATGATATTTCGTAGGTGGTTTTCTACACTCATTAAACAACTCCTGGGGAAAAATGGGATTGATCGGTTGAGTCATGCATGAGTAATTAAATATTGAATTAAAAATGACCATTTTTGAAAGTCACAAGAGTCGTTTTTCAGATTGTGCAATTACAAAGTTGGGCAAAAGTTGTTTTTAGGTGAAATTTATGGTGTTAATGCTGTTTTACTATCCATCATTTAGCCACTCCACACTCAATTTTGATATCGTATGTTTAAGGTTGAGTGAGCACAATGTATTGCAGGGGCCGTGGAAGCGGGGGGGGGGGGCTTCAGCCCCCCACCTTTTTTTTCCAAAAGCATGTACAAAAATGTAAAAGTGACCATACGATTGTGATTTTTTGCATGGTCAGCCCCCCTACTTTTGGCTCAGCACCCCCACTTTGAAAACCGTTCCGCGGCCCCTGTATTGTGACGTATCATCATAGGGGTTTATGGTAGTATCCTCTACAACTTGTTAGATCATGTTAAAATTTGAAAATGTTGGTGGCTCCCCCGATTATAGGCCCCTCCCCCATTTTAAAATTATGGATCCACCACTGATTTGTCCATAAATTAAACTGATCCTGAGAAATTGTTAGGAAAATAATACATTTATGCAGTATCCATTCCTAAGTTTTCGAATGTGCTCGCTCAACCATGAAAATATTAAAAGTTCGGAAAGTGTGTGGTGATAGAAATGGTGGATGATAAAAACAACAGCAATTAAAGTCACATTTCAAACCGAATTTGCCCCCAAAATTCACTTTATTACCCGTTAAAATGAGTCTGTGACATTGAAAATACCCCTTTTCCCACTTTGATGCGTGCTCTCTCATCCATAAATAAACAAATCGATTTCTTTTTTGCACAGAATTCCGCCCATAGGTTGATAAACATTACTGCCAAATGACATTGCTAAAGACAGCCTTGAAAAAAAGTTCCACCATATTGAATAAGGGGTTACTTATTCTTAAACATATGCACCCATAATGTACACAATGTCTATGAGAGAGGAAGTCAGAATTTTAACAAATGTGAAATGAGGGTTTGTTTCATGGACGATTTTTGTTACTTCTCCCAACAGTTATTTCCTGAAACTTCGCACATGGCTTCAGAGTAATACTATCCAAAAGGTGCGCACACCAAAATAACCATTCGATACGGCACAGAGTGGGGCCAAGGCCTTGAACTTCCTTCTCATTTGCATAATTTTCGAATATTGTGTGCTCACTGGTGCATGATACATCGGGATTTTCATAAAAATCAAATCAAATGAACTATGCAAGGAGGTTTGTGACAGATATCCATAGTTACAAATTGTATTTTTTCCAATAACGTAAAAAAGAGCAAATCACATTCCCCATGTTCATTCAAGCGTGAATGTTTAATTAAACGCCTTTGAATCATTGAAGCATGTTAATTGGTCATGAACATAACGAAAAAGTTGAGAAAAGATCATTTTCAGTTACCAAAATGAAACAATACTTGTCTATGATATTTGAAAATAAATGTTCATTGAACCGTGAAACGATGAACATTGTTGAAGATACTCTTCCCAAAAATAACTGTCATCATATTCGATCATTTTTATTGATAGAAATGTGTAAAAAAATCCAATTATAGCAAATTTGGACTTGTGTTTATTCAACCGTGAAATTTAGCCTAAAAAGTTGTATTGTCTTTTAGAAAGTACCTTTTACAGGCCTTGTGACTATTTTTCATGATGAGAATGTGGAATTCGTTCCAATAAAATGAAATCAAAGTCGTGATATTTGGCTTGTGACTTTTGAAAAGTGACATTTTTGCCTTCTGACGGTGCTCACTAAAGCATGACGTAAAATACGGACATAACATTTACTCAGAGGGTAGTTTATAAAATTACCTACACGCTCATGTAAAAATATATTAAAAACTCGCATTGGTTCGGAAATTATTGATGTTTGTTTAAGGGGGGACTTACTTTTTTTGTTGTGTATATATTAAAAAAAAAAATGATCCCTCAACTTGCCGCTTGAAAATATGTGGGGATGTCGTGGCCTAGTGGTTAAGACTCTCGTCTTTGGTTCGATTCCCAGCCATGGTGTGTTTTCCTTCAACAAGAATGGTTTTCCACATTGTGTTGCACTCAACACGGGTGGGTGTTACATGAAGCTGTTTGCAAACAGGTGAAGCTTTCTTACGTGCTAAATAATAATCAATGAACATGTCTAATGGTGAATATCAGTTACCACAATGAAGGACCATGAACTGTGCTTAAAGTAACTCTTAACTTACGGACAGTCTAGTGAAACGGCCCCCTGGTGAGGTAAATGCGTACCGACAGGAAGTACTTTCCCACAAAAAAACCTGTGAGCATTGAAATCGATAGACTAGGTTAGTGGGGAATATAGGAGCGCCATCATCACCTAATAATGTCAATACATGCGCTACATAAATCCTATATTTTTATACATTTTGGGAAAAAATAAGAGGAGGTGCTTGTCTTAAAAAAAAAATACATTTTGGTCAAAAAAGAAAAAAGTACAAAAACAAAGTGAAATGATGTTATTCATAAAGAAAGTGGCAAGCAGAATATATAACAGTGATTTTGAAAAAAATAATAAACAAATGAAAAAAAAACTTCCATGATTGTATAATGGTAAAGAAAGTTCCCCTTCAGAAGAATGTGTAATCAGCAGGAATTAGGCAAGATCATGTAACATGAATGAAGTATTGTGATAATAACAAAAAACACAATTCAGCCAATCAAATGGAATGATTTAAATAGCCTTACAACGATGTCGCAGTTGTTTTTGTCATTACAATGCACAATTTCTATCTACATGTATACAAAATCAATCTATGGAATTGAAGGATTTCAGTAGCTTTAAACTGATATAGCAAATTATTTTGTTATTATAACAAGGTTCATGAAAGGGGCCACTGAGTGAATGACAACTTTGACAAAAAATAATGTCGGTTGGGATTTGGTTTCGTTGTTTAAATGTTACATTAGATCTTCAAACGATAACTAATGTCAAAATAGCAGAAAAAATAATAATAAAAAATATGAAGGTTTGAGTAAACCCATGGGCCCGTATTCTGAAGTCAGGTTTAACTTAAACTCAGGTTTAAAGTTGTGGTTTAAGTATGGGAAGCCAAAAGTATCAATTTTTTTAAGTTGCACGTTTCTTATGTTTACTGTGCTCTTTCCTGATTCATCGATGGTGAAGACAATAATCTGATATACTTCCTAGACAATTATGAATGATTTGAGAGCCAAATGAGCTGAGATATGATATCTCTATCGTTAGTGATTTATGTAACAATTGGCTTTCCATACTTAAACCACAACTTTAAACCTGAGTTTTAGTTAAACCCGACTTCAGAATACGGGCCATGAAGATTAAGAAATGTATTTGAATTTCAAGTTTTGCATTGTGACGTCATAAACAAACAGCTGCATATAACATAAACTACATGAATTTCATTTGTTTTTAATTGTTCCTGATGGCTCATTTCTTTTATTTCTATTCATAATCAGGTGTGACATGATTTGTCTAATGATAGATACATGGTACAATACAAACCATTTTCAAATTTCAGATGAAAGAGGAGATTTTGAGCTTAACAATGATAGGTCACTTGTCTATTCTATTATTCATTAAGTAATGATAAATCATCGATAAATCTCGGTTTCGTTTTTTCTGGGACAAACTGTATATTGACGTTGCTCTACATTATGATGTCAATTCTTTTTTTTTCTAAAGACTTCTTTTCAAAATCTTTGATCCATTTTCTTAATGACTTTAACAATAAGCTTGAAGTACTCTACTTTGGATTTACAGAAAGCTTTTTTTTTCTCGAGGTGAATTGTCCATTTAAACTTTGTACATGTAACCGAACCTGCCGAATGGAGGAAAATGCTATGCAAAATAACTTGCGTCTTCACCACAACTTCACCCCCTCTCTCTTTATTTCCCCTCTCACCCCTCCACCCTTTCATGTCTAGACCTATTTATTTACCTTTTATTTATCCATCTATTTCCCTCTTCCTTTCCCAATCATTTTACTATGTATCCCATCTTTATTGTTCTGTCCTTTGGAGTAAAATAACAAACATATTCCGTAATCTACTGATGAATATATTTGAAATCCAACAGTGCAGCCTGAGTTTGAAAGGAGCTGGGCCCGTTTCTTCACCCCGTTAACCGGACTTAAACAGTTGTAACTTCATCATTATGAAAACTGTCAGTATAACATGGCTCTGCAGTCAATCTCAATCACTGTAACCATGGTCATGATGGTAACCATAGTTATGTGTTTACGAAACAGACCCGGATGTTAGCAACGATGACACTTTTATTTTCATTCCCTCTTTACCTTTCTTTGTTGTATCTTCCCTTGTGGTATAAAGTAGCAATTTACAAACTTACTCTGATTTATACTTACTTCTTTATATATTGAAAATTCAATAGTTCTCGCAGCCTCCTTTGTAATAATGTGCGGCGGGCACAATAGACAACCACGGACCATGAAAACGAAGCAAACTCACACTATAGTCTAGATGATCTGTGCAAAAAATAGCAAGAATTGTTCAGATTATGGTAAAAGCATGAAATTTGGCTGACAGGTAGAGAAAATAGTGCTGAACATTTTTAGCAGGGGGTGCCAACCGGACCTCTTCTCGTATAGCAACAGTTGTTAGGTAACATATTTACCTTGGCAACCACCATTTTTGGGGTGATATCTACATTTCAAAAACTATATTTTGACTTCGAAGCTCCCATTTTACAATCACAAGATTATCAAGAAACATTCCAACCATGTATAGCAACAGTTGCTAAGCAACACATTTTCCATAGCAACTATAGATAATATTACTTAATACCACATCTGGACATAGTGTTTGAATGAAAGTGGTTAGAAAATTGGTCAAGGTATGACTCTGGAATGAAAAAATATACCAGATCCCTAAAAAGTTCAGAGACAGTCCAAATAATTATAATGCCTGCATAGTAGGGAAGTAATGGCGATTAATGCATACGCACTTGTCAGTAAAATTTTGATATCATATTGACTGACTTGAACATATATGTACAGTAGACCTGAAACAGCCTCAAGAATCATTTCCTGTATATGCACTGTAGAGCATGTGCAGTAGACCTGAAACAGCTTAAGTATCATTGTGTGTATGTTGCGCCTTTTTTATTTGATTATAATGCTGGACAGTTGAGTCATTTATTTTGCAATAGTTTCTATCTAGATAATGAAGAAAAAAATATTTACATAATGTACAACTGTGCAGTTTCCGGTAGTTTGGGACTTTGTGCACCATTCTAGCGAAGGAATAGAACGTACATTTTATGTGTCGCACATGCCTTCACAGAGTTGGGCATTTATCTAGTCCTAAATTTAGGTTAAGACTGTCCGGATTGATTATAAGTCAGGAAAAGCAAAACCACTGTAAAGCGTGCATTATGCTCGACAAAGAATATTAGAGGCAACAGAGGAATACATCAAGAAAGTTACAGCCATCATCATCTTCGGTGTAACAATGAATTGTTCGTCAATCAGAGTGTAAGAGACATTTCTTCTCATAAGGACATTATATAAGGTGATAGTGCAATCAGCAAATTCATTTCAATCTGAGTTCTGAGTTGGACATGCAAAAATGTATTGGAGGTATATTGAAGGAAGAAGCATCAGAACTTAATACTACCGTTCTGTGCCGGGGTTCTCTGGCCGAGTTTGGATCACGTTCAGCCAACCTGGGGCCTGTTGCAGAAAGAGTTGCGTTTAAAGGGGAATCCAACCCAAATAAAAACTTGTTTTTATAAGAAAAAGAAAAATCAGACAAGTTGATAGGTGAAAGTTTGAACAATATTGGACAAACAACAAGAAAGTTATGAATTTTTAAAAGTTGTAAATATTGGTAATCACTAAATACTCATGGAGACTTCAAATTGGCCGCATATGGGATGTCATAGTGATGTAAGGCAAGGACTACTCTTCCATGTACTCCAATACATATTATGGCTAAAATGTCATTTTTCCCAAAAGTTTTATTTCAAATTATTTTTTTTCTTTCATGAAAACATAAAACAATATACTACCTGGGTTATATCTAGATTACTGCCCCAGGGGAATGGGTACTTAGGAGAAAACCACAAATCCCTGATAATAAAGTACATAGCCTATGGGAAAGTTGTCCTTGCCTCTGGTCATAATTTACTTACCCAGTTGCCAATTTGAAATCTACATACTATTAGTGATCTCAATTTTAAAGCAGCTATAACTTTCTTATTGCTTGTCCAATTTCTTTCAAACTTTCACCATTCTGTTTAATTTATTTTTCTCTTTCCCAACACAACATTTTATGGCCAAGGCTGAATTCCCCTTTAAACGCAAGACCCGAACACGGGTGGTTTATTGGCTGAAAATCAAGTTGCGCAAGATTTCTGCAACGGGCCCCAAATATCACAAGTGCGTCATATGGTACATCCTGCAAGATCTTTCAAGTAATGATCCATGAAGCTGCACTGCTGCAGGATCCCAGCCAAAACACCTGCAATCGGAACTGACTGGTCAAAATCAACTTCTGCGAGAGCTTTCAAGTTATGATAAATCCCGGAGCAGCAGTATCCAGGCCAACAAGCCTGGAAACAGAACTGATGGTCGGTCCAAATCAACTCTTGCATGGGAGATGTTTCACGTGATGATAAATCCTGAAGCTGAAGGATTGATCCAGGTCAAAACACCTACAACAGAACGGACAGGTCCAAATCAACTTCTGCAGGGTCGAGTCATGATAGATCAATCATATAGCTACAGGATCCGGCCAACATGCCTAGAAACGGAACTGATCGGTCAAAATCAACTCTAGCATGCAGGATCTTTCACGTCATAATAGATCACAGAGCTGCAGGATTGATCCAAGTCAAAACACCTGGAGACGGAATTGAAAAGTCAAAATCAACTCCTGCACATGGCATTAGGTCCGGAAACGGTATGGAAAGCTAATATGATCTTCATTGCAGGCTTCGAAAGGGAGGGGATAAGCCAAGGCATAGTGTGTTGGCTTTCAAGAGAACGACTACTGTAAGATAGAGATAAAGTGGTATCCAAGCACTCATTTGAAAATTACTTTCTGGCGGGATTTTGGTGTTTGAAATAATTTCTTAGTTGACTCAATCAATTCTTGGCGGTCATTTTTTCATCGCTCCAAGATCAGAGATATTCAACTTGTAAGCACCCATGACATCCTGGTGAGCTCTTGTAAATGTTCTTCTCTTGTTAAATGTTGGTTTTGTGGAATTCTTTCCAAGGGCATTTGTAGGTGTTATACAGGGTCTTAAAGGAGATTCATAGGGCAAATACATAGCCACAAATTTCCAGAATGTCAACGGTTTCTAGACTTTTAATTCTCGATGATACAAATTCGATCAATTCTACCTCCATTGTCAATCACGCAGAAAAGTAAACATGAGGTCTATTATCATTAATTGATAAATGGGTAACTAAATTATATAGTAATAACAGACATTAACAAAGTACCCTTTGCTATGAAAGACACCAAATAATTTACATCGATGGTCGATCTTTTACACGTGTTTATGTTAATCCATGAAATTGAGAAAAACTGGTGTTAAGGTGAGTTTTTATAGTTGCAGCAAGCATTACTATACCAATAATATGGAACCAATAGACATCGTCTTTGGAAAAATGAACCATATCATGAGGTAGTTTAATTTGTGCAAGATTTTACGTTTTTAAGCATATATCAATAATCTTACCGTAAAACCTTTAAACAATGGTTGCTACAGAAAACGTGTTACATCATCTGGTATTTCGCATGGGCATGTTTACATGGTATGATTGTTCCTGGGTTGTTGTGATTAATGTATTAATGCTTTAATAGAAAAGATATGGTTCATATAAATTAAAATCATGAAATAAATACCCTATAAGAATTGGTTACTGTGGAAAAAATGTTGCCTAGCAACCGTTGCTATGGTGCTTATTAGGTCTACCTAAGGAAAAATTCATCACATGAGGAATCTATGGGCCAGATTTAATTTCTGAGCTATTCTGAGTAAATCATGTTGATCATATTCATCTGAACAATGATGAACAATTTGTTGCTATGGAAAATGGTCCCTTAGCAGCCGTTGCTGTGAATAAATGGATCAAAACTATTGTGATACAAAGGAACATGTTCTAGATTAAAATTCATGCAACACATCGCTCATGAAAATGTTACTTAAGCCCAATAAAGCTCAGTTACTAAGGTAAATATCTTACCTAGCAACCGTTGCTATGTTTGGCAAATTCACGTTGGCACCCCCTGCTAAAAGTTATTAGAATAACTTACTCTACCTCTGTGCCAATTTTCATGCTTTTACCATTTTCTGAACATTTTTTTCACCAATCACCTAGACTACTAGGGTAGTTACAAAATCACATAATGTAGTTGAAATTGACTAGTCATTCGACAATTTATTTTTTAAAACGACGCTGCTCCTCTTCATGTAGCAAAATCTCAGAAGAAAATACTCTACAGGCTACGAAATATAAGATCTCCCTGTTCGATTCTCGAATTAAAGTAAGGCGCGGAGAAAAATGAAGATTTTTGTTGATAAACTAAATGGTGCACACTCGATTTGCTCCTCATTCTATCACGTGACCTCATTCGCAGCGATCACTCAACCAATCAAAATTGATTGCAACGTTTTCGTAACCAAATATGGTCGATTCATTTCGCAGATTATTTTATGACACCATGGTAAATAAACGCCCCCTATTATTAAAATCAGGGAATATACATGTATCATCCCGTGATGTTAACTAAACATCTAGAATGATAAATGTAATATAAATTGTACCCGTTATCGCAGGGATAGATTTGCACCCGAACTTCCTACGATAATGCACACCTTGTTAAAGTAAACAAAAAGTAAAATAAAAGTAGACATATAATTTCAAAGTATTTAAGGCACCCCCTCCCCATCCTTCATGAAAGGCGCTATAGTATCCAACTAAATTGTTTTTTAACATGAAACAAGGGATAAGAGAAATCACGGCGACACCACGAACTGTCAATGAAAGAGATTTAAAAATATCACTCTTTCCCTCCCATCTTGGGGATTTTTCTTTATTTTCGATTTTTTTTTTTGCCCTTACTTTTTTCTTAAAAGAAAGGGCATTTTATTCTATTTAGCCCCTCTCCTAAGAAATCTTTGATCAGCCACTGCGGCACACCCAAACCAACTCCTATCCCCCTCCCCAAACCGAAAGTGGGAAACCCTTACATACCCTCAAAATATGTTGTATTGGTTACAAGAACAATTACAGCTTTCGTTTTATTCTAATATCTCTGACTTCGACAATATAAATTTAGCAGAATAAGCTTTCAATAGCAAACATCAAGTCACAAATCGCGTGCTTTACAGAGTTGGGTAAATATACTGATTCTTGTATAAATAGCAATACGGTTATAAACTGTTTAAAGTTCGTGAAAATTGTCCCAATTAAGATTTTATGATGACAGATAAGGAACAAGCGGTTAAAAAGAAAATGCCATCTCAGCAGATCAATATCTATCATTTTTTATTGCCTTGTAATATTTTTTGGGGGAATTATTTTCTTTTGTCGAAAGGAAAACTTGCAAAATGTATGCTAAAGCCTGTTATTTCCTTAACTATTTGTGAATAAATAAAGGATCCCTCGACTTGCCCCTTGAGAATCTGCATCAATAAATATATGTGGGAATGTCGTGGCCTAGTGGTTAAGACTCTCGTCTTTGGATCGATTTCCAGCCATCGTGTACTTTCCTTCAACAAGAATTTTGTTTCCACATTGTATTGTACTCAACCCGGGTGGGTGTTTCATGAAGTTGTTTGCAAGTAAAGAGCGACTTTAAGTAAAACCGGTGAAGCTTTCTTCCGTGCAAAATAATAATCAATGAACATATCTCATGGTGAATATCACTTACCACAATGAAGAACCACAAACCGTCCTTAAAGTAACTATTAACTTCCGGACAGTTTAGTGAAACGGCCCCCTGGTTAGGTAAATGGGTACCGACAGGAAGTACTTCCCCCAAAAAGCTGCACTGTAAAAAATGAAGTGCCAACTTAGCACTTGAAGTGCTTTATACAGTGCGTATCAAAAAAAAGTTTACACTTTGAAAAAGCCCTGGGAATTAAAAAGTATATAACATGAGGGTAATTTTTTCACACATAATCTTGGGTTTGGGTCTCATCTATCCAATGAAAGTAAAAGTTTTGATAGAATATTACACTTGAGTGAGCACTGTCCATTTTTGTAAAGCTCGCAGAAATCTGTTTGCGCAGAAATGCTTGTTTTCACGCTGTGTCAAGGAGAAAGGGCGAAATCAAACTTACCCTGCGAAACATTTCTCACACATTTCCCTTGCACTTTTAGTCAATTGAAATAAAACGGATAAATTCAAGCATTTTGTAACAATTTCGCCACCCAAATTGAAATTTCAAAACTCAGAGAGCACAACCTTTACCCTTTTTGTGCCAGCTGGATCTGAGGACATAACTAAATCTGAACAAAGGTTTATATCAGACATCTCCAGCATTTTTTCACTAAGTTTTTATCATTTAAAGTGTGTTTACATTACATTTTTCATTTAATATTTGTTTCTCCACACTTTTCCCAAGCTTGACAATGATTAAACAAAATGAAAATCAAGCCTAAGCCATTTCATGTAAATCACAGTTCAGTGTAAAGCAAATATCGTCACGATGGCCCTCGGTGTGTGGGGGAGTAGGGTGGGGCACAATGCACTCTTCGAAGTGTTTTGGGCAAGGAAACAAGTTAAAAAGGTAAAAGATATCTTCAAATCAGTTTTACTAGCTAAATTCCATGTGTTCTTCATGATTAAGGTCTACTTTTATTCGCATAAATATTTCACAGTTCTGCGCAAATCATGTTTCACTAACTTTTCAAAAGTAAGTGGTGCTCACTCGAGCGGAAATATTTTTCGACAGTTATATCGCCATTTGCTTAAATGGATCTGTACCAATGTGAAAATGTGGAAAAATCTTCAGAATATTACAAATGTATAATTTTACAGGACTTTTTCTAAGTGTAAACTTTTTTTTTGATACGCACTGTATAGTGACTGCACTTCGAGTGTTGATTTTCTAGTTTAAATTTGAACTAGAAAATCAGAACTGGTAGTGCAATCATTATACAAACACTGGAAGTGATACATTTGCTCTTTATTTTCTACAGCGTGTGAGCACCGGAATCGATAGACTCGGTTAGCATGGTTAATGTGAACACATGCGCTACATAAATCCTATATTTTATACATTTGGTGGGAAAATTAAGAGGAGGTGCTTGTCTGGAAAAAAAATGACATTTTGGTTTTAAAAAAAGAAATACAAGAAAAAAATTAAATGATTTTATTCATAAAGAAAGTAGCAAGCAAAACATATAACAGTGAATTTGAAAAATAAACAAATGAAAAAAAGGCCATGATTGTATAATGGTAAAGAAAGTTCCCCATCAGAAGAATGTGTAATCGACAGGAATTGAGCAGGATCATGTATCATGAAGTCTTTTTATGATAACAAAAAAAGAAACAATTCAAAATATGTATACTATCAAACAATCAAATGGAATGATTTAAATAGCTTTACACCATCATAACTTTGAAAGTGTATGGATCTGATTAACAAAACTGGACATAAGAGTAATCAAGTGTCACTGACAAGTCTTTGGTGACATGATCAAGGTCAAAATGTCGTTTAATGAGGATATGATAAAAAAAAAACAATCTCAGCAAGGGTCCATTTTCATTGTGCAATCCTTCAATGTGTTTCTGTTTTGCAATGTTAAAGGTCAAGTCCACCCCAGAAAAATGTTGATTTGAATAAATAGGGAAAATTCAAGCTAGCATAATGCTGGAAATTTCATCAAGATATACATGTAGATGCCTTCTCTGCATCCGCAAAATGCATACTAAGGAAGCATGAAGAAGAAGATCCCAGTGAGTGTCAGAGCCAGGCACAGCATAATTGCTTCACGCCACTGCTCACAGGAATTGAGGGAAGCTACCAGATGTTCCAGCATTGTAGCAAACTGTGCTCATGTAATGATGTGACCATGGATCAGTCTTGGGGAGCCTATCTTCTACAGGAGGCTAAAAAGTGCACTCGTGCTGACCAAGGCAAAGGCTTTTGTCAGGACGAAAAGTCCAATGATTATTATAAAGGAAGGTAATAAGTTAACCAATTTTCTGAAAAATACGGATTTATCACTTTTTAATAAAAAATAATACCTTTAAGTCTTTTCAATATAAAAATATGGCTGGACATAAAAAAAAATGATGAGAACTCCCGAAATGGGTCATAGCCCAAACCTTGAATGGTTTCATTCTAAGGTGAGCGGTTAATGCCGAAATATATCAACCATCTGACCATCTGAGACCTGACTTGACCACTAAAAGTGGAGAAATTAAAAGAAATGAATCATTCTTACTGAAATACCCTTCCATGAGCTCCTACATATAATAGTAACCCTCTTTAGGACAGCGTGTACTTTTTGGGGAGAGTATCTTCAAGGTTCAAAGTTCAATAGTCTCGGGAAGTAGTTTTTTTTTATATGGCGTTTAGCGGCCATCTTTTTTTTATCTGAATGATCCTATATTGCAAAATTATTACCAGAAATGGAATCAACATATCAAATAACTCACGAAAAGAGGTATTATTCATGATTCTTGGACAAAGGGTTCAAAAGTTTTTTTTTCAAAATGGCGTCATCTTGCGGCCATCTTGGATTTGACCTGAAGATGACAATATATTGCAAAATAGATAGCGGAAAGAGATTCTACACACCCCAAAACCCCCTAAACAGAGGTATTACTCGTCATTCTGGGGCAAGGAGATCAAAAGTCAATTTTTCAAGAGGGCATCTGGCGGCCATCTTGGATTTGACCTGAAGATGACCTTATATTGCAAACATTATAAAAGAAATCGATTCTACATCCCCCTAAACCTCTAAAAGGAGTCTTTACTCATCATTTGGGGGCAAGTGGTTCAAAAGTTAAGTCTTTAAGATGGCATCTGGCGGCCATTTTGGATTTATACAAATTAGCAAAATTACCCAAACGGCAACTTTGGGCAACCAAGCTGAATTTGGTCTAGGACCCCATAGGAACACGTTTCAAGAAAAAATCTTCATCGGAAAGAACATTTCTAGGTTGGTGTATTGAGCCTATGGGACTGTCAAATCGACTAATACTTATATGAAAACCAAATGAGACAGTTAAGTAAATAATATTTCGATATTTGATTATCTTTGCACTTTCTTCACAATCCATCTTGACGAAAGTCTGAATATTCTAATGAAATTGATTGAAGTCATAATTATTATAGTATATTTAAACATAAAGGGGGTATAAGTTTTATGATTGCTGACGGCATCGCCGTACGCGGTTAATTGGTAGATTTTTCCCAATAAAGTCCACTCAGACCAGCGTTTATTAAGTCTGAAGTTGTCAAACCGGTCGTTAAGCACGAGTCACATCGCTCTTACCATAGTAGCAACTACAATTTTGCACACGAAGTGCACGTCTAACGTTCCCGTCGTGGTGGCGAAAACCCGGGGCCCCCAGCTTTGAACGCCGGTGCCTTAACCACTAGACCACAGAGACGGGTTAGTGGATAGGGCGACCCCGATTCGATTGACTGTCAGAAAGACAGATTTTCGACACCATACCAATTGTAATTTCCTTTGTCGGGTGAAGGTGGGTTTTGAACAATGACAAGCCGCCATGCCTCAGCTGGATCAAAGCTATTGCTTTGATACAGTACACGTATGGGAGGAAAAGAGTTGCCAAAGATGTAATACATGTATAACTTCACACATTTGTATACTTTCTCCCATACGTGTACTGTATCAAAGCAATAGCTTTGATCCAGCTGAGGCATGGCGGCTTGTCATTGTTAAAACCCACCTTCACCCGACAAAGGAAATTACAATTCTCGCTACCCCAAATAGCGATTTCGCCGAGATCCGGGAAAATCCCTGTAACGTGCATTGCATTATGGGATAGCTTTTTCGGTATTACAACTTCCTGTTCGGAAGTCCAACGCACTGTTTTGCCATTTAGATCAACAGTGCCGTCATACACAACAACACAACGTAGCTTTCGCTCGGAAAGTTCGTGATCACAACCCTCTCTTTCACTAACAGTTTTACAGCCTTTTCTGCTAAAGTCACTAATTCTGCCTGACGCTTTCCATCGCACGGTATTCATCTGTCAGTTAAGATTTTTTTAAGTTCCGAAACTGATTTTTATCCATTTTGTGGTCGACGAAAAATTGAACGAAATGAATGCTGAATATATTTAGTGTCTAATTGAATACGATCATGATGTCAGGCCGGTCGCTAAATGCAAAATTTTAAGATATTCATTATTTGTTTGATTTTTTTATAACCAAATAAAAACATGAATAAAAATTATTCTCACGTGAAATATATTTTTTATTTTTATTTATAATTCAAATGGAATCAAAACTGACCAAATGTAATAAAAAGTATTATACTCTGTACATATTACGCTGATTGGCATCGATTTCAGCGTGGTGGAAAACTCAGTCCGGACCTTTCGTTTGAGGACGCGCACGCTTATTTACGACGTTAATTGATTTTGGAAGAGACTTTTTGGGCCCGTCATCATGGTCGTCCTGCAATGCAAATTGTGTGACATGAGATTTTTTTTTCGTTTCGCATCTGCGACGGAAACATTCAATATGCGTTTCGTGTGCAAAATTTTGGTTGCTACTATGGTAACAGCGATATATCTCATTGAGGACGACTTTCCAAAGCCACATTTGACTCCTCCTAGAGCTCGAGAGGCCGCCCGGGGGGCCCACTTCCATTGATTAGTGGATCCCAGGAGCGACCACGCGTAAAAGGGGACAGAGTGGGCAGGTACGTTACGTATAGGCCTATGTAACGTTATAAGGGTGTCAAAACGATGTTTAAAATGCTGACAAAAAAGGGATATCCAATACTTGTAGGGTTTCACAAGCCAAATTCTTGTTAAGAGATGCATTTTCATAATCTGGAAAAGAATTACTTCCCAGCTTGTTTAGGGTATTTTTCGAAACCCCATGGTCGTGCCTGGTATCCACTCATTAATGGAAGTGGTCCCCCCGGAATTTGAATCTAATCCCCATTTCTGGGGGAAGTAAAACATAATGCCCATTACATCGTGTGCGAGAGGCATATCGTTTGTGTAGAAGGAATAAACAAAAGAAACAAAAGAAACAAAAAGAAACGAGTTCAAATGTATTACATAATGGTGTGCACATATCAACTCACGCGAAATGTTCGGCTGGAGAGGTTGATCTGACCCATGAAATCAATTGCCAGTGATACACCAATAATCCACATTAAATGTAATATCGATTCGATGGACTGTAATGATCTATATCTAAGCCTTCATTCAGTAAGTTTTTCCTCACTCAATATGTACTCGATTTGTTTGAAAAACCACTTTCTTATCCATGTCATAATCTATTTTAGGTCTTAATTTCGAATATCTCAAACCATCAGTCGTAATATACATGCTATGTATGGTGCGAGTGTCGCAGAAAAGGATTTTGCACACGAAAAGCAGATCTGTAGGGCCTGTAACCCCCATGTAACACAAAGTTTAGCATTGATTGTAGAGCAGTTTTCTACGTTTGATTCTATTGACTATAATGCACATTCAATCTTAAAAATCAAGTGTATGATTAAGCGTTAACTTTTGTGTTAGGCGACCCTAATATTAGCGTCCGTGAGGATTGCGAAAGGTCCCAAGTATCGCGAACCTCGCGCGAGCATGACTCTAAACCGGAAGTGGTGATGACGACCCGACGGAGTGAAAATTATCTCGTCTCGCGCATTATGAGATTTTTGTTCCTATTTGGGGTAGCGAGAATTGGTATGGTGTCGAAAATCTGTCTATCTGACGGTCAATCGGATCGGGGTCGCCCTAGCCACTAACCCGTCTCTGTGGTCTAGTGGTTAAGGCACCGGCGTTCAAAGCTGGGGGCTCGGGGCTCGATTCCCGGCAGTAACATTTTTCGGCATCATCAATTTTTCCAAAAGGGTAGATAGCTCTGGGGAACCTTGATTTAAGCTACGCCTACCATTGTTCTCTTCATCCATTTCTTTCACACAATATTTAAATAAAAGAGCTGCCAAAGCTGTAGTACATGTATAACTTCACACATTTGTATACTTTCTCCCATACGTGTACTGTATCAAAGCAATAGCTTTGATCCAGCTGAGGCATGGAGGCTTGTCATTGTTCAAAACCCACCTTCACCCGACAAAGGAAATTACAATTGGTATGGTGTCGAAAATCTGTCTATCTGACGGTCAATCGGATCGGGGTCGCCCTAGCCACTAACCCGTCTCTGTGGTCTAGTGGTTAAGGCACCGGCGTTCAAAGCTGGGGGCCCGGGTTCGATTCCCGGCAGAGACATTTTTTCGGCATCACCAATTTTTCCAAAAGGGTAGATAGCTCTGGGGAACCTTAATTTAAGCTACGCCTACCATTGTTCTCTTCATCCATTTCTTTCACACAATATTTAAATAAAAGAGTTGCCAAAGCTGTAGTACATGTATAACTTCACACATTTATATATATATATATATATATATATATATATATGCAGCAATGGAGATACACGCCTAAAAGTTGACCCCGAGTCAACCGACTTGAAGTCAATTTACTCAGAGTCATGTTCAGGAGTTAGAATTTTTTTGAGCTCGGAGAGTGTATACTACGGGCGGCAATGGAGTGCTTTCACGATGGGAAACACAATTGGGGGTGTGATCGCTTATTAGAACAGCCACTACGTACATTCATAGACCTGCTGTGTGTTCTGCGGAGCGAGAGCTGATTTTGTGAAATAGTGTAGTCTTATTCCAGGAACGAATAAATAACTATTAAAAAAAAGAGTAAAATTTAGATATTTTTTTTGTAGTTGAATAATATGGTTCCAAGATTAATCACCAAAATATTTGTTCATTCAATTCAATTTGGATTACATCCAATTAAGTGTACTGAGGCCTAGATTAGTAGGTTTTCCAGGGCTGCAGTTGGGGGGGGGGGCAGTTGATACTTGAATTAACAATAAAAATGAAAACAAAGGTAGATCGACTTGATTTCGATGTATACATAACATATCATAGATCCTGTCCATGTCTCATTTTTTTTTGGGGGGGGGTGCAGTTGATATATTAATATAGCATAATACTCAGTATTATGATTATATTTCTTGATATAATGGACTAAAAGTGATGGAATGTTTTTGTACGGTGACTGGAGGTCACTGTCTGTAGTATTCACTTAACTTGATGTTGTTATGCCTCACTTCATGGATTTTCATGTTGAGATAACATTACCTCATCCCATACCCTGTCTATGACTTTTTTCCAGCGGGGGGGGGGGGGGATTGATATGATGATTTTGCATAAAACTGTTAATAAAACAACCTCAGTCGTGTGATTATATTCCTTCACGTAACTGACTAAAAGTGATGACATGTTTTTTTATTAGATGACGTGAGGGTTTTGTGGGTAGTATTAACTTTACTTGAAGTTTTGGGTCACTTTATGGTTTTCATGTGTGTACATTGTCTAGAGACATTTAATTTATCCCGGCATGTCCGACATCCACGTATCATACCAACTCATACTATTTTTTCCCATTTATTCATTTATTTGAATATTTATTTTTTATTTGGGGGGGGGGTTGATATTTAAAGACGCACATTCCTCGCCAGTAGTTCTGCTGCATGGAGACTTAAAGCAGCAATGCCCACGCGATTTCGTACGAATGGGACTGTCTGTTGTTATGACTCTCTTTGTGGATTTTCAGGACTAGATAACATTACCTTATATCCCTTAATATAATCAACTCAAAGAGAATATATGTTTTAGTTTGCTGACTTGAGGTCAATAATGGTGGTATTCATCTTACCTGAAGTTGTTATGACTCTATTTGTGGATTTTCAGGAATAGATAACATTACCTTATATCCCTTAATATAATCGACTCAAAGTGATAATATAATTTACTTAGCTGACTTGAGGTCAATAATGGTGGTATCCATCTTACCTGAAGTTGTTATGACTCTCTTTGTGGATTTTCAGGAATAGATAACATTACGTTCTTCCCATATCCTGTCCATATCTTAATATAATATTTTATTCATTTTTTTTTTGGGGGGGTGGAGCAGTTGGTATCTTACTTTAGCGTGAAACTGACCTAAAATATATAAAGTATCTAAAGTAAGATATCCCTCATTAAAATCGACTCAAAGTGATGATATGCTTTAGTTTGCTGACTTGAGGGCAATAATGGTGGTATTCATCTTACCTGAAGTTGTTATGACTCTATTTGTGGATTTTCAGGAATAGATAACATTACCTTATATCCCTTAATATAATCGACTCAAAGTGATGATATATTTTACTTAGCTGACTTGAGGTCAATAATGGTGGTATTCATCTTACCTGAAGTTGTTATGACTCTCTTTGTGGATTTTCAGGAATAGATGACATTACGCTATTCCCATATCCTGTCCATATCTTAATATAATAGTTTTTTTTTTTTTTTTGGGGGGGGGGGGGAGTGGAGCAGTTGGTATCTTACTTTAGCGTGAAACTGACCTAAAATATATGAAGTATATAAAGTAATATATCCCTCATTAAAATCGACTCAAAGTGATGATATGTTTTAGTTTGCTGACTTCAGGTCAATAATGGTGGTATTCATCTTACCTCAAGTTGTTATGACTCTCTTTGTGGATTTTTTAGCGTTGCGGGGTGATATGTATCGAATCTGACATAGTTACCATATAGATCTAGATCTAGTATTTTAATTATGTTGAAAAAAGTACAATTCAATGTCAATAGATCTACCAAGAATTGCCTCATCCGGCCTAGATCTACATTTTCAACTTGACAAATCAAATCAAATCAAATTAATCGACATTTTCATACATGCGCGCGCACACACACACACACACATACATACACACACAAACCTTTTGAAGAAAATATGGGGGATGGGCGGGGGGGGATGGGGGAACAGCAGCGCGCCCCACAAAGACACAAACCATACCAGAAGTAGGCCTACGCCACTGTCAGTACACTTTATTGGATGTCAACATTGACGAATCTTGGAAAATAAGCGTCGAACCATAATATCACACCACAGTTTGAACAACAAAAACAAAACCAAACAATTTTAGAGCATTGTTATAATTATTATTTTACTTATTTATTTATTCCTGGTATAAGACTTCACAATTACTCAAAATCGGCTCTCGCTCCGCAGAGTACGCAGTAGGTCTATGCACGTACGTATAGTGGCTGTTCTAATAAGCGACCACAACCCCACATTAATCGCTCTGCGTGGAACATTACAATGACAAATCTAGACTCATTATTTTGTTATTAAGGCATTATAATTAATACAGGAAACGCAAATAGAGATGTATAACCAAGCAATAACTCAAACCAGTTGAACAGTTATCAAGAAAACAGACAACATGTTAGAAAAATCAACTGAAAGAAACTGCAATCGTGATATAGCACTCCGTTGCCGCCCGCAGTACACTCTCTGAGCTCGAAAAAAATCTAAGTCCTGAACATGACTCTGAGTAAATTGACTTCAAGTCGGTTGACTCAGGGTCAACTTTCAGGTGTGTATCTCCATTGCTGCATATATATATATATATATATATATATATTTATATGTATATTGTAAAGAAATGGATGAAGAGAACAATGGTAGGCGTAGCTTAAATCAAGGTTCCCCAGAGCTATCTACCCTTTGGAAAAATTGGTGATGCCGAAACCACTAGACCACAGAGGTATGATGTACGGTATACGTGTACTGTATCAAAGCAATAGCTTTGATCCAGCTGAGGCATGGCGGCTTGTCATTGTTCAAAACCCACCTTCACCCGACGAAGGAAATTATAATTGGTATAGTGTCGAAAATATGTCTATCTGACAGTCAATCGAATCGGGGTCGCCCTAGCCACTAACCCGTCTCTGTGGTCTAGTGGCTAAGGCACCGGCGTTCAAAGCTGGGGCCCCGGGTTCGATTTCCGGCAGAGACATTTTTTCGGCATCACCAATTTTTCCAAAGGGCAGATAGCTCTGGGGAACTTTGATTTAAGCTACGCCTACCATTGTTCTCTTCATTCATTTATTTACAATATATATATATATATATTTATTGCGCAGAGTAGGCCTAGATGTTTTACACATCGTTTCGGCCTCGTAATCATTAAAGGGGGAACAAACATGCACGATACGAGGCTGTGATAATGGGCAGATGCATAAAAGTAGCAATTGCTGGCAAGCAATTGCTTCAAGCGCAAGTAAACGATCATGTTTCAGCAAATTACCGCTTGGTGTGAAACTACCTTGTTTCTTTTTGATAATTCTATATATTTAACATTTGATTTGCACTTATTATTTAAATGTAATGAATTATTATGTAAGATTTATTATGTTTATTGTCATGTTCCAAATCTAGACTGCATTGTTCATGTTAAATTTTTACAATGTGTTGTCTATCATTTTGCACGGCATGTAAACAAGAAGAATGTCCAATTATGGACAATAAATAAATACTTATACTTAGTAAACATGTACATGTAGGCTACGGTATATCTTGGTGTTCTCTCTTAAACATGATTGAAAAACGAGAACGCCCTGATCAAGCAAAAGCTGAAGCTATTCTGACCGTGCTTGAAAAAAACCCAAGCAAGTGCTTAAACACGCAAGCGAGATGTTTGCTTTTAGCAATAGATTAATCGTCAAGGAGATGCTAGCAGTCAGCGATTTCTTGAACTTACTGGCAAAAGCATATGCTCGCTCATGTTTATGCATACGAAACAAATCAAAAGCAAGGCAAAAGCCTAGAAAAAGCAATTGCTACTTTTTATGCATCTGACCCAATGTATCGTAATTTTCTTTTTTCTTTTTTTTTTCTTTTGCCTTCAGTGCATGTTGTCACGGTTCGGCGTTTCATCATATCGTAATTTCGTTATTGGCCTAACAATGTTTTTTTACGAATTTAGTTGCGTTGTAGCGTGAGGTCTTTTTGAATGAAATCAAAGGAAAGCTATTTTTCCTTCAATTTATCAGAAGCAAAATGAAACTGCACCCTTCTTACTTCTCGTTTTTGTCTCCCCTGCATAGCAGAGTGAGACTATAGGCGCCGCTTTTCCGACGGCGGCGGCGTCAACACCAAATCTTAACCGAAGGTTAAGTTTTTGAATTGACAACATAACTTAGAAAGCATATGGACCTAGTTCATGAAACTTAGCCATAGGGTTGATCAAATATTACTGAACATCCTGCCTGAGTTTCATGTCACATGACCAAGGTCAAATGTATTTAAGGGTCAATGATCTTAGACCATGTTGGGGGAATCAACATCAAAATCTTAACCTAAGGTTAAGTTTTGGAAATGTCATCATAACTTGGGAAATATATACACCTAGTTCATGAAACTTAGACATAAGGTTAATCAAGTATCACTGAACATCCTGCACGAGTTACACGTCACATGACTAAGGTCAAAGGTCATTTAGGGTCAATGAACTTTGGCCAAATTGGGGGTATTTGTTGAATTACCATCATAACTTTGAAAGTATATTGGTCTAGTTCATAAAACTTGGACATGAGAGTAATCAAGTATCACTGAACATCCTGTGCGCATTTCAGGTCACATGACCAAGGTCAAAGGTCAATGAACTTAGGCCATAATGGGGGTATCTGTTGAATTACCATCATAACTTTGAAAGTTTATGGATCTGACTCATGAAACTTGGACATAAGAGTAATCAAGAATCACTGAACATCCTGTGCGAGTTTTAGGTCACATGTTCAAGGTCAAAGGTCATGTAAGGTCAATGAACTTTGGCCATGTTGGGGGTATTTGTTGAATTACCATCATATCTCTGTAAGTGTATTGGTCTCGTTCATAAAACGTGTACATAAGAGTAACCAAGTATGACTGAACATCTTGTGCAAGTTATAGTAGTTTTCAAAGTCAGCACTGCTGCTATATTGAATCGTGTGATGCAGGTGAGACCGCCAGAGGCATTCCACTTGTTTAATAACATTCCTTTCTATCTGGCTGGTTCTTTTGATCCAAAGCTTTACCAGGTTTACCGGTGAAAAGGAGAAAGAGTAAGATGAGAGAAGTGGAGAGACAGATACAGATTTGGGGGCGGGGAAAACACATGGAATACTGAGGGGAAAGCTTAGGCACGAACGATTAGGGTTACATGTCTGTCCTTATTTGTATGTCGTCTGTATAATTATATTTTAATATTTAAATGACAGTAAGCATGCATTCCCAGGTTCGGCAGTAACTTTGTAGCTTATGGAAGTCAATAAAATCGTGTTTTTGTCTGGTAAACCTATTTGGGTTCAATCGAGGGTCTGGTTCGGATTCTATAAAAGTAGAGACCCTGGAACTTTACTTCTGCATCCAATATAATATTAAATACAAACACCTGGATGATCATAGCCTGGGAAGCGGGACTGCTTTTGGATATTTTGTACACCGTAAGCAGAACCCCTGGACATTAGGTTGGTATGTTAAATGTACAGATCTGACACAAATCTTCTTCATTTTTGGACAGAAAAATGTTTATGTAATTATTATTATTGTTGTAATTTTTAAAGACTAAATTTACTTCTGTGTTGGAATAAATCATTCTTTTTTCTTGTCATCTTTTTCTTCTGAACAAAATCATCTGTCATCGTGGTCATTTGAAGTGAAACCCTTTTTTCTTGGTCTTTTTTAACAAACCTGCACCCCCTATTTCTAAACCTTTCCCCGGGCAGTGTGATCAATCATTTAGTAATCGAAATATAATTTAAATATTGCGAAATAGCACAATCACATTTACCTGGTCGACCAAGCGGCGATTCGATCCAGGAACGTTTTGCTGAGCCGTACGTATGAACGATTCAATACAAATGCAAAGAAAAGGGACGACGACCCTCGATGACTTTGATGCTGTGCTCATTTTTGTATTTATATATCTTTATTTTTCTACGGCATTTGTCGGCATGCATGCCACCTCTAATTTTGGGGAAGGTAAATACTTAAGAATTATAACTACAATGATTCCTTTGTTTAGCTAGTATCTGTAAAGACAGCCACAATGATTTCTTTACTCGGGAAAGATTGAAAAAATTAATGAATAAAAGTAAGTAATACTCCCTCAGAAAGTATCTCAAAGGTGTGTATAAATTGATAGGAAGACAAAGCTTAAAGCATAGCCAGCTTTATCAAGCTTTCCGTCCTTAATTAACTTATTATCCATGATAATTTTAAAAGTCTTCTGGTATCACGGGGGTCCTTCCCCATATTTCAAAAGTAAACAATTATCCTACATCTATGATATTTTTTCTTACAGTACCCTATGAAATGTTTCCTTCCACTCATAAAAAAGATTGGTCGAAGTAAAAAAAAAAATTGGTAAATATTTGTCCGATAAATAAAAGCGGTCTATACCAACCAAATTCTAATAGATTTAAACAAGAATACAGTTGTCAATTTTTGCAATTTCTTTTTGATCGGATACATATTCGATAAAACATAATTAATTTGGGCCAATTCTTCTAAAATTGTGATCAATAATTTCATTCTTGAAAGTATATTGTAATCCAAAGTTGAATAAAACATTGAAAACGAAAAATAAACATCCTCCAGATTTTCCCGGTGTAAAATTATACTGGGCCGGTCGTTAGTGTCATATACTCTCTTTTTAACATCAAATTTGCATTTGATTTCAAGGAGCGTATATAAAGTCATAGTAAGGTACAATAAAGGCAATCTCAAACTGTTTAAAATTATAGTTAAATCATATTTTTTCTTAATAACCTTCCACAGGTCTGGGTTCCTTTATTGAAAATCCGTGGGGTACATGTACGCAGTAACACAATATAATGTCATAAAACATGTCATAAAATGTCATAAAACAAATACAATACTCCAATACATTTTCAAAGTGAAACAAACACTCCTTAGCAAGTAATTTATACACACAGACTTAAGGCACCAAAATGAAACGAAAATAGTAAGATTGCGACGTATTTGCTAAGTTTCATACCGCCCGATTTTTGCACGACAGTCGACAAAGGTCACAGCTTCATGGTCGAGTGATGGTCGAATCTTTGTGGCGTTACCGGCTTCAAATGACAAAACTGTCAAGAAACTCGTTAGATCACTAAAGGAGGCGAAGCAACTCTCATCATCTACAAGATCAAAATAGAGATTTGATATGACAGATGAAATGCAATTAACTCTGGAAGTTGTTGAATTGAACAGAATATTCCGTATACTTTGATTTTTTTCTTTGTTATATATATATATTTTTTTTGTATATTTTTCCTTCAGTAATGCCAAATGTCTTCTAACTGTAGCTGTGTATTATGTAGCAGGCAATGTAACTTAACTTGTAATGATTGTTTCTTATGTAGGCCTTTAAGAAATGAACAAGAATCTGAAACTAGTTTTGATGAAAATTATGGGTACTTTGAAAATTTGATAAATAATGAATATTATACCCCTACGGAATTTGGAAATGCCTTGAAATTACATGGTGAAAAAAATCTGATTTTGGCAAATTTCATTTGCCGTAGTTTAAAGTGTAATTTTGAGACATTCACTAATTGTCTTGATGAAATTGGTCAGAAATTGTCATTTATTGGTACTTGTGAAACATGGCTCAATAATGAGGAAGAACATGAATGTATGATTCCAGGTTATACATTTGTAGGCTAACACAGAAATAACAAAAGAGGAGGAGGCGTAGGCATGTATATAAATGATTATATAAAATATATTAAACGCCCAGACTTGGTCACATTTATTGAAAATATCGAAAGCCTGTTCATTGAAATTCATAATTTCTTGGTGGAAGCTGAATGGTGAGGTGAAGCTCTGTCCTGCAGGAAAATCTGCCCTTGAAAGAGGGAATGTAGCTGGAGGTCAGAATCTCTTGATACTGAATGCTGTCCACGTACTCTGCAGATCTTTGTTGCACCACCAGATCTGATGTAGCCCCAAGATCTGCAGAGAAGATGGGACCATTTACAGCATTAGGTTTTTAACAGATTCTGACCTCCAGCTACATTCTTACCTACCTACAAGGGCAGATTTCCCAGCAGGATGGAGCCCTTTGTCACACGTCAGCTTCCACCAAGAAATGTATTCAGCACAAGAAGATCAAATGTCTTGAAAATAGGACAGCACAGTCTCCAGACATGACTTTATTGAGCATGTATGAAGCAGAATGAATGAGAGCACATGGAAACGAAGCCAAATAATGTGGGGGGAGTTGTGGAACACTCGTGAGGCCATCTCTTATGCCATTCTGATGCCTACATCAACAAACTGGTACGACCCCCTCCCAAGACCGAGGCCAAAATAAGGCACAGCAGATACTAAAGTGTTAATTCCTGGCGTTGCAGTTAGTATGATGTTGATGTGATGTCAGAAGCAATGTTTGTTGATTCAGTCTGAATGATTTGTAAATTGCGACATGACTTTTGTCCAGCTGAAAAAAAAGGCCTACTTGACATTATTCAATTCAATTCAAATAAAACATTTATTTTCTTCTATTTCATCACATAGTTTTCTTGTAACATACATACATAAATACATAAATCAATTTGTTATGAAAAATATAAATATATACATGTTGGGTTTAAGGAAGAAGGCGTATACCCTAAAAGCTGAGGCTTGTGGCGGGATACGCCTATAGACATAAATACAATACAATCAACAATACAAAGGAAAGGGCAGAGAAAAGAAGAAAAGGAAAGGGAACAAGAGAGGGAGACGTGAGCGGGGAGGCGGGCATGAAAATAGAATCCTCAACGAAATATCAGTGGGGGGCAAAATATAAATGCCGCAACCACAATTGTCCATGGTTCATCTTATCATGTTTAAAGTCAAAAGGAAACGTAAGATGAGAAATATTTATATATAAAACGACAGAAGCAATTTTTTTCATTTTATACTTAAAGCTGGTTGTCGATAGAGATTTTTTTATGTAATCCGGAATTTCAATTTATGTCACTGTTCTCATTAGCGTAGATTAAATTTAATTTCTCTGCTGCCAAATAATATTTTTAAACATTAGAATTAATCTGAAAGATATCACAGATCAGATGATTTTTGGTAAAGTTAGAAAGTGATTACTTCATCAGCAGTACCTGCGACAAGACTTATGTACATTACAGTAATACGCTAATGGTTTTCTGCGGTTGTAATAGTTTAACTACTTGAGGTATTAATACCTTATTATGAAATACCTTACTTCGTTTTGTATATCTTTGCATTTGTTGGTCATTTGCTATTATCAGGGGAAGCGGAATTGCAATAAACTTGTACTAAATCTTTTAAAATACACGAACTACCCTTTCTGCATGGTCATTCATTAGGGATATAACTGTTTGGGGATACAATTGCATAAGGCCTATGTGTGTTAACATATATCCATATATCTCTCTAACTATGCCATCAAAATTAGAAATAACTGCTATCGAATATTTATTTCGGCACCTTCGGAGTTGACGCTGATTAAAGGTACGACCGGGGTCTGTTAAAAAAACACGAACTTTGAGAGATTGTCTAGATGAATCAGGGAGAACACCTGGTTATTTCTTCATCTTTAGCCTGCAACCATCATAGCACTGTCATCGAAATGTATCTATACCATATTTCATGTCGTAGATGGCGCCCTTAGGTTTTGTGACGGAGATAACACAGAATTACGGGACATAAAATATCCGACAAAATTGTTGTTTTCTTGCAAAATGTTCAACATGTACTCATATTTACATATATTCATTCAAGAAAAGAACTATCATCGGTATTTCTCAGGCACAGAGCCTAATATAATATTCATCCATTCGGAATTTATGAAATTATGATTCAATTTTGATGATATCGTCGGGACATGCGGTTGTATTAGGGGGTTCGGCACATTCAGACAAAACAACAACAAAAAATCACCGAACAGATTAATTTCTCCAAACTCCGTTAATATACATTGTTAAAGACATTCATGTCAGCATAAATAGAGAAAAGTTAAAGTTAAAATCACATAAATATTTCTTTGATTATCATGATTATTATGATTATCGGGACACAAAAGGAGACACTTAAGTTTGCGAAGTATCACCATCATAATGAGTGACCTGTGCTTTTGTGCTCCTGGAAAATCTTGGTAAAAACCTAGCTTATAGCCTTGAAATAACCCTCTTACTACGGTTATTGAGTCTTCAATTGAGAAGATTAACAAAAACTGACATTTGAACAAAATCAACAGGAGCAGTACTCAACCACGTAGCCAGGATTTCATTTAGGAGGGGGCGGTAAATGCACACGAAGCATGCCAACAATTAAAGAGCGCGCGAAGCGCGCTCCCTAGGAGATGGGTGCAGGGAGGGGGAGTTTCCCCCTCCCTTGCGAAGCGCGAAGTTTTCGGTGTTTCATAAATTAAAATGAAAATGAGCCGTCTCTCCTGTCTCTAGTATTATATATTTGTTAGAAGTATGGATAGACATGATAGAGACGAAGGATTTTCGATTTAAATCTGATACATTTAAAGGAAATGTTTTTAACAATAAATTTGTACGAATTCAAGGGAAATGCATATTTAACCAAAAGGTATGTGAAAATAAGATTTGCAGAGTGAAAAAAATTATGGATTATGATAGAAACTTAAGGTAATTTTCGTACTTCCAAAGACAGGGTTTAAACATAATGATTTTCATTTGATAGAGTCAATTTATAAAACTATTCCAGTCAGCTGGAAACGAAATATGAAAATAGATAGCAAAGAGGCTTCTCTTAGGGAAGGAATATCATTTATATCTGAAAAAGAATTTTGTCAATAGATCTAGAGGAGTTAGTATCCAAAAAAAGGGGGGGGGGGGTTGGGAGGTAGAACATCACTTTTTATCTTTTTTTTCTCTCTTATCATTTCATACATCTTGTTAATATTTCATTTTGTAATTGCTGAAACGCATTAGTATTAATTTCAAGTATCTTTGAAGTTTGATGTATAATTTGTATGATTATACTTGTTATGGTTTTATTGTATAATTTATAATCATGTTTCAAATTATATGTACAACTTGCTTATGGAATGTGAATGTGTATTTTGATTTGAGAGAATTCAATAAAACATCCTTAAAAAATATTTTAAAAAATCGAAAAGAAGTTTTGTATTTTTGCAGATTTCAGTCGTTTTATTTTTCATTAGTTTGAAATCTTTTTTAATCGATTACAATATTGATTAGAGGAAGAAACATATCGCCATCTATTTTTGGAATGTGAATATGCTTGTTTGGTTTGGGATAATTGTAAGAAGATATTTGGTTTTATTTCGACGGGCAATTTAAGCTGGGAGGAAATTCTTGTAGGTGTAGAATTAAAGGACGAAGGAAAGGAACGTTTAGTCAATCATTTTCTAATCTTTGTTAAATTTTTAATCTTCAAAGGGAGGGAAAAGGGTGCACTTATAACCATGGATGAAATTAAAAGGAAATTTAAAGAAGAAGAATGGGAAGAAAGGAGGCTGGCGCTAGGTAGAGGTAAGATGTCTCTACATTTAAGGAAATGGGAAAATCTGAATTAAAAGAATATATAGGGAGAGTGAGGCAAAGGTATATATACAACGAGAGACAAAACCACACAAAAAATACAAAAATAAATAAATACGGAGAATTGTAGTCCCTTCCATGTAGAGTATAGGCATAAAAAGGGGAGGGTGCTCCTAACTTAGGGACCGGGGGGGGGGGGTGGGAGGTAGAACAACACTTTTTTTTTTTTTTTTCTCTCTTATCATTCATACATCTTGTTAATATTTCATTTTGTAATTGCTGAAACGCATTAGTATTAATTTCTAGTATCTTTGAAGTTTGATGTATAGTTTGTATAATTATATTTGTTATGGATTTATTGTATAATTTATAATCATGTTTCAAATAGTTTGTACAACTTGCTTATGGAATGTGAATGTTTATTTTGATTTGAGATAATACGATAAAACATCCTTTAAAAAAAATCGTTTATAAAACAAAAATTGTTTATTAAAGAGGGAATTCACCCTTAAAGCGACCTTTCATTGACAAACCATGGGGAAATCAAGACCAATCTCAGAACGGAGAGGGGTTTAAAGTCTTTTACTCGGGTGTATATGCTTAGGGGTGTTATGTAATAGACGCCGGCATGCCTGGGAGGTCTAATACAGGAGAGCAATAGTTAGACTAACCAAGCAGAAGAAAACTGTGTTTTCACTTTGAAACATGTAACTTCACAAAGGTTATTTATTTTGGTTTAGCAATCAAGAGACCTGCTAAGAGTCTAGGAATTGGGATTGTTGGAAACTAGAACTGCGATAGCCCGAATTAAATAACGATCACGAGTTCGGTCGAATTCGTGTTGTCCGAACTTTTATCGCATTAGTCCGACGGGTTCTCATGACGGACGGAATATATTATGCAAGTCAATTGGCCTTTTGCAAATTTCGTATTGATTCAATTTCCCCATGATTTGACAATATAAGGTCGCTTTAACAGAAATGATAATACACAAATTGTAGGTTTGCCGAAAATCAATTAAAGATTAAGAAAGTGAATATAATTTCAAGTTTTGGATATGTGATTTCATAACTGAGCAGCTGTTTCATATTTTGATTAATATAAAATGCCTAAATTAAAATGTTTTACTTTGTTTGAGATGACTTATTTTTGTATTCTTTTTAGGAGTGGATGTGAAATAATTGGACTATTGATGTACTCGTGATACAGTAAAACCTACATTTAAATTTTCTGAGAAAGTGGCCTTTCGCCGATTATTTTACCATACGATATGAGGGAAAACTGCTCGCATTACGTCACAAGTCAAATAATCAAAATGCTATTTTTACAATGAACGCTTTTTAAGGGTGAACCAAATTTTAATAAATGGCTTGTAATTCTTTGGCCGGGTAGTCTATTAAAGGCGCCTGATCACAAAAGTCATGTGTTGGCTCCTTGGTCACGGCACTTATGTCCGTGAGCAAGGAATTTAATCAACAATTTTATTCTTCATTCAAACACATGAAAATGATAGAGCATTATTTATATATTTATGTGTGCACTACACTGTACTTGTTTAAAAACATTAATGAATTTTATTCAGTAGAATAGAAATTGTTTTGTAGTGTTCTCCTGAATTTCACAGTCATTTGCTTAATTAATTACCTCAAATTTATTCAAAACTACTCTTCAGCCTTGTAGTTTACAGCCGGCCTTAGGCACTTTGTGCGAATTTTTGCGACTGGAACACAATGGTTAAGATTAATTGCTGATTGAAATGGCCTATCAAGATCATCGTTGCATGCGTATTTTATTCAGTAGACTATCGAGGAACCAATCAGAATTGTTCTTTCATATAAGCGATTAGTTGATAACCTGTGTGTTACAGGCCCAAATAGTCGAGATCGGAAGGAGGGGGTGAATTTGATCTGGTCTTGCCCATTCCAAATATGACCAAAACAGAGTGATATTAATTTTCAGACACGTTAACCAAACGTTTCAGTGCCCCCCCCCCAAAAAAAAAATATATATATATGTATGTATACAATCGATTATAACTTCTAAAGAAAAAGAAAAAAAGTGAAAATGGAACTTGTATATTTATAATGTGAATGTGTCCTATGAGAAATTATTAATCACTAATTAATAAGCTATCTTGGCCGATTCTTAAAAATGTTTTTTTCACAAACAAATTAATGGTAAAAACAAAAGAAGTTTGTTATATTTGCTGATTTCTGTCATTCTTTGTTAGTCTGAAATCGCTTTTAATCAATTACAATAATGATAATATATAATTACACAAAATAATATAATTACTTTATACAAAAATAAAAGGAGCCGTGGCCGAGTGGTCTAAGGCGCCTGACATCACTTTTAAATGCACTGTCAATGATTATAAAGTAATTCATTAATCTTGGGTGATTCTTTAAAATGCATCTTTCATAAGAAAAGTAAAGGAAGAAGCAAAGGTACTTTGTTATATTAGCAGATTACTGTAATATTATTTATATTTTGTTTGTTTGATATTTCTTTTACTTGATTTCAACATTGTTAAAAAAATTATAATTACTTTATACAAAAATTAAATAAAATAATGTTATTGTCATTGTTTTAAGGCGCCTGGCAATACATGGAAAGTCCGGGGTTTGATCCTCAGCCGCGGTACCAATGCCTGTGATTAATCGATACTAGTCTTTTATCCTGCATTCAAATAAATGAACATGCTATTCACCCTCTTGGTAACTAGGTGTGCACTTGTAAAAAAATAATTAATAAAATTAAAATAAGAAATAAAACAAGTAACTTAATACAAAAATAAAAGGAGCCATAACCGAGCGGCCTGAAGGGCCTGACAATACACGAAAAGTCCAGGGTTCGATCTTCGGTAATGGTCTTTTATCATGCATTCAAATAAATGAAAATGCTATACGCATTTTTGATAACTAGGTGTGCACTAGCTCAAAAAAATTAAAGCTCAAATTTGTTTCTCTATTGGAATTGTTACTTCCAACAGTCGAATGCATTGAGAAATCTGTTTCGATCCATGACCGATACCATGGTTTGCTTTCAACCGATACATGCCGATAACCAATCAAGATCGTCGTCAAACGCTCAATCTGTTCTTAAGATAGGAGTATCAGCCATTTACATTTGTTCTTTCATTCTTGTGATTTAAAGGGGTAGTGACAAACACTGACCAACACTTTGTGTGGTGTCTCATTGACTCTCTTTATGTTATAAGAATGACTAGTTTAGAAGGGTTTTGCCACAAACACCTAAACCATGTAAACACAAAGTCCAATACCATACATGTACCTTATGTTAAATTAGACGAACTTATTAAGTTGATTTAGCAAATTATTCACTTCCTCTCTCTCCCACTCTCCCCCCACCTTTCCCTACAAACACCCAAGTACAAAATCCAACACAATGCAATAATTTTACTTTGGGATGTATGTTTTTATTCGTGTTATTGATCATTACAACGCGCCCTCTCGCGCTTGATATTAATTACTAATGCGTTCAGTCATTCTTTACACGATCGATAGCAATACACGAAATAATTGAATAAGATTATGAATGTGGTACATCCTACTTCAATCAAGAAGAGCTGAAGGAAAACTCATTAATACAATTAAGTGAAATTGCTAGTGAAGGCTCTAACTCGTTCCAAACATCTGAGCACTGCTTGTATGATTGTATGAAATGACCGTCATACGTACGGATTGGTTTATATTAGTTCTTTGAAATTGTCACATTGTCTTTGTATTTTACAAGAAATCTTATAACCATGCGAAAAAAAAACATAGTGAAATATTTTTAATGTACTTGTCATATTGCGCTTTAAAGATTTATGCGCGCGAATAGTACTGTTATATTAAAAGAGCTAAACTCATTATTCATGTTTGTACATTTTCCATATGTCGTGGGTAGGACAGGAAAGAGCAGTCAAGACGCCAAAAGATTGAGTTGTAGTCGATCTTTTATTTTACAGCCAGATCAAAACGTCATGAAAACGAAACCAAAACGAACAAAAACCCTGCAAAGACATGATAAATACAATAAGTAAGTACACTGTGCTACAAGGCAGTCATATTCTGTAATATAGATCTTAGTATTGCATCGATAATAATATATATATGTTTTGTAGTAAGCTTAAGTGTTTCAACAAATATGAAATTTATAATTTCTCTAAATTCAATTTGTAAATGATAATGAAATATTCAGCTATAGCAATACCAGTTATTCATTACCACTCTCATCTGTATCATCAAATCTGACTAGACTGTATATCTCGAGAACATCGTCACCCCGAATGTGACATGAAAATCCTCTGACTTGTTTCTCAATCGTTACTTCCTCGTTATCCTCTGATAACACTCGTCATCTTACAAGGCAAGAGCAAAATAAATTTGGAAATAAAAATCTAACTTGCAACCCTTACTCTTAACTCTTTAAACCTGAAATAACGCCTAAAAGTCAAATGAAATGCATACTGGAGGTAGGCCTACACATGTATATAATATATATATATAAGTGTGAGAGTATTTAGAATCATTTAAGTACATAATTGGATATTACTTATTACTATTGATACAAGAACTGCCATTTTGAATAATCTATTACAATAAAGATACCTTATATTTTATAGAATCTTCAATGATCTGAAGCAAAAACTCTTATCAATCTTCAAATTCAAAACAAGACATAAATATATCATATCATCTTCTGGTCCATAGCAAAACTGTAATATTTACAAAACCTCATAAATAAACTCACTTGATTCAACAACTCCAACTCCTAAGGTCCTGTCACATTGTATTGTATTGTATTGTATTGTATTGTATTTATTTAATCACGGTAAAACTTACATTCAGTCATAACAGACTGCTTTTCAACATTGCGATCATCATAATGGCATAAAACGAACAGCAAGCAGGCAGCTCAAAGATTAAATCAAAATTCAAATCACCAACCTGTACTCCAACATTCAAACACTAGGGCCCGTATTCTGAAGTCAAACCACGGTCACTCTGTGCTTGAATTATAGGGAGTCGAAAATTATGTTTATATTGTATATCTCTTATGTTTGCTATTTAGCTTCTTTTTGCTATCACAATGAAGAAAAATACTTCAAAATACTTCAGTTATCATTCCCAGACAATTTGGGTGTATAGGAGTTAATAACAATTGAATGTGCACTTTTAGGGATTCGTGCCCCAATTGGCTCTCCATGCATAGTTGAACCACAACTTTAAACCAGGGTTTAATTTAAACCTGAATTCAGAATACGGGCCTGATTATTTAGTATTTACAGACATAAAAATTGAATTCAAAAGATCATTTTTATCACATCTGATTTAAAGCACTATTAACATTGATACACTTCATATCGTGTTTACACAAAATGTAGAGTCAAAGTAGGCGTGGCATAAATACAGTGGGTCGGCCATCTCTAAATGTCACATTTCCACTATTAAACAAAATCTAAAACCACACAATCGATACAATTCAGATCTTCCAAATAAAGTATTAATCTTAACTTTTTGCAATCCTGATAATACACGAACCATACTTCAGCGAAAAATGCGCCCATACGGTACATTAAATTAAGCTGACTTTGCAGATTTATCATTTTCACATGCTCTTTAAAGAAACACACTTGTCATTAAACAAGTAATATATAATATTCAAGATTTCTAAAATCTTTCATACTTGAGAGTATTCGGTCTTATCCTCTAATGAATTTTATCGTAATCACACATGTTCTTATTCAATAAAACAAATTGCCTTTATTATTTTAGACGGCTGAGAATTTCCAAACTACAGAAGTACTTTTGACATAGGGCCTTTTCACACGTGAATGAATCATTATTTCATTGATGATTGCAATTCGTCTTTAGAATCATCCGACCTTTCACACGTCAATCGAAAACTGATTTAAATTCCAATTCCGGCCAAGCGAAGGTGTCTTTGGTGACTTGTCAATCAAAGCACTGCATCGATACGATGAGTGTATGACGATTGTATTATCTACGGAAGTGCTTGAAAGGACACGTAAGCTCCGCCCCCGAAGGATGTTTTGGAGGTCAAGCCTTTCACGCGTAAAATTCGTACCGTCATTGTAGTGAAACTTAACTGGAATTCACATCCGGGGTAGAATTTGAATTCGTGATTTGCGTTCGTGGTTATAGTTTGGTTTCACACGTGCTAAACATTCGCCATTAGTCATATTTTTCACTGGAATCATCATTCAAATTATGATATTGTTCTGTCGTGTGAAAGGGCGGGTTGAGTACCAAATATTACTGATTGAAACGCCTCACATACTTGGCTGCCCAAGTGCATGCCAATCTACATGTTAAATACTTGCACCTGCTCTAAAAATGTATGCCGTTCAGAGAACCATTAGCCGCCCTTTCACACGGTAAAAAAGTAATTTGAATGATTCCAGTGAAAAACAGGGGCAATGACGAATATTTAGCACGTGTGAAACCTACCTAGAACCTGTTTAGAATCACGAACGATAATCACAGTCACGATTACAATAGCAATCATCATTATAATGATGATTAAAGATTTACGTGTGAAAGGCCTTAAGTTAACACAAACAAATCTCTGCACTGCATTATCGTTGTTTTGCATACCCCTGTAGCTATCCTTAGAATCTAATAAACGATCCAGTTTAAAGTGCACTGCAGTCTTATAAACAGTAAAAAGGTGTAGGTCTGTAAGTACAAGCAAGCATAATTCCAACCCCCGACACTGAAAATTATAACTTACACCACCACAAACTTTTTCACGACTCATTAATTACTAGCAACGTGTTAACTGCTATGATTACATCGCTAGAAAAAAAATACACCATGTCCTGTAGTTCAAAACCATTATAACTTCAAACATTTGACAAGAAGTATGCATTTTCGAGAATACATTTTTTCTTCAGATATGTTATAAATGTAATTCTCTGCTTTTATGACGAATAATTTTGTATAATTCATATTGAAAATTATATGTTATGAAAATTGAAAAATGAATGTTTATTTGAATTGAATTGAAAATATTAATCATATCCGCTTTTCTGCAATTATTATACTGTCGGTTAAACTGTTACGTAATCAGGCCAACTTGTATTATGAACTCCACTGAAGTTTGAAAATGAGAACATTTATATTAACACTAATTTCATAATTATACATACAATGTATAATCCATGTTACAAGCATATCGTATGCCGATATTTACTTTTTTTTTAACAGGGTAGCCCCATCAGTAGTGACAAGGCTGTTATACTAGGAGGCCCTGCATAACATAAAACACATATACAATACATAAATATACATGAAAAAACCATCCAATGGTGATATGAAAGATCTGTACAAAATGTTATTTGATGCTACTTGTCAACGAGTAATAATAGAAAACAAATATTTACAACATAATAGTTATTGATGAATACAATACATTTTCATCTTTGGTTAAATTAAGATAAACGAAAATACATGTATAATAAACAAACAGTTCATTTTAAGGCTACTAACAAATAAGTGTAAGAAGATAAAAGACATTCGGTAGGAGCAAATCGGGTCTAAAGTAGTCATATTACTTATTATATTATAATAAGCTGCTTTTAGAAATAATATTAGTGAATATTATAGTAGCTATCTCTACAAGATTGGGCAAACAAACCATAAAGGCATGGAACATAGCAGTTGATCGGATTTGACGAGTTCTTGTGTTGAGTCAGCGTCTAAATCCATTCCATGGCGTGGTACTATTAACCTGCTTGCATTCGGCTTTGATGGCGCACGTAGGATTCAGCTTCACTCTCATCATGCTCATCGCTCAATCGATGTGGGGAATGGAGTAGTCTTTAGAAATAACAAAACCATCCTAAAACGAGACACAAAACATATAAATGCTACCGAGATAAACAACATTCATTAGTGATGACACATTTTTCAATTTGTATATGATTTTTAACGTAACGGTACAGGGTACTATTTTTTTGGTTGATATACATTGGTTTTGATAATTATACACCCCTTGTTTTTGTTGCCTCCTTCATTTGGTTGTAACCCTCGTCCAATTCGGAGCCCACGCCCATATCCCTGGGAAGCGCAGGTGCTGGGTGCTGAAGCGCCCTAATATCTATTTTATTTATTTATTTATTTAATTTATTTATTGATTTAAATATTGATTTATTTATTATCATTATTATTACTTTTCTGGGGGGGGGGGGGGTGCTGTGTATGTTATACACCATAGGCAATTCCCCCTGAAAACCACTTGGTGTGCAAATTGTAAAATACTTATTTCATCTAAAAAATAGTTCCCATGTCCCTGTCCATTCCCCTTTTTATCAAATGTTCCTACCGTCCCCTATCTCGCTAATTTGTTTAATATATCTTCATTTCGTCTATATCTTTTTATTCGTCTGCCGGTTATTGCGCTTACAATTCTCTTTATAGTATCATTTTAATCTACAATATGATTATACGATCAGATAAATAATTTTCTTTTGATAAAATGGAAAAGCGAAATATAGAATATTGGGAAAATAGGTTAGATGTTTGCTTCCTTTTGTTAGTTTCGTTTCGATTTTCAATTTTTATTTTCACGGAGCGATAACGGGAAAAAATGTAAACAAAACGAAACTTTTGTTTTGGTTTTAGCTATTGATTCTTCAATTCTTACTTTATTTTGGTGAAATGAAACTTAAATGGTCTTAAGGCACAGACACTTGTTCTTTTTTGCATAGTGCAGGGTCTGAAGCAGTTAGGCTAAAATCAATAAGTTCTGTGACTGACTCTACTCTCATTTCACGCAAGATTGGGGTCAGTGCTTGCAGACTAATATCTTAATGGTCATTTCTGGGGTTATCCTTACTTTGATCTTGTTTCTAGAAATTGGAAACTTAGTCCCTCCTATATCAAAATGCTGTAATTTTGAATGGAATAATTTTGAGATATAATATTTCGTAGGTGGTTTTCTAGAGTCATAAAGCAACTCTTGGGGAAAATAAAATCGATCGGTTTATTCATGCATGGGTAATCAAAGATTGAATTAAAAATTATATTTTTCACAGTCACAAGTTTTTTCATCAGATTATGTAAATACAAAGTTGGGTGAATGCTTTTCTTTTGTGGTGAGTTTTATGGTGCTTATGATGTTTCACTATCCATCATTTAGCCACTCTACATACAATTTTGATAGCGTCTGTTCATGGTTAAGTGAGCACATTTTTGTGACGCATCATCATAGGGTTTTATGGTAGTATCCTCTATAACTTAAAAAAATACACGTAAGAATTGAAAAGTGTTAGTGGCTCCCCTCCCCCAATTTCTCGCCCCCCTCCCCATTTTCAAATTCTGAATCCACCACTGATTTGTCCATAAATTTAACTGATCCTGAGAAATTGTTAGGAAATGGATGCATTTATGCTACACAAGAGTATTCATTCCTAAGTTTTCAAGTGTAAAAACTTCAGAAAGTGTGCGGTGATAAAAATGACTGAAGATAAAACCAACAGCAATCAAATCACATTTGAAACGGAATTTGCCCCTTTATAACCCCGCAAAATAACTGTGACATTGAAAATGCATTTTTTCCCTCTTTGATGCGTGCTCATCATCCATGCTTAAATAAACAAATCGATTTCATTTTTGCACAGAATTCCGCCCACAGGTTGATAAACATTACTGTCAAATGACATTGATTAAGACAGCTTTGAAAGAAAGTTCCACCATATTAAATGAGGGGTTACTTATTCTTAAAGGTCCTATGACACCAATTCCATCTCATCTAGATACATATCTATTATTAGGTAGTTTTACTTGAAAAATACGAATTTGCCATCGGTTCCTGTGTACGACGAACTGGTGTTGAGTTATTCCATGGACATGATGGAAATTAACTTCAACGGGAACGCCCACTAAAATTTTCGAAAGAGTCCGACCGATCGACCTGTCAATCATTGTGACGTCATCGAAGGAAGGCTTTCCCAGCTGTGCAGCCGGACCCCTAGTTATTGTACACGTTCCTCGTGTAGTTGCTGTTTCGAACGAGCTCATCCTTAACGGATTTTTAAAGATTTTTATGATGTTTTGATCATGGCTGCAGCATCGTCATCAGCTGTGTCTGATTCTTCAGACTTTGAAGATTCAGGTTCTGAATATTATTCCAGCAATTCAATTTATCTACTTTGGATCCACATGTGCAACCGCAATAAACACTTCACGCTCCAAACGTGAACAACACTCAGCAGCTTCCTTCCCTGACGTCATAATTGTCACGTGATATATACGAAACCAAATCTGGCTGAATTTTTGTGGGAGGGGCGAATTTGGCTCAATTTTCAATATAAAACTGCCTTTGAACCTGATGTGGGATATTTTTCAGGTAAAATTTTGATGGAATCGTAATTAGTAACTACTAAGCTAACGAATAAGTCAGCATCTTTGCTGTATTTCATGGCACCTTTAAACATATTCACCCATAGTGTACAAAATGTATATGACAGAGGAAACCCAAATTTTAATAAAATGGAAATGAGGGTTTGTTTCATAGACGGTTTTTGTTACTTTTGGCAACTTTTTTCCATGAAACTTTGCCCATGGCATCAGTGTGACACTATCCAAAAAAGTGCGCACACTAAAATAATCATTCGGTACAGCACAGAGTGAGAACAAGGCCTTGAACTTTCTTCGTTTTTGCATAATTTTCGAATATATTGTGCTCACTGAAGCATAAGGCACCGGGATTTCATAAAAATCATATCAAATGAACTATGCAAGAAGGTTTGTGACAGATATCCATAGTTAGCAATTGCATTTTTCCCAATAGAGTAAAAAAAAGAGCTATTCACATTCCTCATGTTCATTCAAGCGGGAATGTTTAATTTAAACGCCTTTGAATCACTGAAACATGTTAATTTGTCATGAACGTAACGAAAAAAAGTTGATAAGATAATTTCAGTTCCCATAATAAAACAGTACTTGCCTATGATATGTGTTGACGATACTCTTCCCAAAAATAATTGTCATCTTGTCATCATATTCGATCATTTTTATCGATAGAAATGTGTAAAAAAAATCAAATTATAGCAAATTTTGAATTGTGTTTATTCAACCGTGAAATTTAGCAAAAAGAAAGTTGTACGGTCTTTTAGAAAGTATATTTTTCAAGCCATCTGACGATTTTCGTGATGAAAATGTAAAATTCGTTCCAATAAAGTGGAATCAAAGTCATGATATTTGGCTCGCGACTTTTAAAAAGTGACAATTTTGCCTCCTTACGGTGCTCACTAAAGCATGGCATAAAGTACGTCCGTAACATTCACTCTGAGGGTAGCTTATAAAATTACCTACACGCTCATGTAAAAATATATCGAGCTCTCTCAGTGGTTCGGAAATTATTGATGTTTGTCTAAGGAGGGACTTATTTTTTTGTTGTGTATTATTTCAACTCTGCCTTCTTTTTCTTATTTTCTTCACAAAGAGATAATAGAATGTCTTTCGTTTTGCAATGTTGCTTATTTTTTGCATTTCAAATTCAAATTCAAATTCATTTACAACGTGAAACAAGTATGGACTGCATTTTTTTCTGTGGTGAGAAGTTTTGGTAATTGGTTAGCTAATAGAAATAAGACAGGTGGGAACTCATGCACTACATGCCCGAAAAAATAAAACGAAAAAGGAATTATCAATGTCTTATATAATGTAACACAATGAATGGCATAATCCTTTTCATGATTAAAAATAATTATTAATCATGTCATTCATCGGGGGTATGTAGTTTACGAAAACAACATCACATGTCCCGAAGATACCATAGTTGTTGTTTCTCACTGGAAATGACAATCGATAGAAAAGATGATAACGAGTGGTAATATTCTATTTGTTTCATATAATATTGTATTTACATACTATATTTAAACGAATGTTTATTTACCGATGGCCATTTGTAGTTCGTGCCTATAATGTAGATTTTCTATGATCATCACACGATGTATCAATTTACGTTTTTATGGGGGATTGTAGGCCGCCACGGGCTATAATTTTTTGCGTGTGTGTGTGCGTTTATATTGTTTAAAGTCATCTTTTGAATGTACATGCTTGACATCGTAGATGGCCGAATAAAAGCCATCATGAGACAACGATCGTTATAACAATCTCACGCAGAAAATACAATAAGTATAGCATCACCAATCAAGCACCCTTAAGTTCGCTGTTCGTTACAACATAATTATGCAATTTGCAAGTCATAATTGTGATCGAGTTATGACTTCGATTTTCCTCCCTCAGGTTAAGTATATAACGCTTGATAGTTACGTTTTACTGGTATAGGATCGGTTTAATGTTAACTTGCATGAACGGAATATTTATATGTGGGGCTATGGACCGACTACGATAAGAAATATTCTGACTTTTATCCCTTTCCCTTCCCTTCATTTCGCTTTCCCCCTTTGACCTTTTCCTTACATTGAATATATAGCGAATTATATGTTAAAACGCGATAACCCCACATTCAAGGCTTATACATGTACCATACTGGGTGCTTTTTGTTTCTTAATAAAAAAATGCTTCAATTCCTCATTGTCGTTGGAGTATGCTAAGAATTAAAGGTAAAATTGATTAACGCGCTTTGCCTGCTTTCAATTCAATTTATTTCACATTTGCATAAGACGACAATACATATAATTACAGTGATAAAAGGCATATAATACATAAGATCACACAAAATACCGAGAATACAAATGTGTGGAAACTAACAAAGGCCAACGGCATATCAAAGGCAAATCCCAAACTGTTGCAAACGGAAAAAGGGCTTTAAAACAGAACTTACCTAGGCAAAGACACCAAAAACAACACAACGGCTTTTTTTGTAAAAAAAATCTTATAAATTGTTAGGAAACAATTTACGAATTCATACGAAATTCTATGTATTTTCGTTGAAAAGAGTTGAGTGAATTATGAATCAGAGAAGAGCTGCTACTACTACACATTAGATTTCAAATTGCGTTAATTTAATCTTTCACTGTTGGATTGTCTTCCGATTTATCCTGACACGTACATGCTTTACCTATGGCACGCCCATAGGGAAACAATTATATATATATTTCACTTGAAAAAAATATGTTTTTCTTCTACTAAACCATTTCACTCAAAGAAATTTATATTTCACTTTTCAAAAAAATATATTTCACTTTTATAAAAAAAATATATTTCACTTTTCAAAAAAATATATTTCACTTTTCAAAAAAAATATATTTCACTTTTCAAAAAAATGTATTTCACTTTTCAAAAAAATATATTTCACTTTTCAAAAAAAAATATATTTCACTTTTCCAAAAAATATATTTCACTTTTCAAAAAAAAAATATTTCACTTTTCAAAAAAATATATTTCACTTTTCAAAAAAATATATTTCACTTTTCAAAAAAATATATTTCACTTTTCAAAAAAATATATTTCACTTTTCAAAAAAATATATATTTCACTTTTCAAAAAAATATATTTCACTTTTCGAAAAAAATATATTTCACTTTTCAAAAAAATATATTTCACTTTTCAAAAAAGTATATTTCACTTTTCAAAAAATAATATATTTCACTTTTCCAAAAAAAATATGTTTCACTTTTGAAAAGAATCATTTCACTTGTTACATTTTAATTTTGAAAGAAAACAAATCCTTTCACTTTTGTTGGATATCACATGCGGCTGCCGTATTAGACCGTACGTAAAATTCATCTATCTATCTATCTACCTACATGATATATCTATCTATCTCTCTGCCTAATATATATCTATCTGTTTAAATCTATCTATCTATCCATCTATCTGTCTGTCTATTTATCTATCTATCTCTCGAACTATTTATTTTTCTATCTATCTAACAATTATCTGTTTAAATATGTCTGTCTATCTATCTATCTGTCTGTCTCTTTATCTATCTAATATCTATTTATTTATTTTAATATGTCTATATCTGTTTATTTATCATTCAATCTATCTATCTATCTAATGATTTATCCGGCTGTTTAAATGTCTGTATATCTGTCTTAATTTCTATCTATCTGCCTATTTATCTTTATCTATCTATCTATCTATCTATCTATCTATCTATCTATATATCTATCTATCTATCTTATAAGTCTATCTGTTCAAAATATGTATGTCTATCTGTATGTCTACCTTTTATCTTTCAATCTAATATCTATTGATCTGTGCAAATAATCATGTCTGTTTATTTATCTGTTTATCTATTTAATATCTATCTATTAAATCTGTTAAATATGTTATTCTATCTGTCTATCTATCAATAAATATATCAATCTATTTTCTCTCTATCTATATATCTATCCATCTGTTTATCTATCTGCGTATGTATCTATGTATTTATCTGTCTCTGAATCTATGTGTATATCAAATATAATATCATAATCACCGTTATCATCATCATCATATTTGCCATCAATCATCAGCATCATCCTCCTCATCGTATTTTTTATCATCAATCAATATCTATCTAATGTCTATCTGTCTATCTATCTAATACCTATTTATCTGTTTATATCTATCTATATATTAATCCCTTTTATTAATATATATCTATCTTCTATTGATCAATCCACCTATCATTTATCTCTCCATCCATCGATCTATCTATCTATTTATCTATCTTTCTTATACGTATCTGTTTAAATATGTATGTCTATCTGTCTGTCTATTTATCTTTCATACTTATATCCACTCATTTGTATAAATAATTATGTCTGTTTATCTACGACCAACCACCTAATTCGTCCGCACGACGAATTAAAATCTAGTTTCTTTTTCACTTGTTACATTTTAAATCTGAGAGAAAACAAATCCTTTCACTTTTGTTGGATAACACATACGACGGCGGCTGCCGTATTAGACTGTACGTAAAATTCATTCCTCACGTAAAAATCCATTCCTCTCGCTACGTAAAACATTTCACTCTTGTTGCAAAATTCATTTCACTCAATTGCAAAAAATACGTTCCTCTTTTTTCTCGGCCTGTAGGCGGCGCGCTTCATTGTTGGTGGGAAATAGAGATGGTTGCAAAATTTTCGCTGTGCTGAGGGGAGAAATCATGAAAGCGGTTGCAACTCACAAAATGACAAGGATATGGGGATATCAGCGAACGCAATTACGTCACTTTCCCACGTGCACGAGAATGCACCACGAGGTGGGCCCATGAACACAAAACGTAAAGTTTGATTTTATCGCTGATTATGCACAATAGCCAGTGCAATCAGCCGTTGCATTCTGCCCTACGATCAATCACTAACCTTAGCACGGTCTGGCTATACGTTTTGTAGGCATGGGGCATGAATACTTTATACATACACTATCTACAGAGCTGAATGGTCAAGGTAAGTGTTGAAATTTCCCTTTTCTCCATTCCGTCTGTCTTTTACTTCATTGACATACGATGATCGTAATGATTGATTAAATGAAGCTTACAAAGAGCTACAATTCACTGGTCAACTCGCTTGTACCTGCACTGCAAAACCAAATTCTCTCCAGTTTGTCCGAGACATGAATGGGGGGTTTTCCAATGCTACTCTCAGAACGGGCAGTACTTCACCGTCTTTTGAACAGACATGAAAAGTGAGTATACGGGACTGAAGTTAAGTGATGACGTCATCGCTCAACCCTAAAAATTTGGTGTTAGCCGAGAATGTCCACCGAAAGCGATGACGTCTTCACCCATTCAGTCATGTATGCTTTACCGCCTATGTCTGGTTTGAAGAAGCACTGCCCGTGACAAAATGGTGAGAATTTGGTTTTGCAACGGAAGTACAAGCGAGTTGACCAGTGAAATGTAGCCTTTTGTAAGCTTCATTTCATCAATCATCGCGATTATCGTATGTCAATGAAGTAAAAGACAGACGGAATGGAGAAAAGGGAAATTTCAACACCTTGTCCATTTAGCTCCGAAGATAGTGTAGTGCCATGCGTGGAGCTATTCATGCTTCATATCATGCCTACAAAACGTTAGTGATTGATCGTAGGGCAGAATGCAACAGCTGATTGCACTGGCTATTGTGCATAATCAGCAATAAAATCAAACTTTATGTTTTGTGTTCATGGGCCCACCTCGTGGTGTATATTCTCGGGCACGCGTGGGAAAGTGTTGTAATTGGGTTCGCTGGTATTCCCATATCCTTGTCATTTTGTGTGTTGCAACCGGATTCATGATTTCTCCCCTCAGCAGAGCGAAAATTTTGCAACCATCTCTGTTACCTCGTCCTGACAACAATGATGTGCGCCGCCTACAGGCCGAAAAAAAAGAGGAACGTATTTTTTTGCAATTGAGTGAAATGAATTTTGCAACAAGAGTGAAATGTTTTACGTAGCGAGAGGAATGGATTTTTACGTGAGGAATGAATTTTACGTACAGTCTAATACGGCAGCCGCCGTCGTATGTGTTATCCAACAAAAGTGAAAGGATTTGTTTTCTCTCAGATTTAAAATGTAACAAGTGAAAAAGAAACTAGATTTTAATTCGTCGTGCGGACGAATTAGGTGGTCGGTCGTAGATAAACAGACATAATTATTTATACAAATGAGTGGATATAAGTATGAAAGATAAATAGACAGACAGATAGACATACATATTTAAACAGATACGTATAAGAAAGATAGATAAATAGATAGATAGATCGATGGATGGAGAGATAAATGATAGGTGGATTGATCAATAGAAGATAGATATATATTAATAAAAGGGATTAATATATAGATAGATATAAACAGATAAATAGGTATTAGATAGATAGACAGATAGACATTAGATAGATATTGATTGATGATAAAAAATACGATGAGGAGGATGATGCTGATGATTGATGGCAAATATGATGATGATGATAACGGTGATTATGATATTATATTTGATATACACATAGATTCAGAGACAGATAGATACATAGATACATACGCAGATAGATAAACAGATGGATAGATATATAGATAGAGAGAAAATAGATTGATATATTTATTGATAGATAGACAGATAGAATAACATATTTAACATATTTAATAGATAGATATTAAATAGATAAACAGATAAATAAACAGACATGATTATTTGCACAGATCAATATATATTAGATTGAAAGATAAAAGGTAGACATACAGATAGACATACATATTTTGAACAGATAGACTTATAAGATAGATAGATAGATAGATATATAGATAGATAGATAGATAGATAGATAGATAGATAGATAGATAGATAAAGATAAATATGCAGATAGATAGAAATTAAGACAGATATACAGACATTTAAACAGCCGGATAAATCATTAGATAGATAGATAGATTGAATGATAAATAAACAGATATAGACATATTAAAATAAATAAATAGATATTAGATAGATAAAGAGACAGACAGATAGATAGATAGACAGACATATTTAAACAGATAATTGTTAGATAGATAGAAAAATAAATAGTTCGAGAGATAGATAGATAAATAGACAGACAGATAGATGGATAGATAGATAGATTTAAACAGATAGATATATATTAGGCAGAGAGATAGATAGATATATCATGTAGGTAGATAGATAGATAGATAGATGAATTTTACGTACGGTCTAATACGGCAGCCGCATGTGATATCCAACAAAAGTGAAAGGATTTGTTTTCTTTCAAAATTAAAATGTAACAAGTGAAATGATTCTTTTCAAAAGTGAAACATATTTTTTTTGGAAAAGTGAAATATATTATTTTTTAAAAAGTGAAATATATTTTTTTGAAAAGTGAAATATATTTTTTTGAAAAGTGAAATATATTTTTTTGAAAAGTGAAATATATTTTTTTTGAAAAGTGAAATATATTTTTTTGAAAAGTGAAATATGTATTTTTTTGAAAAGTGAAATATATTTTTTTGAAAAGTGAAATATATTTTTTTGAAAAGTGAAATATATTTTTTTGAAAAGTGAAATATATTTTTTTGAAAAGTGAAATATATTTTTTTGAAAAGTGAAATATATTTTTTTGAAAAGTGAAATATATTTTTTTTGAAAAGTGAAATATATTTTTTGGAAAAGTGAAATATATTTTTTTTTGAAAAGTGAAATATATTTTTTTGAAAAGTGAAATATATTTTTTTGAAAAGTGAAATATATTTTTTTTGAAAAGTGAAATATATTTTTTTGAAAAGTGAAATATATTTTTTTTATAAAAGTGAAATATATTTTTTTGAAAAGTGAAATATAAATTTCTTTGAGTGAAATGGTTTAGTAGAAGAGAAACATATTTTTTTCAAGTGAAATATATATTTAATTGATTCCCTATAAGCGTGCCATATTTACCATCAATAACGATACTAGTGTGTCAATAATGTGCCATTGAAATTATATAGTGTAAAGGCAGAGCATGTGACTTACATGGTAAACACACACGTTGAGATCGCAGGGTGATTTAGTGTCAAGGCGCTGGAGGTGAGAAGTCGCCTTACCATTACACATTGTCCCATATTCCCGGAGCCTATATTTATGAAAGAAAGTCATGGGTGTAAGAAATCAAAATAAGATGGGGAATGTGTATCGAAATGTTTGCGTGTCTTGTATGTGTATTCTATGGTTGAGGTGGATATGCTAGTAATATTGGAATGTTTCGTTTGGATGGAAGATATGTTGTTTACTCTATACTTTACAGTGCGTCCCACAAAAAACGAAACCGAGATTTATCGATGATTTATCATAATTTAATCACAAATACAATAAACAAATGACCTATCATTGTAAAGCTTAGGATCTTCTTATTCATCTGATATTACTAAGATTATTTCTCATTCACGCATGAGTGAGCAAAAACAATTTGAAGAGGGGATACCAAAAAGTCATTTGGCGGGCTGTATCTGGGTTTCAAAAAGAAAACCACATTTTTTAAAAGTTCAATATCTGCTCTTTGATTTGATACCTCAATTACAGAAAATGGTCAAGAAAAAGTTCTGGTTATTTGAAATAGGCTTGAATTTTAATAATTTCATAAAATGAAGGGGTTTTACAGGCTAGCGTTCAAACTCACTCGACACTTTTGTTAACCATGTGATAGCTTCTTTGGGAAACCGGTGAAAACGCGTTTATTTAATGAAATTATGGAAATACAAGCGTTGTTTGAAGGGAACATAACTTTTTTATTTCTTGACCATTTTTTGGTGATTAAGGTATCAAATAAAAGAGCAAATATTGAACTTTTTAGGCATGTGATGTTCTCTTTGAAATTCAGATACCCCCCGCCAAATGAGTTTGTTGTATCCTTTCTTCAAATTGTTTTTGCTGACTCATGCGTGAATACGGAATAATCTAAGTAATAACAGTTGAAAGGGGAGATTATAAGCTTTACATTGGTAGGTCATTTGTCTATTGCATTTGTTGATAAGTTATGATAAGTCATCGCTTAATCACGGTTTCGTTTTTTTTTCTGGGACGCACTGTATAATGCAAAAGTGTTTCAATACCGTTCCATTTGGAGTAAGCGCATTGCACATTATATATAGGATTCCATGAGAGTTTGCAATAACGGATATCAAGATCATGGTTCTCCAAATATCATTTCAAATTGAAACGGAAGTGTCTTGTCTTGAGCTTTAAGCTTGATATGTTGAACACGCGTTTCGGCGACCACCTCACCCTAACAAATGTAATTGTCTGGCCTGCCGTTAACGTGAGTTGATTATGACGAAGTAAATTATCTCAATCGAGTTAAAATGAATACATTTTTAGATTTGTATTGGTCGGCTTGGTGAAAAATATAATAAATAAAGACGCAATATACTAGTGATTTTTTTATTATAATGCCATTTTAAAGCATGTGATATTCTGATAAATTATGGCTTTTTCGTTTAATTTGCTAAATGATGGGGGTGGCATTGTCAGATCACTTTCATAAGATTAACAAATTAATTAAAATATAATGTCATTGTCATGTATTTGATATTGTTTTAGAATAGTTTTTAGGCTTAATGATTTTGAATCATTTTGATTAACACAAGCACACATCATTTTTATGAAAATCATGCAAATACAATATTGAGAGAAAATTGGGGAAAATACACCAACTTATCGAGTATTCAATATTTCTTACGAGTTTGAATTTGGAAAATAATAAATGAAATGGAATCTCTCATTTCAATTGTGGTTTTTAACTTTTACAAACAAATTGTAATTGGTTTAACAGTTTAAGAAGCAGTAATGTTAGCACTGCTGCTGATTAGTTACAAAGGGGCCTCTTGTAATGTTAACGTGTTGAGGACCTGTCATATAATTTTCACTGATAATTCTAACAGAAGATACATATGATTAAGAAAATCATAATTCGACTCTACCAATGCTAGATTTTGTTCTCTCATTACATCCAAAAATTATCATTAAGTAGCCTATACAGACATTACATACTACTAGTACATGAATAGAACAACTGCTTTGGATTGACACTTTAATACAATAACATAAAAATAAAGTGTACTGTATTGTGAACACCGTTTGTGAATCAAACTACTGCTTTTGATTGATGTGCATGAGTTACAATAACAAATAATGTTTAAAGCAAGAACCTACTCTACACGCTCCATCGTCTTCACATGTCGGCAGCATTCAATGAGATAAACCAAGTCACCCTCGTCTGTACACTTCACCTCTTCCAGCATGAGATACTCCAGGTTCCCGGTATGTTCCTTGATGAGCAGACCCAGTCCTCTCATTGTCTTGCTTGATACATGACTCTTCTCTGATGGGAATGAGTACGGAGTGCGAAGGGTAATGTGTTTGAGATTTTGTCCTCCAGTCCGACGTAGACCAGCCGTGATATTGGCTATGTCTCCCTCTGCATCATCGATAATGATTTTGATGTATACCAAAGCAGGGAGTGATGAGATCAGACCTTCATAGCATTGTGACGTCATTCTCGCAGCTGATAACCTCGCGATAGATGATAGCTCAGGAGGAGATGGAGGGAAATTGATAGATGAGTTTGAGATGGTGAGAGAATTTAGCATCGGAAATGATTTAAGACAGGCCCATAGTCCATCTGTCACAGCGGCTGTCATGATAGACTGCTCAAATTGTACATTATAAACCTATTAAGAAGATGAAAGAATAGTTGAAATAAGCAGCATAAGGAGGAGATACAATTGAAACAGTTTTATTTTTTGATGGTAACTGAAGAATCAACGCGTATTATTTAACCAGAATTGAGTATCGTACCATTTATTTATTATTTCTCATATGACTCTGACCTTCAATAAGCAGAAAAGTTAGTAAAAAAGACCCACACTACCCGGCTTTTATTGTTAAAACTCTGATTTTGTTACTGTTTGATCATAGTGTATGGTTCATCCATTTATGTATTCGTCTTTATCTGTTATGCTACTGCTGATTCGTAACGTTTAATTTTAAATGATTACATCGGTCAACACTGCGCTATTTGGTATAACATAAGTAGGCCTATACTGTATGATATATGAAGTATAAGCTTTATTGACTGTATGGACTTATTTCTCTAGAAATCATTATCTGACATTAGATTACCCTCTCTTTCAGCTCACGTGGAAGATTTCGCATCCCAACAACAGTATACACTGTTGGTGACTTTAAGATCATACGTCGTGACGTCACACATCTTCGTACCAATGATGACACATTCCCATCGTTGACCACAGACTCTGATGAACAATCTAGGAGAATACGATATCGCTCACTCTCAGATAAATAAGTATTTGTAAGGACGCTCTCCATTATTCTAATGCAGAGATTGCTCTTCGTACCAGAAGCAAATCGAATAAGATTTTCATATTCTCCAATGCTTGTATTTATATCTCGCAGTACTCGGTCTAACTTACTGAACTTCAACAGGAAAAGAAAGCGGTTTGTTTCATCAGCAAGATACTTTCCTGCTGCATGTTCTTGAGCAAGTTTGTGATAAAACTCAATAGTAGTTATGGTAGTCGAAAATGCTTTGTCAAGTTGTGGAAGGCGTCTGGTTGAAACAACAGTCTTTGAGACTATTCCTAGGGCGCATGCCATATCAAGAATAGAGGGAACTCTCTGAAAATCACAAGACGAGAAAACTAACTTCTTAGCATCATTGAGCAGACCAGTGAGAGCAATTTCTCCCAGTTTCAGTATTATTTTGTTTAGTTGTTTGGGAGTTTTTATCAAGCCAGGTGTCCGGGCATTTGCATGGAGCATTAAGAATACGTTAACTTGGTCGAGTAATGCTGTTTGAGTTGTAATGTCACGCTGAGGTTGGTCTTCAGACCACAAGTGACAGACCATGAGGCAAAATAGCGGAGTTTTTACGAGTTCCTCAATTAGGGGTTGCTCATCAAGGTAAACTTTCAGATCATCCGCTTTCATAGGTTTCTGAACAGAAGTAAAGAACCTGTCAATGTAATCGCGTGCGTTCTCTCGCGAGAATCCTTCGATCTCCATCTTTGTGTACACCCTTGGTAGATCCCCTTGACTAAAAATGTCTTCTAGGTGAGGTCGTGTTGTTACAATAACTCGACATTGTGGAAACATTTCCCTGCGGAGAATTCTCATGATATTGCTTGAGGAAGAGATACCCGCATACTCATCGAGACCATCTAGTACAATATTACAGATTCCCTGATGCTGTCTGATGAAACTTTCTAGCCCCTCTGGCGTCAGATCGTCAACATCACTCAGGAGTTGTGATATGATGGCTTCTCCGATCGATGTACTGTGACTTGTGTTTCGAAACTTGACTACGAACAGAAGTGGCAAGTCTTCTAATCCTGACCCTTCCTCTCTGTGAACCCAGTCGTGCGCCATCTTAGCGACAGCTGTCGTCTTTCCTCGTCCAGCCGGAGCCGAAATAAGGATTCGTGATGGAAGACTCCCGTTTACTTTTGCTGAAAATATTTTTCCAACAGAGCCTTGAAGTATTTGTTTTTCCTTAGTATTTATTCTTTGAGCGTCCTTCTTTACCATGGTAACAACGGTGTGCATATCTTCAAACTCTGCATAATCATCTTTGTCCCACGGTTTCATTTGAATTTTACATAGCTGATTCGAATATTTGTCCTCCAAGATTGTGCGACATTTTCGAACAGTCAGAGATTCCGATATCTTCTCACTGTAGACATCTGGAATAATAAACAAGGGACCAAAATGAGTTCAACCACTTGCTATCTGACTCCTGGAGAAACATATGAACATAACATAGGGAGGGGACAATTGCTGACTCAAGATAAGAAATGTCGTTTGTCGTTTGTAATGATTACGAAGATTTGTTAATACTTAGCGTGCTATAGTCTACTTCATCAGAAGTCACGAAAATTGCGCCATTTTGTAAAGGTAATGTATTTTAGAACACCGGCTGTTTTGCCAAAGATGTAAAAAAAAAATCCGGCTATGGCCAAAATCTGGCTCGTTGTAAAATGGCAGAGGTAAAAGTGACAAAGGTAAAAATGGCAGAGGAATAAATAGCAGCGATAATAACGGCAGAGGTAAAATGATAACATTTGAGTTGGTATTTCTTGTTTTTTTCCTGGACTTACATGCACGACCTTTTCATGTGAAATCGCTCTTCTAACATTCAAATTAGAAGATCCCAAATATTGTACTTAATTCATTACAGGGGAAATTCACACTGACATAAAGTGTATTGAAATGATATTGGTGAGGGTTTTTGGTAATCCATCAAAGATTTAAAAAGCTACTAAAATTTTACATGTTAATTACCTCTGCAATTATTACTTCTGCCTTTTTTACCTCTGCCATTTTTACCTATGCCATTATTACCTCTGCCATGTTTCCTCTGCCATTTTTACCTGGCACCGTTATGGATTGCCAAGCAGTCAAGCTAAGCTTATAGTTGCAACACCTGCAGGGTTGTTAAATCGTTACGTCATACATACATGGTTATCTCTTTTAATCACAAATATTTTTTAATGTACCTGTTTCATTGCTTTTTTATGTTTATATAAAAGATATTCAGAAATCAATTAAATGAAACGAAATGAATTGCTACCAAAATTAATATTTTATTCAGTATTCTATGTTCATTTTCAGAGTTGCAATCGATAAGACTCTCGTTAAAGAGGCTAATGATACTTAAGTTGAATCGAGATCCGTTGCCAGTATTTACGTGTCATGATCAGTAAGATTTTTATGTTATAAAATGAACATGTTTAGCAAAGCAAGGAGCAGATATAACAATACAACCATTATAATATTTTAGCAACAATCTAAAGATAATTGTAAATGAATGTAAATACATGTAAGGTAAATCATGCGACAATTCATAGATGGTCTCATAACACATGTAAAAATTGATATAGGTATAGATGAAATTCAGTACGGGTATATCATTTTGTCTGTATTTATTGGGGATATATTTCATGATGATAAAAAATATTGTATTCATTTTGTCATTTCATTTTTTCAAAATTAAATGAAACGTTACTGAACATCTACAAATGAAGGTCTGAAAGTTAAACAGATTTCAGTCTTCATACCTGATTTGCGTGGTATTGGTACTTCCACTCGGTATTCACCTAAAGACATTAAGAAAAGCAACGTTATGTTAAATGGAAATGTTATACTAACTAGTAATAAAAATATACCTTCTGAAGTAGTTATATGTTTATATTGTCTAATGTTTGAAGAAATATACCCCGATGTATATCCATAGATATCTCACGGTGTAGAAGGTCAGTATGTTAAGGATGAGTTCGTCCTGTTTCCATTTGCATAGCTACGTTCATGTTTTTAACGTTATGAATTGCAAAAGTAGAAAGTAGTTATGTATATGTGCAAGGAGGTAAATCGTTTGGAATAAGAAATACACCTTGCAACAACCCCCCCCCCTCCGAAAAAAAAAAAAACGAAAATTCCTCTTCAGATGAACATAATCATTTCGTCTTATCGAACTCAGGGGATTGAGATTTTTAAAGAGGGGTGCTGGTTTGTTTACAAGTACTCTTCCCCCAAAAAATAAATAAACACAATTGAACAATTAGATACCTAGAATTTTAAACAGAGATCGCTCAAAATTACAAATTTCAAGCTATTTTGATAATGCAATATTTGAAAACAAGAACAAACATATCAAAGCGTTTTGTTCCAAAAGGACGAAGATTTTGATCGAATCCCAACGTGTAATTTCCTGGGGGTGCTTCACCTCCCCCCTTCTCCCCCACCAGTTCATATGGCTATGATTGAATTCCTTTTCAGAATATAATGACTGTTGAAATTGTGCTGGGCTAAAGTTTGGTGGAGTCCCATGAAGTTTTTTATGTACAAAGTGCATGGAACCTTCGAGAGAACTGGATCAGTTCAATTTTTTTGTCGGCTATTTCTCATGGCAAACACCGGTTCTTCAGATCATCACAAAAAGCAGACTTCCAAACTTTGGGACGGTTTTCTCAATAATTGTTCAACTACATACCGTATGGGTATTAGTATTCAACCCGGCATAATTCAAAGATTTTGACATATTCCCCAAAATATTTAGAAATAGGGAATTTATCTTAATTTCATACCTTTGTTATTTCCAGGGTAATCTGTTGTCGATATTTTCTTTGTCAATCTGTCGACTGTATGCGCGGAGGATCAAATTATGCGGCGATGGCCTTTTGCACTGAATGGTACTAGTATTCAACCTAGTGAGGATTGATAGCAAATCTCAAAAGGGGTTAGATTGCTAAATTAGATCTAGATCTATGTAAGTCTCTGGCTTTGATTAATTCCCTGTTTGGTCTCATCTCAAATGGTATAGTCCATAGTCGGATGGGACAAGGGCAGATTGAGAGACAGGGCCATCTTTCATCGCTAGGTTGAATACTAGTGCCGACGGGTTGAATACTAGTACCAAAATCCGTCGCCGTATAATTCGATCGCCCGCGCACACAGTCAACTGGTTGAAGAAAAAAATAACGGAAAAAGAATAACCAGCATTTGCTCTTGAAAATAAGACGGGTCTGAAATTCAGGTAAATTCTATATTTCTATATATTTGAGGAAACTCTCCAAACGGGTTGAATACTAGTGCCCTTACGGTATATGACGAGTTTAGTTGCAAAAGGGGTTAGGTACACTTTTTACCATTCCGAGAAAAAACATCTATTTTATTCTCACTTAATGCAATATTCTTATGAGAAACTAAATTGTCATGATGTACTACCCTATCATGTGAACATAAAACCGGGTATAAAATAAATCTACCTGTTTTCAAGGTTTATCATTGTAGACCCACCCTCTTTTGCAAGTAAACTGAAATGAATCCAGTCTATTTTGACCTTTTATTCACGTTTTCATGTGACTTTCAAATTTTCGCTGTTTTCATCAGAACGATTAAAAATTTAAAGGTCTGGAGACAGTAAACAATAAAAAGTTATGAACAATGGACCTAATCCCTTTTGACAAATGGGCTCTTCAGAATAGTTTGTTTTAAGGGGTTAGGTCCACTCCAAGAAAATCATTTTTTATTCTCCCATATTAAAATATTCTTATGCGAAACTCAGTTTTCATGATACTCTACCATGAGAACATAAAATTGGGAAAAAAGGAATCTACCTGTCTTCATATTTTTTAACTATTCTTTCCACAAAAAAATATGTGTGGACCTAACCCCTCATTTGCAACCAAACTGAAATGGACCTAACCCCTTTTGAAAAAAGGTGATTTTTCTTTGCCATTTTAGATCACTTTCTAATAGGAATTTCAACGTTTCTTTGGCATCATCTTAATATACAGCTACTAAAAATCGATACATTGAGACAAACAAAAAATCAAATTTGATGAAAAATGGACCTAACCCCTTTTGCAAGGGAGTTTGTCATATGTATCGGGAACTGATCCAATCTGATATCCGATTTCCCGTTGTCCCCCTGCAATTTAGAAGGGTCAAACGTCAAAATGCAAAATGTTTCCAGCGTTCACATTATCATTTTACCATGTTACAACAAAACCAATGAACAACATCAAACTTACCTATCACCCCAAACCCAGGAAAACAGTAAAATGATACTAAGTAAACAATAACAAATCCCGATGGCCAAATAAACAAATGTAATATATGGTTAAGTAATGTGTGTGATTACCTTGGAATATTTTTCCTGCTAATCCACCCAGATCTACCTCTTCAAGCTTTCCTGCCAGGATTGATCGTGACTGACTTGGATTGGTTTGTGTCTTATTCCAATCGAATAAAACCTGCATTAAAGCTTCTTTGTATCTTGATTGATGACTAGCAAGAATTGTCTGACCCTCAGTATAGGATGAACCCAAGGCTACGCAGAATTCTGAGTAACTGTTGTGAGGTATGTCTTTGGCAAGACGGGTTATCTCGACCTGCAGTAAAGGTGGTAATGGTTCCATTTTTATATAGGATAGACCTAAAATGAATCATGAGAAAAAAAACACATTAGCATTTGACTATTATAATTAATGTATCCTCTTTTCTAAAGCCCCAGTCACATATAGACCCCAGACCATCCCGGATCTGATCCGGGGTGGTCCGGAGAGGTCCGGGGAGAGACCCGTGTTGGCGCCTTGGGCATCCTTCGAGGTCCGTGGTGGTCCTTGAACGTCCGGGAGGCCAACACGGCAGTTTTTAACTGTCAAAAACATCCGGCGTCATCCGTTGACTGCCGGGTAGACAAGCAATCCAGGATGGTCCGTGTAGCTGACGTGTTGGTCCGTGTAGCTGACGTGTTAGTCCGTGTAGGTCAGTGTAGTTGTAGTGTAGGTCCGTGTAGCTGCCTGGAGTACATAGCTAATTATTGTTAATTGAGAAGAATTTCTGTTCAATGACATGGCTTGAAATGCAGGAGCATCGATTGACATTACTACTATTATTATATTATTATTATTTCAGCAATGAATAGTTTATCGAATTGGTGCAATGTAATATAACACATGAAGTACAGATTGAGAACCTACTAGACTGCCAGGGTCAAATAAAGTTAACTGAATAATTGTAGTCAATAAAGACCATTTGGCCCTATCCAGTGGGTGCTTACATAAAAGCAAAATCTAAGAACTGATCGATGGTAATACTACGAGCAAGGATTATAAAAAATGGACAAGGTACAAAATAATGAAGATAGTTGTCTCACGTTGCTTTGTCTTGAAACAGATACCTGGGATGAACTTGGCCTGTTGATAGTATTTTATAACAAAACTGTTAATGTAATTGATACTATTGATCGAAAGGCAATGACTATTTGTATACCGGTTTTCCGGCCTCGCCTGGGTGGTCCATATCGTTCTCACGCTCTGTATTTTCTCATCGACATTTTACAAAGCTATATCTTCATGGGTGCCTGGGATTCAAAAATATTAAGTAAATTTATTGGCGGTAAGAACAGCTTACTGCCGCAAAGTTTTAGATTTCGGTAAACTTAGTTATAGTATAATTTTAATACTACACAATGTGTAATTATTCGGTCCAAGGCAAATTGGATCGAATAAGAAGAAAAGGTTATAAATATTTTCTTACACTAGAAAAACAACGTACATTTAATTCTACTGTCCGAAGACTTTTAAACGAAGATGATATTATTAAAGGAGAATGAAACTCTTGGAGCAAGTTAGCTTTTGTGAAAGCAGAAAAATCAAAGAATAAGATCAACAAAACTTTGAGTAAAATAGGACTAGCAATAAAAGAGTTATGAGCATTTGAATGTCGAGATCACTAATGCTATGGAGATCCTCCCATTGGCAATGCGACCAAGATCTGTGATGTCACACACGTACAACTCTCCCATTTGGACACTGAAAATATACCCCAAAACATCTCTTTTTGCTCATTCTAATCATATGACAAACGATTCATCAATGATATAATGTTGTGAAACCTCTGTACTTGTCATCTCATAAAGAGAACACCTCACCTTGTGATAGACTCTATAAAAGTGAGAATATAAGTGAAATAAGTACTAAAGTAATGAGGGAGTTGTACGTGTGTGATATCACAGATCTTGGTCGCATTGCCGTTGGGAGGATCTACATGGCACTAGTGATCTCAATATTCGAATGCTCATAACTTTCTTATTATTCATTCAATCTTCCTCAAACTTTCAACAATATGTTTCTTTGATTTTTCTCTTTGATATGGATTCAGCTGGTTTCAAGGGTTTCATTCTCCTTTAAAGACGGAAAGGATTTTTAATAAAACATGACACACGTTAACAGGCAGTTGTATAAAAAACAAAACGTAAACACAACAGATGAGAATGCAAATATTTTATTTTAAACAAGAGGACATAGATTATCTGAATCTTCCGCCAAGTCATGTGATGGGCTCATCACTGAGCATGAGCGTAAGAAAGTATTGACGGAAATTAATGTGGAAAGATCTTAAAGATCTTATCCTTTCGTAGTTTACATTCAATGGGTTATCATTATTGTGTAGTATTTATTTTGCCTTTTCAAATGTTCTGGTTCGTTATACATCAATGAGGTTTACGTCGTGTTCTGTTTTTGTCTGCTTGTCTGACCATTCTACTTAGTGTATTCAGATCTTTCTTGCCACAGCTTGTGTACCAAACCACACAATGAAATATGACGATGCTCTCATTGAGTGAGTGGAATTACTTCAATTTTCTTATCCGTTGCATTGCTTTCTTGTGAATTGAATTGCTCTAATCTCCCCACTTTAAACAATCGTCAATATGGTACCTAGGTATTTTAACTTATGAACTATTTCAATTCCCTCTTCATTGATTCTCTTCAATGAGGTGACATTTGACGAAATTGATTAAGATGATAAAATGTGCAGTTACCTTGGGTATAGAAAAACAAAATCGAGAATGAAATTTTGCAAAATACTGTTTTCAGCGTTTGTTTTGATTAAATGCACCAAACTCGACTAAAATTTAAGATCTACGTAATCTTAAAAATCTACGTAATCTTAAAAAGCATCAGAATCGAAAGGTCTAAAATTGTATGGAAACGCGTTTTACCATCCGGGGACATTGGAAAAAATGAAATATTTCGTGATGTAATACTATTAATTCATACGTCGATACTGGAGAACAACGAAAATGGGATTTTATGAATTATTTCGATGTCCTCTTCACTGATACTCTTCAATTAGGTGACCTTTGACGAAATTCATTAAGATGATGAAATTGCAGTTACCTTGGATATAGGACGTTTTCAACGTTCGTTGTTATTAAATTCACTTCACCAACATGTAAGTCTACATTAGATAATTAATACAATTAAGATACTAACAAATGTTGATGATAAACCTTTACAAGGAATATATTGCAATTTAAAGTTTTGTTTTGTTTTGTTTTTCCTTCTTAACTGTGCATTTTGTAATATTTGTGGGTCCAGGCTCGATTAGCACTTGTGCTATTTTGTGGTCCCATTTACCATCGTATTTTTATACATGTACATGTGTAACTGATGTGCAATTTGCTTCTTAACATGTGAATATTGTTGGTAAAGAAATCAAATAAAAATGCATCAAATTCGACTAAAGTCAGAGATCTACGTAATCTTAAAAGACATCAGAATGGAAAGGTCTAAAATTTTATGGAAATGATTTTTAATAACGGCACAATTCGGGTACATTGGACAAATTTAAATATTTCGAGATGTAACACTATTAGTTCATAAGTCGATAATGGAGGGCAACAAAAATTTGATATACAGGTATGCGTTCCTGGGTTTCATGAGGGCGCTGTTGTACGGTTTTCTCAGGGGGGTGAAACTCCGCTTCTGCATCCGGTTAGACATGGGGAAATTTTGGAAGGTCAAAAGTGCACACTGCTCCCATTTTTCGCGTACAAGCCTATGGACACCGCAACTTCATGGCACACCAGCGAAACGGAGGCGTGGTCAGAATTGGCCTGCGCGCACAGCGTAAAAATATGCAAATAAGTATATTGTCACTAATCAGCATAATGCGCGACGTGATTGAATATGAAATGAATTCATAGAGCATGCGATTAATATGGTTGGATAATTGGTTCGTTGGTTGGTAGATTATGTCATTCATTTCCCCGATGTTTTCATCTTTCATTGCTTACATATTTTTTTCTTATTATCCGTCGCAATTATTACTACATCAATTAATACAAATTTTTATTTGGAATATAAGCTATTTCCCTGGAAGACATGGAATGGAAGCCTGCAAGGGATTCATTGATAGGGCTGAACTAAGGGGTCTGATTGTTCTGTTCATCACTGCATATCATTTATTTTCATTACACATCATGAAGATCCATGATTATTTGTATGTTTGTTTGTTTGTTTTTTTTTTTTTTTTTGGGGGGGGGGGGCGGTTAAATGCTTAACTTACCAAAGATATCTGAGCAAGAGAGCATATCAATCAGAAGGTCATTTTGTCTTTATTTTGAAATTGAAATGAACAATCTGGTGCAAATCTTACAAAGATTTTTTAAAAATCTGAGTTTGGGATGGGAGCAAAAGACAGCCCAGTACCCCCCCCCCCCCCTGCATGAATTAGCTCTCATCAAGGCTATCTTATAAAGGTCCCTTCCAAACAAAATAAAATGTTTGTACCTGCCCGTCCCCAAAATATATCAATCCTCCCCCCCCCCCCTCTCTCTTCCACACACACACACATACCAGCATACCACATGATTGTGCGAGCAAACAATTATTCTCATGTCATTTCTATTTCTATCCCACTCTTAAATCAAACTCATTTATCTCTTCAGGAAGAATATTTAATTTTGCTGTGCCTGATCACAGTATGCCATGTTGCAATGGCTTTTATTGGCTATCTTGCCATGCATGGTATTTTGATACTTTGATACTCTTACCTGTTGTACCGTCTAGTATTATACCTGACAAACAAAATCAATCAATCAACCAACCAATCAATCAACCAATCAACCACCCAACCAATCAATCAATCAATCAATCAACCAACCAACCAACCACCCAACCAACCAACCAACCCCAACCAATCAATCAATCAATCAGTACCACCATCATATTCCAGACATATAGAAGTATTCTTCATTATCATCACCATCATCTAAATAGTGCCATTTCATCACAACACAGTTTGGTAGCAATGACATCATCATCACATATATTTCATGCAATATGAATTGGTGGATTAAATAAATCACAAATATCAAAATTAGAAAGTATATTTCAAAATAAAATGTTTATTAAGGAATCAATTTTCAAATACGTGATTAAAATATTCCTATCCTTTTTTTCTTGCCAAAGCATCACATAATATCAGCAAAATGCATATAATGAATGCAACAGAAATTGCAAGGCTGTTACAAGGGAAGGGATGTAATATTTTTGTAAAATCTAGAGAAAAAAAAATTTGTATTCACTTTCATGAGTATTGATAAGCCTTATATAGTCAATATAAGGGGGCATCAAGGGTGTCATTAAAGGACAAGTCCACCCCAACAAAAAGTTGATTTGAATAAAAAGAGAAAAATCCAACGAGCATAACACTGAAAATTTCATCAAAATCGGATGTAAAATAAGAAAGTTATGACATTTTAAAGTTTTGCTTCATTTCACAAAACAGTTATATGCACATCTCGGTCGGTATGCAAATGAGGGAACTGATGACATCACTCACTCACTATTTCTTTTGTATTTTATTATATGAAATATGAAATATTTTGATTTTCTCGTCATTGTCATGTGAAATGAAGTTTCATTCCTCCCTGAACACGTGGAATTCCATTCTTTTAACATTTTGTGCTTCAGGCAAGGAGGTCTTAATCGTCAAATTCGTAAAAATTGAAATATTGTATAATTCAAACAATAAAAAACAAAAGAAATAGTGAGTGAGTGACATCATCGACTCTCTCATTTGGAAGTAACTGGCTCGTTCATATAAATATTTTGTTAAAAATAAGCGAAACTTTGAAATGTCATAACTTTCTTATTTTACATCCGATTTTGATGAAATTTTCAGCATTGTGCTTGTCTGATTTTTACCTATTTATTCAGATCAACATTTTTCTGAGGTGGACTTGACCTTTAAAGAAAGATTAACGATATACCTCTCTCTCAAAGTCGGTTACTCAAATATCAAGTCATTTTTAAAGCATTTACTGACAAGAAATAGTATGCTAATCTAATCAAGGGCACTTCACAAAAAAGGGGAGCACATTGCCACATTTCTCTAAAGAGTGCCTTTCCAAATCTGCACATCAGTATATCAGTAACAAAATTACTAATTGTCTATTTGTTGTGAAGTGCTGCTAGAGCTGTGTTCTATTTGCAACATTTTTTTTTCCAGAGCTAATTTAGTTCATAATACGGGATATGGACAATACAGTGTTACAAGAACAACAAGAGATTAAAACCGAACAAAATAGTACAACTTTTCACTTCCCCAAAAAATAAATTCAACATCCTAATGTTTAGCACTACAGGTCCTTGTTTCATAAAGACTTCAATTATGGTAAATTTGCCCCGATTGTAACTAGCAACTAACATGGGAACCTCAATGCTGATCTGTTACTTTAATGTTTCCATGGTAATTACCAGAATGGCAAAGTTATAGTGGTAAGTCTTAATGAAATGGGGTCCAGAAGTGACAGTGACCTCTTTTAAAATCCTTTGTTCTCTCACCTTTTTTTTATTATGCAAAATTTTCAATGAAAATCCATTATTTCCATTCCCAATTTCCAATCCATTATTTGTCTTATGTATGTCTGTAGGCATGTATGTTGATTGTTGAATAACCCAGAGCTCAGTAATAATAATAACAATAATAATATAGGTATATTTACCCAGGGTAGCCACTTCAGTTTCGAAAACTGTTCTACCAGCGGGCTCTGCTATTATTATTAAAGACCCATTCTAAATTTATTATATTACCAGAATACAACCTATCCTTTTCAAACTACTTATGTCATTAAAGTTCTTTCATTACTATAAGTATTACATTTAGATGATTAGAACATTAACAGATGTGGAGTTCAAGCAACAATCAATATGTATCAAGTTGACACATTTATTAAAATTGGTTCAATTCTTAAAATGTGTAATTGCGATGAAGAACTACTTGTTACAAAACTTGGCCTACATATTTCTGCTCAATCTGCCCTTGTGATACTCAAACAGCCTGCGAAACCTGCATGGTAAACAAAAAGAGAAAATAACAAAATAAGCTGCTGATATAAATTATTCTTACTCTTCTAGTCCAGTTTATTAAGAAGTTTTAAACTTTTTATTATTCTTCCACGCAATATTCTTTAGATAATGCACATGTAGAATTTTTTTCTACTATAGCCAGATAAAAATCATAGATCAGTATTCATTTATGACTAAATGTGCAAACTCATTCAAATATATATCATAAGATTACTCTCAATATTTTGTCCTTTTTTATTTGTATACAGAGTAACTGACTTTTAAAGTTATTTATGTATGACTAATATAGATAAAAGATATGGACAATAAGTATGCATTGATGATAATGGAAATACTGAATCTAAATAAATATGAACTCTCAATTTAGCTTTACTATATGGGATAACACAATGCAGAAAAAAAAAAGTTGCTATAGCCCCCCCCCCCCCCCCCCCCAAGGAAATAGGGGCCTTTTCAAACAAAAACAAGCATACCTTGCAAGTTTTCAGTTCAGATATCCTGTTCCTCATCAGATTGTAACTCTTGGTGATAAGCAAATGGTAGTTGACTTTGTACTTCTGACTGGGCAGGGACTGCTAAGAACTTGATCCCATTGGATCTGCAATTTAAAATACACACAATACTTTACAGTTTAGAATTTTAGAAGTGATAAACAAAATTCCTCTTTTTAATTTTTTTTCTTCAAAATTTCCAGCTAGTCATATCCTAAGCCTATGAATATTCCCAACTAGAAAAAAAGCTGGTCTAGACCCAAAGCTTCCTTCTCTCTATATCATGTTCTACTGAAATAGGCATACCTGGCTGTTTCCACTGACCATCTTCATTGTTAACAAGAGTCAGTAAATGGTTCAAGCATACATGGCCTACTATAGCGAAGCCTTTTGTCAATCTTCAAGATAATGTATATACACCAAGCCAGCTTTGACAGATGTAGGATAATTATTATTTGTATGGTAATTTGGCTCTCGCTTATTCACCAGTGCGAGACAATTATTTATTTTCTTGCACTATAGTATAGACATGTGAATCTCTACGTCTAAGTGATTTCCTCTTTAAGTTTGATTTTGGTTTTAAAAAATGAAAATAAAAAAAGGTTAGCTTGCTCGCAAGTTTAAACGACCCTTTACCTTTTACCATAAATACGGTCAAGTGAGGACAAATAAAAACAAATTGGATCAGCCCCTTTCTCTGCTTATTCTGATAAAATTAAAAATGGGGCACTTTAAATTTTCTCAACCCTTCCAATAAAAATTGCACACTCATGTTAGCCTATACGATAATACAGCAGTTTGAAACCAGTTAAAGAAATGTTGGCCCAAACAAAATAAGAATCATTTAACTCCGTTATATTTAGGCTAATCACATAATTTAAGTCCAACGGTCCAGGCAGGGACTAGACTAATAAAGGGGTTAACTTCAATCTTCGTAGAAAAAGTCAAACCAGACAAATCTAGAATTTCATTTTCAGAAATCTAGATCTAAGTTAAACCTATCTCAGGGCCTTACTTAGTTACTTTTAGTTTTAGTAAAAAAAAGACCAATGTTTTAATCTATCTCAAATCATTCCATGACCATGTCCATGGCACTTGGCAGTATCTACCAATATCATTCCGAATAAAATAGAATTTAGGGGCCGAGCCCTAAGTTAGGCCTTACTTAGTTAGAATGTGAAATAGCGGTGTAAAAAAATCAGTAGGCCCAGGCCTAACTTTTAACTTCAAAGTTCATCTCTAACTTTAGCTTGTTTGACACCAAGTCCCAACACCTATACAACGGCAATTTCGCAGCCGGCTGGCACCGGCGGTACCGAAGGCTGTATCCCGCTCTGACTATTTGGCTTAGATTTGATGCAGCTTTGCCCGTTACTGAACAAGTCCACATCTACCCCTGATAGTGATAGAACTGAAATACAGATTTAATAAGGACACACATGAAGCATTCCAATTAACCAACTTAGCTCTACGAAAAACTGCATTACTTTTTGAGAAAATATGTCAGTAAGAGCTCAGATTTATTTGGGATCAGGAAATAGAAATGGAAATATGGAAATTGGTTTACGGTACGCAGTACGTAAAGGCCCTGACTGCGACGCCGAACCCCAGCAAACACATTACAATTACAATTGAGATCAAAGCACGAAATTGAACTTAACTTACTTTTATTTGTATAGAATACCATTACTTTGATGTCGATGTTCCCTCAAAGATTTTCTGCTCAACTGAATTTCACTCAGAAATCATGATTCCTGACACTAATTCTATAATCAGATAATTAGTCTTGCTATTGTATTTCAAAAAGTTGAATTTCGCAGAGTCAAAAAGAACGACACTTCGCACAGATATCGTAGGGAATTGTGGGACGGGGACAAATGTTTAATGCATGAGGACATGAATAAAACATTAGCGTTTTATCCAATCATACAAGTGCATTATGCGTATTTTGACGTCATTACTCATGAATTAAACATTGACCTTCCAAAATCAACCTTCAAATTGGCCAAATGGCAGCCATGTTTGTTATGTACAAAACCTATGGAAAATCAAAAACGCGCGAAAAGAGTTCCCTCTCTAGCTCCCTTCGGGAGCTTACGTATACGTAAGATCGTATCTCTGTGGGTTTTCTACGCGCTATCCTCGACGCGTTCTTCATAACTAGGATCATCCACTAACTAATTCACATGCAGCCGTCAATATTCAGCTAGTGACGCAAATACAAGTACAGGACGTATACGCTGCTTCTGGCTGCTGGCGTAACTTCACTCCCAAGGAAGCTAGCCAACCAACATGACCAAGATCTTTGAATAGCAGACGCAGCGTACGCTAATTGACAACCCTTAGAGCTCGGACATTCAGAGAGGGAATCTGCATAAACGTCGTATAACGTTTTTCAATGGGCAGCTAGTGTCATGTGCAAGCGTAAACTTATCTCCATCAGCGGCCTCTTAAAACCTTTAAATGTAAATTGTATTAAACTATCGCCTTCAAAAAACGAAACTTCTCCACTTTTTTATGTGTATTTCGTAATTAAATACCTAAATTTAGCTAAATAGTTGAGCTTACATAGTTGGCAAGAGAATGAATAAATAAAGATATAAAGCTACCTAGCGGGTCGTGGTGCCATATATTTAAAAGAACTTCTCTTTCCTGGTACTTTTCACGTGTCACAGGCTAAGATATTTGATGACTAAATGTAATGCCATTATTTTCTATGACATCCATATCTAAGGATGGGTCCATCCCAACGAAAAGTTGTTTTGAACAAAGAGGAGAAATTCCAACAAGCCACACTGGATTTTCATCAAAATCGATTGTAAAAAGGAGAATTATGACATTTTGCTTAATTTTACAAAACAGTTATATGCACATCCTGGTCGGTATGCAAAAGAGGGGACTGATGACATCACTCTCTTTTGTATATCATTATATGAAATATTGAATATTCTAATCAGCAGAATATTATAATTTCTCATTTTATCCTCAATGGTATAACTGATGTTCTTCCTCCATTATCATGGGGGATTGCAAAAGTTTTAACACATTATCTTTCAATCAAGCTGGTCATTATCAAATCTGTAAAACATGAAATATTGTATGATTGAAAAAATGAAAAAAACACAATACAATAGTGAGTGGGGACATCATCAACTCTCATTTCCGTGTTGCTGAGTTGTGCATTTAAATCTTTTGTGAAAAATAAGCGAAACTCTAAGATGTCATAACTTTTTTTTATTTTACATCCGATGTTTATGAAAATTTCGTCTTCCATGAGCGGAAGTGAAGTGATTTGTATATATTGAAGTTACGATACGTACACGTAATTCATTGATTTTTTTTTTATTTTACGTCATATATTGAAGTTGCTCCTATATGATATCAATTCTTTTTTTTTCTAAAGATTTCCTTTCAAAATCTTTGATCCATTTTCCTAAGGACTTTACCAATAATCTCGAACTATTTTTTATTTTACGTACAACTTTTTCTCGGGGTGAATCGTCCATGTAAACGTTGTACTGTCTCAGTTTGTAACCGAATGGAGGAAAATGCTATGCCAAATAACTCGCGTCTTCACCACAACTTCACCCCTCTTCCTCATCGTCTCCCCCTCTCTATCTTTATTTTCCCTCTTATCCCTTCATCGTTTTATGCCCAGGCCTATTTATTTATTTATCTATCTATCTATTTTCCCTCTCCCTTTCCCAATCATTTTACTTTGTATCCCCTCTCTAGGGGCGGATCCAGCCTTCGCCAATAGGGGGGGGGGGCGGAATTATTTTTCAGCCATATTTTCCCCGATCGGCCGCTCGAAGATGATTTGTTGTTTGTTTCTTTGAAGGTGGTAGTCCTATAAGTCACTTTTTAGCTTTAGTCTTTAAATCAACATAAATATGTAATGTCACAATCCTTGTTTTATAATGCGAGCGCGAAGCGCGAGCAAATTTTTTTTTTGAAATTGTATGTAGTTTTTCCTCAAATTTGAACATTCTGAAAAAAAATATGTGCCTGCAATAATTACTACGAACGCGAAGCGCGAGCAGAAATGTTTGATACAAGTTTTGAACTGATCGGAAAGGAAGGTCTACCTGTTTAAGACTGCTTGCAGTTTATAGCCATGAAGAAGTTATATATTTCAACAATCCAATAATGCGAGCGCGAAGCGCGAGCTGAAAAATTTTGACATTTCTACATAAAGAATGGAAAATTTCAATCAAGTTTTGTAATCATGAACAGGATAGCTATATAACTAAACAATTGATGCGGGCGCGAAGCGCGAGCGGAAAATTATAGTTTTAGACCTAGAACGGGACACTCTATTCATGTTTTGTAAATCATGAAAAGGATGAGTAAGAGGCAGTGGCGTACCTAGGATTTTTCACAGGGGGGGCAAAATTGGCCGCCCAAAAATTTGACAAGCAAAAAAAAAAAAAAAAAAAAAAAAAAAAAAAAAAAAAAAAAAAAAAGGGGTCATCAATACAAAATAAAGATTTTCGTACCAGAAAAAATTTGACAAGCAAAAAAAAAAAAAAAAAAAAAAAGAAAAAAAAAGGGGTCATCAATACAAAATAAAGATTTTCGTACCAGAAAAAATTTGACAAGCAAAAAAAAAAAAAAAAAAAAAAAAAAAAAAAAAAAAAAAAAAAGGTCTTCAAAATCTCGTCAGGGGGGGCAGAGTGCCCCCCTGCCCCCCCCGTAGGTACGCTAGTGGTAAGAGGGGATCTTCCTACATTAATAATAAGAGCGCAAAACGCGAGCAGAAAATGTCTGTATACGTCTAAAACTGATCGAAAAGTGCTTTTTAAGGGCTGCTTGCCCTTAGCCATGAAGACGTTACATATTTCAACAATCAAATAATGCGAGCGCGAAGTGCGATTGGAAAAATTCGAGATTTAGACCTAGAACGGGACACTCTATTCATGTTTTGTAAATCGTGAAAGGGATGAGAAAGGGGGGATCTTCCTACATTAATAATTCGAGCAAAAAGGGCGAGCAGAAAATGTTGATAATGTGATCTGAAACTGGATAACTGAATGAACATGTGCGCGCGTGTTTCAGATTTAGACCTAGAATCTAGGCATTCTAGATACACCCTTTTTCATGAAAATAAAAGCGAGCACGAAGCGCGAGCTTAAAATATTTGATATTCCGATCTGAAAAAGGGGGTAAATTTCAGCTTTATATTTCAAACACTTTGTAGGAAAATTGTAAAATGGATATAAATCGCACTTGATAAAGAGCTGATATTTTTCATTATTATTTTGAGTTTGAGACATAGGACCGTGACATCCTTAGGACATGTTATCACATGAATATGATGACTATAAATCTTCCTATTCATCTTGCTAAGCGCGAGATTAAACAAAAGGGACAATTTAATTATCAAATTGATATCTTATTTATTAATGCATAATGAGGGCGCGGAAACAAATGATATTATGGCCGGAACACTGTACATTTCAAGCACTTTTCTATTATAAATAGGGTGCATCAGTAATCAGTTGATATATTTTTAACCATTAATGCGAGCGCAAATCGCGAGCCGAAATTTTTGATAAACTGCCATGAAAAGGGGATTTTAACTGTTTAAGTAGTTTGTTATATAATTAATATTGAGACAAACATAACCCGCCAATCAAAATGCAAGCATTTTCATTATAATTACTTTGAGTTTTGACATAGGACCGGTACATCCTTAGGACATGTAGGACATGCAGTGGCAGGACGTGACCCGGAGGAGACAAACAATTGGAGGGGCACAGCATTATTCACAAACAATACAGTGCCCCTTTTTAAGTTAATGGACAGAATTGCATTAGACTAAATGAATGTAGATCGACCCTGCAGTGGAGGAATTAGCAGCAGACGAATTGGTTTCAACCCGCATACCGCTCAGGCAGGCAAAACAAATTCACGACGAAATTGGCGACGAAATTCACGACGTCGTGAATTTCGTCGTGAATATTCAAATTGACGACGAAATTGACGACGAAATTGGCGACGTCGTGAATTTCGTCGCCAATTTCGTCGTGAATATTCGCGGTTTGGTCTATTTGCGATGTCCCTTCAGGGCCACCATAGGAAAATGTATGCCAAATAACGTGCGTCTTCACCACAACCTCACCCCCTCTCTCTTTATTTCCCCTCTCATCCCTCCACCCTTTCATGTCTAGGCCTATTTGTTTACCTATCTATCTATTTTCCCTCTCCCTTTCCCAATCATTTTACTTTGTATCTCATCTTTATTGTTCTGTCCTTTGGAGTATATAATAACAAACATATTCCGTAATCTACTGATGAATATATTTGAAATCCAACAGTGCAGCCTGAGTTTGAAAGGAGCTGGGCCCGTTTCTTCACCCTGTTTACCGGACTTAAACAGTTGTAACTTTATCATTATGACAACTGCCAGTATAACATGGCTCTGCGGTCAATCCCAATTAATGTAACCATGGTCATGATGGCCATACTTGAAAAGTTACCATAGTTATGTCTTTACGAAACGGGCCCCGGATGTTAGCAACGATGACACCCTAATTGTTATTCCCTCTCTATCTTTCTTTGTCGTTTCTTCCCTTGTGGTATAGTAGCAATTTACAAACTTACTCTGATTTATACTTACTTCTTTATGTATTGGAAATCCAACAGTTCTCGCAGCCTCCTTTGTAATAATGTGCGGCGGGCACAATAGACAACCACGGACCATGAAAACGAAGCAAACTCACACTAGCATGACTAGGGTGGTTACAAAACCACATAATGTAGTTGAAATTGACCAGTCATTCGACAATATTTATTTTTATCATGTACAATGTAACTTATATCTGTTCAAATGTTTGTACATGTATTTATTATTTTGTTCATGATTTATAATTTATTGTTTTATGTTTTTCAATTTTTATGTACGGACTTGCTGAAAAACAGCCTTGCGGCTGATAGCAGGTTTTTTTTATCCCGTATTTAAATAAATAAAACATACATACATACAATTGATTATTTAAAACGACGCTGCTCCTCTTCATGTAGCAAAATCTCAGAAGAAAATACTCTACAAACAGGCTACGAAATATAAGATCTCCCTGTTCGATTCTCGAATTAAAGTAAGGCGCGGAGAAAAATGAGGATTTTTGTTGATAAACTAAATGGTACACACCCGATTTGCTCCTCATTCTATCACGTGACCACATTCACAGTGATCACTCAACCAATCAAAATTGATTGCAACGTTTTCGTAACCAAATATGGTCGATTCATTTCGCAGATTATTTTATGACACCATGGTAAATAAACGTCCCCTATTATTAAAATCAGGGAATATACATTTTTTTTTTTTAATTTAATTTTTTTTTATAATGGTTACGATAATTGCTTATATATAATATTATTGGTAAATAAACGTCCCCTATTATTAAAATCAGGGAATATACATTTTTTTTTTAATTTAAATTTTTTTTATAATGGTTACGATAATTGCTTATATATAATATTCTACCTTGTTTTATTTCGTCTTATAGATAAATATCAAATACTGTACATGCCTGAATTTATTTTATCTGCATAATTTCATTGTAATTATTTTGATCACATTACTTTGTTCTTCTGTTGAAAATGAAAACAATAAATTGAATTGAAAAAAAAAATTGAAAACATGTATCATCCCGTGATGTTAACTAAACATCTAGAATGATAAATGTAATATAAATTATACCCGTTAACGCAGGAATAGATTTGCACCCATCTTCCTCTCATCTTATTTTATTCACTCGTCTTCCTGCTCTTCTTTTTTCTCTTTTCTTTTCCTTCTTTTTTTTCTTTCTTTCCCTTTTTTTTTCTTTTTTTGCTCCGCCAAATAGGGGAGACCCGGGCCCTTCGGGCCCCCGCCTGGATCCGCCTATGCTCTCTATTGCTCTTGTCCTTCGCGGTATAATAACAAACATATTCCGTAATCTGCTGATGAATATATTTGAAATCCAAGAGTGCAGCCTGAGTTTGGAAGGAGCTGGGGCCCGTTTCTTTACCGGACTTAAACAGTTGTAACTTTATCATTATGACAACTGCCAGTATAACATGGCTCTGCAGTCAATCTCAATCAAGGTTACCATGGTCATGATGATGACGGCCATAATTGAAAAGTTACCATAATTATGTATTTATGAAACGTGCCTCGGATGTTAGCAACGATGACACCTTAATTTTCATTCCCTCTCTACCCTTCTTTGTTGTTTCTTCCCTTGTGGTAGAGTAGCAATTTACAAACGTATTCTGATTTATACCTACTTCTTTAAACAAACATCTACAATCATAAATATAATACAAATTATACCCGTTAACGCAGGGATGGATTTCCGCCCTAACTTCTTACGATAATGCACACCTTGTTATTATGTTAAAGTAAAAAAAAAAGGGAAAATAAAGTAGACATATAATTTCAAAGTATTGCAGGCACCCCCTCCCCATCCTTCATAAAAGGAACTATAGCGTACAACTAAATTTGACATGAAACAAGGGTTAAGAGAAATAACGGCGACACCACGAAAAGTCAATAACAGAGATGAAAAATATTCCTCTTTCCCCCCCCCCCCATCTTGGGGCTTTTTCTTTATTTCCGATTTTTTTTTTACCATCAGCCAATCAAATGGAATGATGTAAATAGCCTTACACCGATGTCACAGTTGTTTTTGTCATTACAATGCACCATTTCTATCTATAACAAAATCAGCCAATGAAATTGAAGGATTTCAGTAGCTTTAAACTGACTTAGCAAATTATTCTGTTATTTTAACAAGGTGCATAAAAGGGGCCACGGAGTGAATAACTTTGACAAAAAATAATGTCGGTTTGGATTCGGTTTCGTTGTTCAAATGTTGCTTTAGATTTTCAAACGATAACTAATGTCAAAATAGCAGAAAGAATGATAAAAAATATGAAGGTTTGAGGAAAACCCATAAAGATTAAGAAAGTTATTCGAATTTTAAGTTTTGCATTTGTGACGCCATAAACGAACAGCTGCATATAACATGAAATACATGAATTTCATTTGTTTTTAATTGTTCCTGATGGCTCATTTTTTGAAATTTCTATTCATGATCGGGTGTGACATGATTTGTCTATTGATAGATACATGGTACAGTACAAACCGTTTTCAAATTTCAGATGAAAGAGGAGATTCTGAGCTTAAAAATGATAGGTAACTTGTCTATTGTATTATTGATTAAGTAATGATAAATCATCGATAAATCTCGGTTTCGTTTTTTCTGGGACGCACTGTATATTGACGTTGCTTTACATTATGATGTCAATTCTTTTTTTTTTTTCTAAAGACTTAACCGAATGAAGGAAAATATGGTGGCCCTGAAGGGACATCGGAAATATAGGCCAAATCGCGAATATTCACGACGAAATTCACGATGTCGTGAATTTCGTCGCGAATTATTCACGACGAAATTCACGACGTCGTGAATTTCGTCGCCAATTTCGTCGTGAATTTGTTTTGCTTGCCTGGGCGGTATGCGGGTTGAAACCAATTCGTCTGCTGCTAATTCCTCCACTGCAGGGTCGATCTACATTCATTTAGTCTAATGCAATTCTGTCCATTAACTTTTCGCCTAACAACCATATGGTCCAATAAACATTTTGTCCAGTCATCACTTCGTCTAATCACCAGTTCGTCTATGACCATTTCGTCCCATAACTAGTTGGTCTAATATCAATTTTATTTTCCTTAATTTCGCCCTATTTTTAACAAAAAAGGAGGGAAAAGAGAGGATAAAAAAAAGAAGAGGAGGAAGACGAGTTAAAAAAATAAGATGAGGGGAAGACATGGAAATAAAAAGAATCTTTCATGTCACTATATAAAAATTTTCGCTCGCGCTTCGCACTCGCATTGCCTGTTAGGTGTTCCAGGGGCGGATCCAGCCTTCACCAATAGGGGGGGGGGGCGGAATTATTTTTCAGCCATATTTTCCCCAACCGGCTGCTCGAAGATGATTTTTGGTTACTGTGAAGGGGTGGTCTTCTTAGCTTTATTCTTATAAATCAACATGAATATATAATATCATAATCCTTATTTATATAATGTGAGTGCGAAGCGCGAGCTAATTTTTTTTGGAAATCTTATGTAATTTTTCCCATAATTTGAACATTCTGGGCAATGTTTGATTTCCTAAAAAAGATGTGTATGCAAATAAATAATTACTACGAACGCGAAGCGCGAGCAGAAATGAACTGGTGGAATAGGTACCTGTTAAAGACGTTATATATTTTAAAAATCAAATAATGCGAGCGCGATGCGCGAGCTGAATTTTTTTGACATTTTTACTTAAAAATGGAAATTCTAAGGACTTTTTGTAACTTAAACAGAATAGGTATATAATAAACAATTGATGCGAGCGCGAAGCGCGAGCTGAAAATTTTTGACATTTCTACATAAAGAATGGAAAATTTATTCAATTTTTGTAATCGTGAACAGGAAAGCTATATAACTAAACGATTGATGCGAGTGCGAAGCGCGCGGCGAGCGGAAGAAAATCGAGATTTAGACCTAAATACGGGACACTCTATTCATGTTTTGTAAATTTGGAAAAGAATGAGTAATTCCTACATTAATGATGCAAGCACAAAGTGCGAGCAGAAAATTGTTTATATTGTGATCTGAAACTGGATAATGATTTAAATAGAGAACAAGTTGAATATCTGAATAAACATGCGCGTGCGTGTTTCATATTTAGACCTAGGATCTAGGCAATCTAAATACATCTTTTATCATGAAAATCAAAGCGAGCGCGAAGCGCGAGCTTAAACTATTTGATATTCCGATCTGAAAAAAAGAGTCAATTTCAGCTCTATATTTCAAGCACTTTGTAAGAAAATTGTAAAGTGGATATGGATTGCACAGAGCTGATTTTTTTTTCATTATAATTACTTTGAGTTTTGACATAGGACCGGTACATCCTTAGGACATGTAGGACATGCAGTGGCGGACCGTGACCCGGAGGAGACAAAGAATTGGAGGGGCACAGCATTATTCACAAACAATACAGTGCCCCTCCAATGCTTTGTCTCCTCCGGGTCACGGTCCGCCACTGAGGACATGTCATCATATGAAAATGATGAATGTCTTCCTATTCCTCTTGCTAAGCGCGAGATGAAACAAAAGGGACAATTCAATTATTAAATTAATATCTTATTCATTAAGGCCTAATGAGGGCGTGAAGTCTGATGATATTATGGCCTGAAAACTGGACATTTCAAGCACTTTTGTAATTATAAATAGGATGCATCAGTTAATATATTTTAACAATTAATGCGAGCGCAAATTGCGAGCCTAAATCTTTGCATTGTCATGAAAAGGGGATTGTATAATCAATATTGAGACATACGATCAAAATGCGAGCGTGTAGCGCTAGCTGATACGTTTTGACAATCAGACCTGAAAAGGGATATTTTGAAAACTTTATGGAATACACGAAAATAATAGGTACCTGATAAATCGAAATTTGAAGGCGCGCAGCGCGAGCGGAAAATGTTAATATTCAGACCATAAAACTGTCATATTTACAGAGCACTTTTTAAAAATCAATTTGTAAATCACGCAAAATAATGAGTTTGATTTTCGAGATAAAATATGTTTTGTATATTGACTTCCAAACTTGATATTTAAACTCCATATTGAACAAGATATGAAAATCACCTAACAGGCAATGTGAGCGCGAAGCGCGAGCGAAAATTTTATATAGTGACATGAAATATTCTTTTTATTTCCATGTCTTCCCCTCATCTTACTTTATTCACTCGTCCCGATCCTCCTCTTCTTTTTTTCTACTCTCTTTTCCCTCCTTTTTTTTCTTTCTTTCCTTTTTTCCTTTTTTTTGCTCCGCCAATAGGGGGGCGGGCCCCTCGGCCCCCTCCCCCTAGATCCGCCTATGCATATGGATAGCAGTGGACATCGTTCTGTCGTTTCAATGATTTTTTTTTCAATTGGTCTAATGCCAACTCGTCTGCTTTCATTTTGTCTACCATCAGTTCGTCCACTATCCACATGATCTAACTGCCATTTTGTCTAATAACCAAGTTGGTCCAATTGCCATTTTCCATATGCCATTTGGTCTAATTGAACTAAGTGTTAATTGGGCGAAATTAAGGAAAATAAAATTGATATTAGCCCAACTAGTTGTGAGACGAAATGGTCATAGACGAACTGGTGATTATAGACGAAGTGATGACTGGACCAAATGGTTATTGGACCATATGGTTGTTAGGCGAAAAGTTAATGGACAGAATTGCATTAGACTAAATTAATGTAGATCGACCCTGCAGTGGAGGAATTAGCAGCAGACGAATTGGTTTCAACCCGCATACCGCTCAGGCAAGCAAAACAAATTCACGACGAAATTGGCGACGAAATTCACGACGTCGTGAATATTCAAATTGACGACGAAATTGACGACGAAATTGGCGACGTCGTGAATTTCGTCGCCAATTTCGTCGTGAATATTCGCGGTTTGGTCTATTTGCGATGTCCCTTCAGGGCCACCATAGGAAAATGTATGCCAAATAACGTGCGTCTTCACCACAACCTCACCCCCTCTCTCTTTATTTCCCCTCTCATCCCTCCACCCTTTCATGTCTAGGCCTATTTGTTTACCTATCTATCTATTTTCCCTCTCCCTTTCCCAATCATTTTACTTTGTATCTCATCTTTATTGTTCTGTCCTTTGGAGTATATAATAACAAACATATTCCGTAATCTACTGATGAATATATTTGAAATCCAACAGTGCAGCCTGAGTTTGAACAGGAGCTGGGCCCGTTTCTTTACCCTGTTTACCGGACTTAAACAGTTATAACTTTATCATTATGACAACTGCCAGTATAACATGGCTCTGCGGTCAATCCCAATTAATGTAACCATGGTCATGATGGCCGTAATTGAAAAGTTACCATAGTTGTGTCTTTACGAAACGGGCCCCGGATGTTAGCAACGATGACACCCTAATTGTTATTCCCTCTCTATCTTTCTTTGTCGTTTCTTCCCTTGTGGTATAGTAGCAATTTACAAACTTACTCTGATTTATACTTACTTCTTTATGTATTGGAAATCCAACAGTTCTCGCAGCCTCCTTTGTAATAATGTGCGGCGGGCACAATAGACAACCACGGACCATGAAAACGAAGCAAACTCACACTAGCATGACTAGGGTGGTTACAAAATCACATAATGTAGTTGAAATTGACCAGTCATTCGACAATATCTATTTTTATCATGTACAATGTAACTTATATCTGTTCAAATGTTTGTACATGTATTTATTATTTTGTTCATGATTTATAATTTATTGTTTTATGTTTTTCAATTTTTATGTACGGACTTGCTGAAAAACAGCCTTGCGGCTGATAGCAGGTTTTTTTTATCCCGTATTTAAATAAATAAAACATACATACATACAATTGGTTATTTAAAACGACGCTGCTCCTCTTCATGTAGCAAAATCTCAGAAGAAAATACTCTACAAACAGGCTACGAAATATAAGATCTCCCTGTTCGATTCTCGAATTAAAGTAAGGCGCGGAGAAAAATGAGAATTTTTGTTGATAAACTAAATGGTGCACACCCGATTTGCTCCTCATTCTATCACGTGACCACATTCACAGTGATCACTCAACCAATCAAAATTGATTGCAACGTTTTCGTAACCAAATATGGTCGATTCATTTCGCAGATTATTTTATGACACCATGGTAAATAAACGTCCCCTATTATTAAAATCAGGGAATATACATGTATCATCCCGTGATGTTAACTAAACATCTAGAATGATAAATGTAATATAAATTATACCCGTTAACGCAGGGATAGATTTGCACCCGAACTTTCTACGATAATGCACACCTTGTTAAAGTAAACATAAAGTAAAATAAAAGTAGACATATAATTTCAAAGTATTTAAGGCACCTCCTCCCCATCCTTCATGAAAGGCGCTATAGTATCCATCTAAATTGTTTCGTTAACATGAAACAAGGGATAAGAGAAATCACGGCGACACCACGAACTGTCAATGAAAGAGATTTTAAAAAATATCACTCCTTCCCTCCCATTTTGGGGCTTTTTCTTTATTTTCGATTTTTTGTTTGTTTTGCCCTTACTTTTTCTTTAAAGAAAGGGCATTTTATCCTATTTTGCCCCTCTCCTAAGAAATCTTGGATCAGCCATTGCGTCAACCCAGTCCCCACCCCGAACGTGAGAAACCCTTACCCTCAAAATATGATATGTTGGTTGCAAGAACAGTTACAGCTTTCGTTTTTTCCTAATATCTCTGTGTTCGACAATATAAATTTGACATAATAATCTTTAGCAAACATCAAGTCCCAAATCGCGTACTTTACAGAGTTGGGTAAACTTACTGATTCTAGGATAAATACCAATTTAACCTTAAAGAACTGTTTAAAGTTCGTGAAAATTGTCCAATTTAAGTTTTTATGACAGATAAGGAACAGCCCGGCAAACAGAAAGTGCAATCTCAGCAGATCAATATCTGTCATTATTTTATTGCCTTGTAGTATTTATGGGGGCATGATATTCTTTTGTGGAAAGGAAAATTTGCAAAATATATGCTGAAGCATTGTATTTCCATACCTCTTTGTGAATATATACACAACAAAAAAAGTAAGTCCCCCCTAAATCAAATTGCTGTAACTTTTGAACGGAATTATTTTGAGATATGATATTTCGTAGGTATTTTTCTACACTCATTAAACAACTCCTGGGGAAAAATGGGATTGATCGGTTGAGTCATGCATGAGTAATTAAAGATTGAATTAAAAATGAACATTTTTGAAAGTCACAAGAGTCGTTTTTCAGATTGTGCAATTACAAAGTTGGGCAAAAGTTGTTTTTAGGTGAAATTTATGGTGTTAATGCTGTTTTACTATCCATCATTTAGCCACTCCACACTCAATTTTGATATCGTATGTTTATGGTTGAGTGAGCACAATGTATTGCAGGGGCCGTGGAAGTGGGGGGGGGGGGCTTCAGCCCCCCACTTTTTTTTCCAAAAGCATGTACAAAAATGTAAAAATGACCATACGATTGTGATTTTTTGCATGGTCAGCCCCCCTACTTTTGGCTCAGCACCCTCACTTTGAAAACCGTTCCCCGGCCCCTGTATTGTGACGTATCATCATAGGGGGTTTATGGTAGTATTCTCTACAACTTGTTAGATCATGTTAAAATTTGAAAATGTTGGTGGCTCCCCCGATTATAGGCCCCTCCCCCATTTTAAAATTCTGGATCCACCACTGATTTGTCCATAAATTAAACTGATCCTGAGAAATTGTTAGGAAAAGAATACATTTATGCAGTATCCATTCCTAAGTTTTCGAATGTGCTCGCTCAACCATGAAAATATTAAAAGTTCGGAAAGTGTGTGGTGATAGAAATGGTGGATGATAAAAACAACAGCAATTAAAGTCACATTTGAAACCGAATTTGCCCCCAAAATTCACTTTATTACCCATTAAAATGAGTCTGTGACATTGAAAATACCCCTTTTCCCACTTTGATGCGTGCTCACTCATCCATAAATAAAAAATCGATTTATTTTTTGCACAGAATTCCGCCCATAGGTTGATAAACATTACTGCCAAATGACATTGCTAAAGACAGCCTTGAAAAAAAGTTCCACCATATTGAATAAGGGGTTACTTATTCTTAAACATATGCACCCATAATGTACACAATGTCTATGAGAGAGGAAATCAGAATTTTAACAAATGTGAAATGAGGGTTTGTTTCATGCACGATTTTTGTTACTTCTGCCAACAGTTATTTCCTGAAACTTCGCACATGGCATCAGAGTAATACTATCCAAAAGGTGCGCACACCAAAATAACCATTCGATACGGCACAGAGTGGGGCCAAGGCCTTGAACTTCCTTCTCATTTGCATAATTTTCGAATATCGTGTGCTCACTGGTGCATGATACATCGGGATTTTCATAAAAATCTAATCAAATGAACTATGCAAGGAGGTTTGTGACAGATATCCATAGTTACAAATTGTATTTTTTCCAATAACGTAAAAAAGAGCAAATCACATTCCACATGTTCATTCAAGCGTGAATGTTTAATTAAACGCCTTTGAATCATTGAAGCATGTTAATTGGTCATGAACATAACGAAAAAGTTGAGAAAAGATCATTTTCAGTTACCAAAATGAAACAATACTTGCCTATGATATTTGAAAATCATATTTTTTGTTTTCAATAAATGTTCATTGAACCGTGAAACGATGAACATTGTTGAAGATACTCTTCCCAAAAATAACTGTCATCATATTCGATCATTTTTATTGATAGAAATGTGTAAAAAAATCAAATTATAGCAAATTTGGACTTGTGTTTATTCAACCGTGAAATTTAGCCTAAAAAGTTGTATTGTCTTTTAGAAAGTACCTTTTACAGGCCTTGTGACTATTTTTCATGATGAGAATGTGGAATTCGTTCCAATAAAATGAAATCAAAGTCGTGATATTTGGCTTGTGACTTTTGAAAAGTGACATTTTTGCCTTCTGACGGTGCTCACTAAAGCATGACGTAAAATACGGACATAACATTTACTCAGAGGGTAGTTTATAAAATTACCTACACGCTCATGTAAAAATATATTAAAAACTCGCATTGGTTCGGAAATTATTGATGTTTGTTTAAGGGGGGACTTACTTTTTTTTTGTGTATATATTAAAAAAAAAAAATGATCCCTCAACTTGCCGCTTGAAAATATGTGGGGATGTCGTGGCCTAGTGGTTAAGACTCTCGTCTTTGGTTCGATTCCCAGCCATGGTGTGTTTTCCTTCAACAAGAATGGTTTTCCACATTGTGTTGCACTCAACACGGGTGGGTGTTACATGAAGCTGTTTGCAAACAGGTGAAGCTTTTTTACGTGCTAAATAATAATCAATGAACATATCTAATGGTGAATATCAGTTACCACAATGAAGGACCATCACCTGTGCTGAAAGTAACTCTTAACTTACGGACAGTCTAGTGAAACGGCCCCCTGGTGAGGTAAATGCGTACCGACAGGAAGTACTTTCCCCCCCAAAAAAAACCTGTGAGCACCGGAATCGATAGACTAGGTTAGTGGGGAATATAGGAGCGCCATCATCACCTAATGATGTCAATATTTGCGCTACATAAATCCTATATTTTTATACATTTTGGGAAAAAATAAGAGGAGGTGCTTGTCTGGAAAAAAATACATTTTGGTCAAAAAAGAAAAAAATACAAAAAAAATGAAATGATGTTATTCATAAAGAAAGTGGCAAGCAAAATATATAACAATGATTTTGAAAAAATTAATAAACAAATGAAAAAAAACTGTCATGATTTTATAATGGTTAAGAAAGTTCCCCGTCAGAAGAATGTGTAATCAGCAGGAATTGAGCAAGATCATGTTTCATGAAGTCTTTTTATAATAACAAAAAAAAAAAAAAAATTCAAAGCAAGTTTACTATCAGCCAAGCAAATGGAATTATCTAAATAGCCTAACACCGATGTCGCAGTTGTTTTTGTCATTACAATGCACAATTTCTATCTACATGTATACAAAATCAACTAATGAAATTGAAGGATTTCAGTAGCTTAAAACTAATATAGCAAGTTATTTTGTTATTATAACAAGGTTCATGAAAGGGGCCACTGAGTGAATGACAACTTTGACAAAAAATAATGTCGGTTGGGATTTGGTTTCGTTGTTTAAATATTACATTAGATCTTCAAACGATAACTAATGTAAAAATAGCAGAAAGAATAATAATAAAAAATATAAAGGTTTGAGGAAACCCATGGGCCCATATTCTGAAGTCAGGTTTAACTTAAACTCAGGTTTAAAGTTGTGGTTTAAGTATGGGAAGCCAAAAGTATCATTTTTTTTTAGTTTTACGTTTCTTATGTTTACTGTGCTCTTTCCTGATTCATCGATGGTGAAGACAATAATCTGATATACTTCCTAGACAATTATGAATGATTTGAGAGCCAAATGAGCTGAGATATGATATCTCTATCGTTAGTGATTTATGTAACAATTGGCTTCCCATACTTAAACCACAACTTTAAACCTGAGTTTTAGTTAAACCCGACTTCAGAATACGGGCCATGAAGATTAAGAAATTTATTTGAATTTCAAGTTTTGCATTGTGACGTCATAAACAAACAGCTGCATATAACATAAACTACATGAATTTCATTTGTTTTTCATTGTTCCTGATGGCTCATTTCTTTTATTTCTATGCATAATCAGGTGTGACATGATTTGTCTAATGATAGATACATGGTACAATACAAACCATTTTCAAATTTCAGATGAAAGAGGAGATTTTGAGCTTAACAATGATAGGTCACTTGTCTATTGTATTATTCATTAAGTAATGATAAATCATCGATAAATCTCGGTTTCGTTTTTTTCTGGGACGAACTGTATATTGACGTTGCTTTACATTATGATGTCAATTCTTTTTTTTTTCTAAAGACTTCTTTTCAAAATCTTTGATCCATTTTCTTAATGACTTTAACAATAAGCTTGAAGTACTCTACTTTGGATTTACAGAAAGCTTTTTTTCTCGAGGTGAATTGTCCATTTAAACTTTGTACATGTAACCGAACCTGCCGAATGGAGGAAAATGCTATGCAAAATAACTTGCGTCTTCACCACAACTTCACCCCTTCTCTCTTTATTTCCCCTCTCACCCCTCCACCCTTTCATGTCTAGACCTATTTATTTACCTTTTATTTATCCATCTATTTCCCTCTTCCTTTCCCAATCATTTTACTATGTATCCCATCTTTAATGCTCTGTCCTTTGGAGTAAAATAACAAACATATTCCGTAATCTACTGATGAATATATTTGAAATCCAACAGTGCAGCCTGAGTTTGAAAGGAGCTGGGCCCGTTTCTTCACCCTGTTTACCGGACTTAAACAGTTGTAACTTTATCATTATGACAACTGCCAGTATAACATGGCTCTGCGGTCAATCCCAATCAATGTAACCATGGTCATGATGGCCATAATTGAAAAGTTACCATAGTTATGTCTTTACGAAACGGACCCGGATGTTAGCAACGATGACACCTTAACTTTCATTCCCTCCCTACCTTTCTTTGTTGTTTCTTCCCTCTTGGTATATAGTAGCATTTTACAAACTTACTCTGATTTATACTTACTTCTTTATATACTGTACAAGCTGTAATTTTCGCGGGGGTTTTATTTTCGCGGATTTCGCGAATTGCCGATCGGCCGCGAATTTAACAACACGCGAAAATATTGACACACTTGTTAGTCAGTGCCAATGTCCCCAACAGCAAAGCTTTGCTATTGAAAACATACTGTGTAGTGAGAAAATGGTGATATGCACCTCTATATGTACAAAAAATAAGGCTTAGAAAGTACAGTTAGTGATTCAAAAAGTTAGCTAGAATTTCACTTTTTTTAATTTCTCAACAAAATCAGAGCCTAAGGTATTTTCTAACATTATTTTATCAATATCTATACACTCATTGTAATATTAAAATGTATTTTCCATGAAATAATTTGATATTATTGTCATCTGATTGACTCTATTACACACGTATGGCAGCTATTTGCATACTCATTAATATTCATAAGTCACATGACCAGAGCTTTTACAGTTGAAGATTCTGTTCACAAAATTCCACATTTTTGCAGTTTTACCAACTTTTTGAAAAATTAATAGAACAAAACACAAATTCTAAAGATTGCTTAACCCTATAAATTACAGATCAAACTGTGGCATGATGAATTTTCAGATCTAAAGGTAAAAAAAATGAAATTTAAACCACCTTTTTCCACAGTTTGTAACTGTTTTTACAGGGACATATTTATGTACAAAACACACATCAGCATGGGACTTTGAGGAGTAGAGATTTGCACGTGATTAGCACTAGTTTTGCTTCTTTTAAATGCTGTGGAAATGTTTTCTACATCTTCCGATCGCGAATTTAACAACCCGCGAAAATGTCGGGACCCCCGCGATTCGCGAAAAATTCTGTACGCGAAAATAACAGCTTCTACAGTATTGGAAATCCAACAGTTTTCGCAGCCTCCTTTGTAATAATGTGCGGCGGGCACAATAGACAACCACTGACCATGAAAACGAAGCAAACTCACACTAGGGTAGTTACAAAATCACATAATGTAGTTGAAATTGACCAGTCATTCGACAATTGATTATTTAAAACGACGCTGCTCCTCTTCATGTAGCAAAATCTCAGAAGAAAATACTCTACAGGCTACGAAATATAAGATCTCCCTGTTCGATTCTCGAATTAAAGTAAGGCGCGGAGAAAAATGAGGATTTTTGTTGATAAACTAAATGGTGCACACCCAATTTGCTCCTCATTCTATCATGTGACCTCATTCACAGTGATCACTCAACCAATCAAAATTGATTGCAACGTTTTCGTAACCAAATATGGTCGATTCATTTCGCAGATTATTTTATGACACCATGGTAAATAAACGCCCCCTATTATTAAAATCAGGGAATATACATGTATCATCCCGTGATGTTAAACAAACATCTAGAATGATAAATGTAATATAAATTATACCCGTTAACGCAGGGATAGATTTGCACCCGAACTTCCTACGATAATCATGATAATGCACACCTTGTTAAAGTAAACAAAAAGTAAAATAAAAGTAGACATATAATTTCAAAGTATTTAAGGCACCCCTCCCCATCCTTCATGAAAGGAGCTATAGTATCCAACTCAATTGTTTCTTTAACATGAAACAAGGGTTTAGATAAATCACGGCGACACCACGAACTGTCAATGAAAGAGATTAAAAAATATCACTCTTTCCCTCGATCCCATCTTGGGGATTTTTCTTTATTTTCGATTTTTTTTTTTTTTTTTGCCCTTACTTTTTTCTTACAAGAAAGGGCATTTTATCCTATTTTGCCCCTCTCCTAAGAAATCTTGGATCAGCCACTGCGGCACACCCAAACCAACTCCTATCCCCCTCCCCAACCCGAAAGTGAGAAACCCTTACATACCCTCAAAATATGTTGTATTGGTTACAAGAACAATTACAGCTGTCGTTTTATTCTAATATCTCTGACTTCGACAATATAAATTCAGCAGAATAAGCTTTCATTTGCAAACATCAAGTCACAAATCGCGTGCTTTACAGAGTTGGGTAAATATACTGATTATTGTATAAATAGCAATACGGTTATAAACTGTTTAAAGTTCGTGAAAATTGTCCCAATTAAGATTTTTTGATGACAGATAAGGAACAAGCGGTTAAAAAGAAAATGCAATCTCAGCAGACCAATATCTATCATTTTTTATTGCCTTGTAATATTTTTTGGGGGAATTATTTTCTTTTGACGAAAGGAAAACTTGCAAAATGTATGGTAAAGCCTGTTATTTCCTTAACTATTTGTGAATAAATAAATGATCCCTCGACTTGCCCCTTGAGAATCTGCATCAATAAATATATGTGGGAATGTCGTGGCCTAGTGGTTAAGACTCTCGTCTTTGGATCGATTCCAGCCATCGTGTGCTTTCCTTCAACAAGAATTTTTTTTCCACATTGTATTGTACTCAACCCGGGTGGGTGTTTCATGAAGTTGTTTGCAAGTAAAGAGCGACTTTAAGTAAAACCGGTGAAGCTTTCTTCCGTGCAAAATAATAATCAATGAAGATATCTCATGGTGAATATCACTTACCACAATGAAGAACCACCAACCGTCCTTAAAAAGTAACTATTAACTTACGGACAGTTAAGTGAAACGGCCCCCTGGTTAGGTAAATGGGTACCGACAGGAAGTACTTCCCCAAAAAAGCTGCACTGTAAAAAATGAAGTGCCAACTTAGCACTTGAAGTGCTTATACAGTGCATATCAAAAAAAGTTTACACTTTGAAAAAGCTCTGAGAATTAAAAAATATACAACATGAGGGTAATTTTTTCACATATAATCTTGGGTTTGGGTCTCATCTATCCAATGAAAGTAAAATTTTTGATAGAATATTACACTTGAGTGAGCACTGTCCATTTTTGTAAAGCTCGCAGAAATCAGTTTGCGCAGAAATGCTTGTTTTCACGCTGTGTCAAGGAGAAAGGGCGAAATCAAACTTACCCTGCGAAACGTTTCTCACACATTTCCCTTGCACTTTTAGTCAATTGAAATAAACCGGATAAATTCAAGCATTTTGTAACAATTTCGCCATCCAAATTGAAATTTTAAAACTTAGAGAGCACAACCTTTACCCTTTTTGTGCCAGCTGGATCTGAGGACATAACTAAATCTGAACAAAGGTTTATATCAGACATCTCCAGCAGTTTTTCACTTAGTTTGTATCATTTAAAGTGGGTTTACATTACATTTTTCATTTAATACTTGTTTCTCCACACTTTTCCCAAGCTTGACAATGATTAAACAAAATGAAAATCAAGCCTAAGCCATTTCATGTAAATCACAGTTCAGTGTAAAGCAAAATATCGTCACGATGGCCTCGGTGTGTGGGGGAGTGGGGTAGGGCGCAATGCACTCTTCGAAGTGTTTTGGGCAAGGAAACAAGGTAAAAAGGTAAAAGATATCTTCAAATCAGTTTTACTAGCTAAATTCCATGTGTTCTTCATGATTAAGGTCTACTTTTATTCGCATAAATATTTCAAAGTTCTGCGCAAATCATTTTTCACTAACTTTTCAAAAGTAAGTGGTGCTCACTCGAGCGGAAATATTTTTCGACAGTTATATCGTCATTTGCTTAAATGGATCTGTACCAATGTGAAAATGTGGAAAAATCTTCAGAATATTACAAATGTATAATTTTACAGGACTTTTTCTAAGTGTAAACTTTTTTTTGATACGCACTGTATAGTGACTGCACTTCGAGTGTTGATTTTCTAGTTTAAATTAGAACTAGAAAATCAGCACTGGTAGTGCAACCATTATAAAAACACTGGAAGTGATAAATTTGCTCTTTATTTTTTTACAGCGTGTGAGCACCGAAATCGATAGACTAGGTTAGCATGGTTAATGTGAATACATGCGCTACATAAATCCTATATTTTATACATTTGGGGGAAAAATTAAGAGGAGGTGCTTGTCTGGAAAAAAAATGACATTTTGGTTTTAAAAAAAGAAATACAAGAAAAAAATTAAATGATTTTATTCATAAAGAAAGTAGCAAGCAAAACATATAACAGTGAATTTGAAAAGTAAACAAATTTAAAAAAAAGGCCATGAGTGTATAATGGTTCAAAAATTTCCCCATCAGAAGAATGTGTAATCGACAGGAATTGAGCAGGATCATGTATCATGAAGTCTTTTTATATTAACAAAAAAAGAAACAATTCAAAATATGTATACTATCAAACAATCAAATGGAATGATTTAAATAGCTTTACACCATCATAACTTTGAAAGTGTATGGATCTGATTAACAAAACTTGGACATAAGAGTAATCAAGTGTCACTGACAAGTCTTTGGTGACATGATCAAGGTCAAAATGTCGTTTAATGAGGATATGATTTAAAAAAAAAGAATTTCAGCAAGGGTCCATTTTCATTGTGCAATCCTTCAATGTGTTTCTGTTTTGCAATGTTAAAGGTCAAGTCCACCCCAGAAAAATGTTGATTTGAATAAATAGGGAAAATTCAAGCTAGCATAATGCTGGAAATTTCATCAAGATATACATGTAGATGCCTTCTCTGCATCCGCAAAATGCATACTAAGGAAGCATGAAGAAGAAGATCCCAGTGAGTGTCAGAGCCAGGCACAGCATAATTGCTTCACGCCACTGCTCACAGGAATTGAGGGAAGCTACCAGATGTTCCAGCATTGTAGCAAACTGTGCTCATGTAATGATGTGACCATGAATCAGTCTTGGGGAGCCTATCTTCTACAGGAGGCTAAAAAGTGCACTCGTGCTGACCAAGTCAAAGGCTTTTGTCAGGACGAAAAGTCCAATGATTATTATAAAGGAAGGTAATAAGTTAACAAATTTTCTGAAAAATACGGATTTATCACTTTTTAATAAAAAATAATACTTTTAAGTCCTTTCAATATAAAAATATGGCTGGACATAAAAAAAATGATGAGAACTCCCGAAATGGGTCATAGCCCAAACCTTGAATGGTTTCATTCTAAGGTGAGCGGTTAATGCCGAAATATATCAACCATCTGACCATCTGAGACCTGACTTGACCACTAAAAGTGGAGAAATTAAAAGAAATGAATCATTCTTACTGAAATACCCTTCCATGAGCTCCTACATATAATAGTAACCCTCTTTAGACAGCGTGTACTTTTTGGGGAGAGTATCTTCAAGGTTCAAAGTTCAATAGTCTCGGGAAGTAGTTTTTTTTTAATATGGCGTTTAGCGGCCATCTTTTTTTTAACAGAATGATCCTATATATATTGCAAAATTATTACCAGAAATGGAATCAACATATCAAATAACTCACGAAAAGAGGTATTATTCATGATTCTTGGACAAAGGGTTCAAAAGTTTTTTTTCAAAATGGCGTCATCTGGCGGCCATCTTGGATTTGACCTGAATATGACATTATATTGCAAAATAGATAGCGGAAAGAGATTCTACACACCCCAAAACCCCTAAACAGAGGTATTACTCGTCATTCTGGGGCTAAGAGATCAAAAGTCAATTTTTCAAGATGGCATCTGGCGGCCATCTTGGATTTGACCTGAAGATGACCTTATATTGCAAACATTATAAAAGAAATCGATTCTACATCCCCCTAAAACTCTAAAAGGAGTCTTTACTCATCATTTGGGGGCAAGTGGTTCAAAAATTAAGTCTTTAAGATGGCATCTGGCGGCCGTTTTGGATTTATGCAAATTAGCAAAATTGTCCAAACGGCAACTTTGGGCAACCAAGCTGAATTTGGTCTAGGACCCCATAGGAACACGTTTCAAGAAAAAATCTTCATCGGAAAGAACATTTCTAGGTTGGTGTATTGAGCCTATGGGACTGTCAAATCGACTAATACTTATATGAAAACCAAATGAGACAGTTAAGTAAATAATATTTCGATATTTGATTATCTTTGCACTTTCTTTACAATCCATCTTGACGAAAGTCTGAATATTCTAATAAAATTGATTAAAGTCATAATTATTATAGTATATTTAAACATAAAGGGGGTATAAGTTTTATGATTGCTGACGGCATCGCCGTACGCGGTTAATTGGTAGATTTTTTCCAATAAAGTCCACTCAGACCAGCGTTTATTAAGTCTGAAGTTGTCAAACCGGTCGTTAAGCACGAGTCACATCGCTCTTACCATAGTAGCAACTACAATTTTGCACACGAAGTGCACGTCTAACGTTCCCGTCGTGGTGGCGAAAACTCCCTACTCAGACGATGTACAATCATAATTAGTGATCTCGATATTCAAGTGTGCATAACCTTTTCATTAATTGTCAAGCGTACTAAAACTTTTTTTCCTCCTTTTTTTAAAGAGCTAACATGCTCTAACAGTCTAATGGTTTCATTCACCTGTAGCGCACTAGGGTTTCTTTTGACTCCTGTGGATTGCGGATGAATTGTTATTATTCTATTATCTTATTTAGATTATAAGCAACACGATTCACAACATACCACTCAATTAAGAATTAGAGTAGTTATTATTCCATAGCTATATATACAGCGCGTCCCAAAAAAAATGTCCCTGTTATATGGGGCTAAATTACTTCAAAAAATAAAAATTATTCTCCATGAAATGTGGTTAACTAGGAAGCTCATCTCATGTTCTAACTTCTATAAAAATTTCATTGGTCTCAGATCAGTGGTTTTGAATACACAGTCTATTATGTAAAAGTGGTGCTTTTCAGCCCATTCCAAGTTTGCATGCATGCAGCACTACTGTATGTTCTGCACTTTCTAGCATATCAACCCCCTTTGACCATTCTGACCAAGGAATTCCCTTATCTGACCAGGGAAATCTCCATAATCTAACCAGGCTCATCAAATCACAACTTTGAGCATGTTTAGAAGGGCAAAAACAATATTTGACAGCTCATTTCATGTTTGAAAATGGGAGATGCACAATGATTAAGACAACGGGTCATGTTTGTTTCATGCCTAATTCATGCCTAATACTGCATTTTTTTTTGTTTTTATTGGGTTTTTTTAGTTAATAAGCTACTGTGGTCAAGTTAATTCAATGTACATGTAACTTTAAAAAGAAAAAAAGTCAATTTTTTCTCTGGTAAAGTTCCTTTTTCGCAAAGGGTGTTTAACTTGCGGATTCCCCTTTATTTTTGAGCTTATTTTACTCATCCATCATTCACATTTTCTTTCAAGTTGGTGCACTGTTTCCCCTTATCAATCATCAAAAAACTTTATTTTTTTTATATTTCTTGCCCTTCTGAACATGCCCAAGTTTATAATTTGATGAGCCTGGATATGATTAGGGAAATGTCCCTGCTCAGATCCTGGATGTAAAAATGGGGGTTAACATGCCATAGACAATGCAGATATGCATCAATGCTGCAAACTTGGAATGGGCTAAAATGCACCACTGTTACGTAACAGAGTGTGTATTAAAAACCGCTGAAGCGAGACCAATGAAATTTTCATAGAAGTTAGATCATGACATAAGCTTTCTACTCATGAACATTTATTTGAGAATACTACCACATTTTAGAATTAATTCAGTCCTATGTCACAGGGACATTTTTTTTTGGGACGCGCTGTATATATATATATTTGTGTGTGTGAGGGTGTGTGTATGTATATATATACACACACACAAATATATACATATATATATATATATATATATATATATATATATATATAGGCCTATATATATATGTTTATATATATATATATATGTATATATATATATATATATATATATATATATATATGTGTGTGTGTGTGTGTGTGTGTGTGTGTGTGTGTGAAGTTATACATGTACAACAGCTTTGGCAACTCTTTTTATTTTAAATATTGTAAAGAAATGAATGAAGAGAACAATGGTTGGCGTAGCTTAAATCAAGGTTCCCCAGAGCTATCTACCCTTTGGAAAAATTGGTGATGCCGAAACCACTAGACCACAGAGGTATGATGTAGTCTGCAGGCACAGACCCTCATTGGAACTTTGATCAACAAGTGTGCCTCCACGCAAAGACTAGCACATACAAAACTTGCTGTTCCAATACAGCAATTCGCGAGAGAGCCTTCAGTACACAAGGCATGAGTAGGCTCCACATTCAGACCCTTAACTCGAGCGAAGGGTTTGCCCAGCAGACTAGGTATGATGTACGGTATACGTGTACTGTATCAAAGCAATAGCTTTGATCCAGCTGAGGCATGGCGGCTTGTCATTGTTCAAAACCCACCTTCACCCGACAAAGGAAATTATAATTGGTAGAGTGTCGAAAATCTGTCTATCTGACGGTCAATCGGATCGGGGTCGCCCTAGCCACTAACCCGTCTCTGTGGTCTAGTGGCTAAGGCACCGGCGTTCAAAGCTGGGGTCCCGGGTTCGATTCCCGGCAGAGACATTTTTTCGGCATCACCAATTTTTCCAAAGGGTTGATTTAAGCTACGCCTACCATTGTTCTCTTCATTCATTTATTTACAATATATATATATATATTTATTGCGCAGAGTAGGCCTAGATGTTTTACACATCGTTTCGGCCTCGTAATCATTAAAGGGGGAACAAACATGCACGATACGAGGCTGTGATAATTGGCAGATGCATAAAAGTAGCAATTGCTGGCAAGCAATTGCTTCAAGCGCAAGTAAACGATCATGTTTCAGCAAATTACCGCTTGGTGTCAAACTACCTTGTTTCTTTTTGATAATTCTATATATTTAACATTTAATTTGCACTTATTATTTAAATGTTATGAATTATTATGTATGATTTATTATGTTTATTGTCATGTTCCAAATGTAGACTGCATTGTTCATGTTAAATTTTTACAATGTGTTGTATATCATTTTTCACGGCATGTAAACAAGAAGAATTTCCAATTATGGACAATAAATAAATACTTATACTTATTAAACATGTACATGTAGGCTACGGTATATCTTGATGTTCTCTCTTAAACATGATTAAAAAACGTGAACGCCCTGATCAAGCAAAAGCTGAAGCTATCCTGACCGTGCTTGAAAAAAACCCAAGCAAGTGCTTAAACACGCAAGCGAGATGTTTGATTTTAGCAATAGATTAATCGTCAAGGAGATGCTAGCAGTCAGCGATTTCTTGAACTTACTGGCAAAAGCATATGCTCGCTCATGTTTATGCATACGAAACAAATCAAAAGCAAGGCAAAAGCCTAGAAAAAGCAATTGCTACTTTTTATGCATCTGACCCAATGTATCGTAATTTTTTTTTTCTTTCTTTTGCCTTCAATGCATGTTGTCACGGTTCGGCGTTTCATCATATCGTAATTTCGTTATTGGCCTAACAATGTTTTTTTACGAATTTAGTTGCGTTGTAGCGTGAGGGCTTTTTGAATGAAATCAAAGGAAAGCTATTTTTCCTTCAATTTATCAGAAGCAAAATGAAACTGCACCCTTCTTACTTCTCGTTTTTGTCTCGCCTGCATAGCAGAGTGAGACTATAGGCGCCGCTTTTCCGACGGCGGCGGCGTCAACACCAAATCTTAACCGAAGGTTAAGTTTTTGAAATGACAACATAACTTAGAAAGCATATGGACCTAGTTCATGAAACTTGGCCATAGGGTTGATCAAATATTACTGAACATCCTGCCTGAGTTTCATGTCACATGACCAAGGTCAGAGGTCATTAAGGGTCAATGATCTTAGACCATGTTGGGGGAATCAACATCAAAATCTTAACCTAAGGTTAAGTTTTGTAAATGTCATCATAACTTGGGAAATATATACACCTAGTTCATGATACTTAGACATAAGGTTAATCAAGTATCACTGAACATCCTGCACGAGTTACACATCATATGACTAAGGTCAAAGGTCATTTAGGGTCAATGAACTTTGGCCGAATTGGGGATATCTGTTGAATTACCATCATAACTTTGAAAGTATATTGGTCTAGTTCATAAAACTTGGACATAAGAGTAATCAAGAATCACTGAACATCCCGTGCGAGTTTTAGGTCACATGTTCAAGTTCAAAGGTCATGTAAGGTCAATGAACTTTGGCCATGTTGGGGGTATTTGTTGAATTACCATCATATCTCTGTAAGTGTATTGGTCTCGTTCATAAAACGTGTACATAAGAGTAACCAAGTATCACTGAACATCTTGTGCAAGTTATAGTAGTTTTCAAAGTCAGCACTGCTGCTATATTGAATCGTGTGATGCAGGTGAGACCGCCAGAGGCATTCCACTTGTTTAATAACATTCCTTTCTATCTGGCTGGTTCTTTTGATCCAAAGCTTTACCAGGTTTACCGATGAAAAGGAGAAAGAGTAAGATGAGAGAAGTGGAGAGACAGATACAGATTTGGGGGTGGGGAAAACACATGGAATATTGAGGGGAAAGCTTAGGCACGAACGATTAGGGTTACATGTCTGTCCTTATTTGTATGGCGTCTGTATAATTATATTTTAATATTTAAATGACAATAAGCATGCATGGGTGTCGATCGGTATTCTTGGTTGGGGGGGATGATTGACACAAATGTTTTTGTGGATGGGGATCTTTCAACATTACCCCCACTAAAATCACAAGTTAGGACATTTGGGAGTGGTTGATATGCATGGTGTTTTTGCAGTGGTGTACTGTGAGTCACGGCATTGGGGGGGCACCAGCAAAATGTTTGAGTCACTTAGTGAGCGCGCGAAGCGCGCTCAGTTGCCAGGTATACTGACCTAATAGGGACATTTTAAGGACAGTGCCATTAAACGGATATGTATCTCACTGCTCAAATAATGCGAGCGCGAAGCGCGAGCTGAACATTTTTTATATGCAGACAAAAAAAAGGACATTATAAGCAAATTTTTGTAATCATGATACATACCTGTCTCGCTAAACAAACAATGCGAGCGCGAAGCGCAAGCTGAAATTTTTGCAAATATTGACCCCAAACAAGGACATGTTAAGGACTATATTTTAGGAATCCATTAAGACTATACATATCTCACCATAGTCATCTAATGCGAGTGCAAAGCGCTTGCTGATTTTGCTACATCTAAACACATGAAGCACTTTTTGTAGTCATTGTAATCATGATAATACGCATCTCACTCATCAAATATTGCGAGCGCGAAGCGCGAGCTGAAAATTTAGGATATTCAGACCTGAAGAGAGACATTCTAAGGCCTGTTTGTAAGAATTCACTAAGACCATACGATACGTATTTCACTAAACAAATGATGCGAGTGCGAAGCGCGAGCTGAAAATTTTTGATATTCAGATCAGAAAAAGGGACATTTTAAGGACTGATTTTTAGGAATTCATGAAGAGCAGACATATCTCACCAATCTACTAGTGCGAACGTAAGCATGGACAGGAAATGTTTTATACTAACATCTTAAAATGGGGCAATCACTTTAAGTAGTCATAAAAAAGAACCATATGTCACTACATAAAACAATAAGTCGAAGTGCGAGGAAATATATTTGGTGTATATTGACTTAAAAACGTTAAACAGACAATGCGAGTACCGGGGACAATGAAGACATCTAGGCCTGAGCAAAATAAAGTTATGAAAAAATGTTTCTTATGTATTATAACATAATATTATTATAATATAACATTATAATGAACAATAATTTCTTCATTTCCACTACGTTTCTCTTCCTTTCTCCTCTTCCCCGTTTTTTTTTTTGCCAGCCGATTGGGGGGGGGGGCACGTGCCCCCATGCCCCCCGTAGTTACGCCACTGTGTTCTTGGAAATTTTTTCATTGTTGCAGTGTACGGTACTTATATAATTTTTTTGAAAATTCAATTTGTGTTTCAAGTAAGCCTATTCTAAACTCATACGAAAGAAAAAATGACAAAAATTGTCTGGACCATGTACAAAGTGATCTGTTTATTGAACATGATGTATACAACTTCTCTCTTAAATCTAACCCGACTGGCAATATCTTTTTTTCTTCTTAATGCATGATGATAAAATGCAGATTCGGACAAATTAAGACCAGCACAAATTACAAACTGTGTGGCTTCTCGTGCGCCATCGGGCTTACCGTCATTCCTTAGACGATTTTAACCCTGGATTTTAACATGTTTTAAATGCTTTATAAGTGCATGAAACAAAAACAAACATAAAAACAATCAAAACTCAACTGTCATGTTATGATGTTTCTCCAACATTTTCTTGAACCATCAGTGTGTAATATCAGCTAATATATGTGTTAAAATGAAATTTACGTACCGCATGAGTGTGCTCATATAGAATGCAAAACTGTCATCCCTTTCCAAACTCAAAAGAGATTTCTTTTTGCCAAAATGAGAAAAAATAAATCAAGTTTAGTTATTCAAGTCCATAACAATAACAACAATAACATGAAAAAAAAAACATCCGATGTTCATATCCGAAGATACGCTTTAGAGAGGAATGAATGATTATTCTTTCTGAAACCATAAATTGATTTCACTTATTAAAACATTTTAAAAATATGATCATATTACCACTGGTGGGATGGAACACCCTATCAACAAAAGTTGTTTTTCGTCGGGGTCCTTTTATGTCATGTGTTAAAAAATATCATATACATAAACATTTCATTCTTTTTCATTTTGAACCTCCACCCATCTGTTCAAAAGTCCTGGAAAGAATGTTTTTATTTAATAACAATATACACAAATTGCGAGGGAAAAAAACTGATTGATGGCATACTATAATCATCACTATAATCATCATGATCAAACTTTTCATTTTTTCATCATCATTATTATAAATTTTCTACCCTAAATTATTGGGGGGGATGATAATACAGGCCATCCCCCCCACTTGAAATATTGGGGGGGATATATCCCCCCCATCCCCCCCGTGATCGACACCCATGTAAGCATGCATTCCCAGGTTCGGCAGTAACTTTGTAGCTTATGGAAGTCAATAAAATCGTGTTTTTGCCTGGTAAACCTATTTGGGTTCAACCGAGGGTCTGGTTCGGATTCTATAAAAGTAGAGACCCTGGAACTTTACTGCTGCATCCAATATGGTATTAAATATAAACACCTGGATGATCATAGCCTGGGAAGCGGGATTGATGTTGGATATTTTGTACACCATAAGCAGAACCCCTGGAAATTAGGTTGGTATGTTAAATGTACAGATTTGACACAAATCTTCTTCATTTTTGGACAGAAAAATGTTTATGTAATTATTATTATTGTTGTAATTTTTAAAGACTAAATTTAGTTCTGTGTTGGAATAAATCTTTCTTTTTTCTTGTCATCTTTTTTCTTCTGAACAAAATCCCCTGGCATCATGGTCATTTGAAGTGAAACCCTTTTTCTTGGTCTTTTTAACAAACCAGCACCCCTTATTTCTAAACCTTTCCCAGGGCAGTGTGATCAATCATTCAGTTATTGAAATATGATTGAAATATGATTGAAATATTACAAAAGAGAACAATTACATTTAGCTGGTAGACCAAGCGGCTATTCGATCCAGGAACGATTTGCTCAGCCGTACGCATGAATGATCATTCAATACAAAATAATGCAAAGAAAAGGAACGACCCTCGATAAATTTGATGCTGTGCTCATTTATTATATATATCTTTATTTTTCCACGGCATTTGCCGGCATGCATGCAACCACTAATTTCGGGGAAGGTAAATAGTTAAGAATTATAACTACAATAATTCCTTTGATTTGCTCGTATCTGTATAGACAGCCACAATAATTTAGTTACTCATGAAAGATTGAAAAAAAGGAATAAAAGGCAGTAATACTCCCTCCGAAAGTATCTCAAAGGTGTGTATAAATTGATAGGAAGACAAAGCTTAAAGCATAGCCAGCTTTATCAACCTTTTTGTTTCAAATTAACTTATTATCCATGATATTTTTTAAAGTCTCCTGGGATCACGGGGTGTCCTTCCCCATATCTTAAAAATAAAAACTATCATATATCTATTATTTTTTTTTCTTACAGTACCCTATGAAATGTTTCCTTCCACTCATAAAAAAGATTGGTCGAAGTAAAAAAAAAAAATTGGTAAATATTTGTCCGATAAATAAAAGCGGTCTATACCAACCAAATTCTAATAGATTTAAAACAAGAATAAAGTTGTCAATTTTGGCAATTTCTTTTTGATCGGATACATATAATCGATATAATCTGGGCCAATTCTTTTAAAATTGTGATCAATAATTTCATTCTTGAAAGTCTATTGTAACCAAAAGTTGAATAAAACATTGAAAACGAAAAATAAACATCCTCCAGATTGTCCCGGTGTAAAATTATAATGGGCCAGTCGTTAGTGTTATATACTCTCTGTTTAACATTAAATTTGCATTGGATTTCAAGGAGCGTATAAAAAGTCATAGTAAGGTACAATAAAGGCAATCTCAAACTGTTTACAATAATTTTTCTTAATAACCTTCCACAAGTCTGGGTTCCTTTATTGAAAATCCGTAGGGTATATGTATGCAGTAACACAATATGTCATAAAACATGTCATAAAATGTCATAAAACAAATACAATACTCCAATACATTTTCAAAGTGAAACAAACACTCCTTAGCAAGTAATATATACACACAGACTTAAGGCACCAAAATGAAACGAAAATAGTAAGATTGCGACGTATTTGCTAAGTTTCATACCGCCAGATTTTTGCTTGAATTTTTCTTCTATTTAAAACATGATGATACTCTGTAATTTCAAACTTATCTCTTCATGTTTATTATTGCTTTTGTTTTTCTTTCGCCAAATATATTTGGTCAAAATCTTAATGATATGTCTTTTGTGGTATATTATTTTATTTGGATCGAAATCACAAAGAGAATTGTTAATAGTTTTAAATAGAATTGCGACCCAAAAAGAGAGTTTTTTAACTTTGAGAGAAAAATCAGACATGTCGATAGATGATAGTGATGAATTATAATATATTTGGATTGATGTTTTTGTTTTTATCATTCATAATGTTCTATTTTTTGGCATGCAGGAAGTTGGTCTACATGTCAGAAAGCGTATTATAATATATTCTAAACTCATTTGATAGGATATGAAATCGGTCTAGTTTGGTCTACAATACACTTCGTCTATTATTGTATCTATTAGATTGAGTGGGTATTTTCTAACATAATAATTAGAAAATAAACCCGTTGTAAAAAAGGTTATAACAATGAAATATAATCGGACCAAGTTATCGCTATCAAGCGACAAGATGAGACAACCCATATGGTAGAAAAGGGCATCCTAGATCCATAAAAGGTAGGGTCCATTTAACCCAATGTTTAGTGAAAATTATAACAAAGTTTTCGAACTCTCGGGTAAAATGGACCCCTTAAATTTCGTGAATTTAGGATGCTTTTTGCTTAAACGCATTTGGGTATTTGCGACTGCCCGACCCAAAGCGATAATCTGTTGTGATGGCACAAACCGTGTGGACAAGGGACTTGTACAAACAATAGTGATTGATCCGGTCAATCTCATCTCTATCGATTTTTTATTCTTGTGATATTTTAAAATAGGAAATTTGTTCTTAGTAAATACAAATGAGCTCAACGATTTTCAAGGCAAGAAATCACGTAACACCTGTGTCTGGGGCCACCTGTCTATACTTAAAACCTTCCTACAGTGGCCACTATAAAAACCAGGCATTTTTTCGTCGGTATGTCTATACAAGAACCTGTCTATAAGGGCAAAGAATCTTCACGTGAAAATACTGATAATATTGTACTAAATGTCGTGAAGGAGAAGTTGGGAGTCAATATCGGTATCGGCGACATCGACCGAAGTCACAGAGTTGGGCCTATCCGTAACATCCAACGTAGTAATGAGAGTGTCCAGGGTTCGTCGTCTGCTGCTAGTGCTGTTACTGACACCTCATCTTTGAGTTCTTCAGCTTCTTCTTCGACGTCATATGCCAGCAAGTTAACACCGTCACCATCTACCTCGAACAGGGATCGTCTTCATCATAGAGCAAGAATAGTCAAGCTCACCTCGTATCGTGCTCGCCAAACCATTCTCCTTTCTCGACGGAAGCTGAAAGGTACTGGAGTTTCCATCTCAGAAGATCTAACGGCTGAAAATTATGGGATACTCAAAACAGCACGACAGTCGACAAAGGTCACAGCTTCATGGTCGAGTGATGGTCGAATCTTTGTGGCGTTACCGGCTTCAAATGGCAAAACTGTCAAGAAACTCGCTAGATCACTAGAGGAAGCGAAGCAACTCTCATCATCTACTAGATCAAAATAGAGATTTGATATGACAGATGAAATGCAATTAACTCTGGAAGTTGTTGAATTGAACAGAATATTCCGTATACTTTGATTTTTTTATTTGTTATATATATATTTTTTTTTTTGTCTAGCCTGCATAGCAGAGCGAGACTATAGGCGCCGCTTTTCCGACGGCGGCGGCGTCAACATCAAATCTTAACCTAAGGTTAAGTTTTTGAAATGACATCATAACTTAAAAAGTAAATGGACCTAGTTCATGAAACTTTGACATAAGGTTGATCAAGTACTACTGAACATCCTGCTTGAGTTTCAGGTCACATGACCAAGGTCAAAGGTCATTTAGGGTCAATGAACTTAGACCATGTTGGGAAAATTATTTTCAAAATCTTAACCGAAGGTTAAGTTTTTGAAATGACATCATAACTTAGAAAGTATATAGACCTAGTTCATGAAACTTAGACATAAGGTTAATCAAGTATTAGTAAACATCCTGGTTGAGTTTCAGGTCACGTGATCAAGGTCAAATGTCATTTAGGGTCAATGAACTTTGGTCAAGTTGGGGGTATTTGTTGAATTACTATCATAACTTTGAAAATTTATGGATTTAGTTCATGAAACTTGGACATTAGGTTGATCAAGTACCACTGAATATCCTGTGCGAGTTTCAGGTCACATGACCATGGTCAATGGTCATTTAAGGTCAATGAACTTTGGCCGTGTTGGGGGTATATGTTAAATTACCATCCTAGCTCTGAAAGTTTATGGATCTAGTTCATAAAACTTGGACATAAGAGTAATCAAGTATCACTGAACATCCTGTACGAGTTTCAGGTCACATGACCATGGTCAAAGGTCATTAAAGGTCAATGAACTTTGGCCGTGTTGGGGGTATTTGTTGAATTACCATCCTAACTGTGAAAGTTTATGGATCTATTTCATAAAACTTGGGATATAAGAGTAATCAAGCATCACTGAACATCCCCTGTGAGTTTCAGGTCACAAAACCAAGTCAAAGGTCAGTTAAGGTCAATAAACTTAGGCCATGTTGGGGTAATTGTTGAAGTGCCATCATAACTTTGAAAGTTTATGGATAGAGTGAATGAAATGTGGACATTGGTGTAGTTGACAGTCTTAAGTCTCCGTTCAAATGTCATTTATGGTCAATGAACGTGGTATTATGTCATTATATGAATGATGTTTTTGTGAATGATTATTTATATAGTAGTTTATAGTAGTTTTCAAAGTTAGCACTGCTGCTATATTAAATTGCGTAATGCAGGCGAGACTGCCAAAGGCGTTCCACTTGTTTTTGTATATTTTTCCTTCAGTAATGCCAAATGTCTTCTAACTGTAGCTGTGTATTATGTAGCAGGCAATGTAACTTAACTTGTAATGATTGTTTCTTATGTAGGCCTTTAAGAAATGAACAAGAATCTGAAACTAGTTTTGATGAAAATTATGGGTACTTTGAAAATTTGATAAATAATATTATACCCCTACGGAATTTGGAAATGCATTGAAATTACATGGTGAGAAAAATCTGATTTTGGCAAATTTCAATTGCCGTAGTTTAAAGTGTAATTTTGAGACATTCACTAATTGTCTTGATGAAATTGGTCAGAAATTGTCATTTATTGGTACTTGTGAAACATGGCTCAATAATGAGGAAGAACATGAATGTATGATTCCAGGTTATACATTTGTAGGCAAACACAGACATAACAAAAGAGGAGGAGGCGTAGGCATGTATATAAATGATTATATAAAATATATAAAACGCCCAGACTTGGTCACATTTATTGAAAATATCGAAAGCCTGTTCATTGAAATTCAAAATTTCTTGGTGGAAGCTGAATGGTGAGGTGAAGCTCTGTCCTGCAGGAAAATCTGTCCTTGAAAGAGGGAATGTAGCTGGAGGTCAGAATCTCTTGATACTGAATGCTGTCCACGTACTCTGCAGATCTTTGTTGCACCACCAGATCTGATGTAGCCCCAAGATCTGCAGAGAAGATGGGACCATTTACAGCATTAGGTTTTTAACAGATTCTGACCTCCAGCTACATTCTTACCTACCTACAAGGGCAGATTTTCCAGCAGGATGGAGCTCTTTGTCACACGTCAGCTTCCACCAAGAAATTTATTCAGCACAAGAAGATCAAATGTCTTGAGAATAGGACAGCACAGTCTCCAGACATGACTTTTATTGAGCATGTATGAAGCAGAATGAATGAGAGCACATGGAAACGAAGCCAAATAATGTGGGGGGAGTTGTGGAACACTCGTGAGGCCATCTTTTATGCCATTCTGATGCCTACATCAACAAACTGGTACGACCCCCTCCCAAGACCAAGGCCAAAATAAGGCACAGCAGATACTAAAGTGTTAATTCCCGGTGTTGCAGTTAGTATGATGTTGATGTGATGTCAGAAGCAATGTTTGTTGATTCAGTCTGAATGATTTGTAAATTGCGACATGACTTTTGTCCAGCTGAAAAAAAAGGCCTACTTGACATTATTCAATTCAATTCAAATAAAACATTTATTTTCTTCTATTTCATCACATAGTTTTCTTGTAACATACATACATAAATACATAAATCAATTTGTTATGAAAAATATAAATATATACATGTTGGGTTTAAGGAAGAAGGCGTATACCCTAAAAGCTGAGGCTTGTGGCGGGATACGCCTATAGACATAAATACAATACAATCAACAATACAAAGGAAAGGGCAGAGAAAAGAAGAAAAGGAAAGGGAACAAGAGAGGGAGACGTGAGCGGGGAGGCGGGCATGAAAATAGAATCCTCAACAAAATATCAGTGGGGGGGGGGGGGGGCAAAATATAAATGCCGCAACCACAATTGTCCATGGTTCATCTTATCATGTTTAAAGTCAAAAGGAAACGTAAGATGAGAAATATTTATATATAAAACGACAGAAGCAATTTTTTTCATTTTATACTTAAAGCTGGTTGTCGATAGAGATTTTTTTATGTAATCCGGAATTTCAATTTATGTCACTGTTCTCATTAGCGTAGATTAAATTTAATTTCTCTGCTGCCAAATAATATTTTTAAACATTAGAATTAATCTGAAAGATATCACAGATCAGATGATTTTTGGTAAAGTTAGAAAGTGATTACTTCATCAGCAGTACCTGCGACAAGACTTATGTACATTACAGTAATACGCTAATGGTTTTCTGCGGTTGTAATAGTTTAACTACTTGAGGTATTAATACCTTATTATGAAATACCTTACTTCGTTTTGTATATCTTTGCATTTGTTGGTCATTTGCTATTATCAGGGGAAGCGGAATTGCAATAAACTTGTACTAAATCTTTTAAAATACACGAACTACCCTTTCTGCATGGTCATTCATTAGGGATATAACTGTTTGGGGATACAATTGCATAAGGCCTATGTGTGTTAACATATATCCATATATCTCTCTAACTATGCCATCAAAATTAGAAATAACTGCTATCGAATATTTATTTCGGCACCTTCGGAGTTGACGCTGATTAAAGGTACGACCTGGATCTGTTAAAAAAACACGAACTTTGAGAGATTGTGTAGATGAATCAGGGAGAACACCTGGTTATTTCTTCATCTTTAGCCTGCAACATCATAGCACTGTCATCGAAATGTATCTATACCATATTTCATGTCGTAGATGGCGCCCTTAGGTTTTGTGACGGAGATAACACAGAATTACGGGACATAAAATATCCGACAAAATTGTTGTTTTCTTGCAAAATTTTCAACATGTACTCATATTTACATATATTCATTCAAGAAAAGAACTATCATCGGTATTTCTCAGGCACAGAGCCTAATATAATATTCATCCATTCGGAATTTATGAAATTATGATTCAATTTTGATGATATCGTCGGGACATGCGGTTGTATTAGGGGGTTCGGCACATTCAGACAAAACAACAACAAAAAATCACCGAACAGATTAATTTCTCCAAACTCCGTTAATATACATTGTTAAAGACATTCATGTCAGCATAAATAGAGAAAAGTTAAAGTTAAAATCACATAAATATTTCTTTGATTATCATGATTATTATGATTATCGGGACACAAAAGGAGACACTTAAGTTTGCGAAGTATCACCATCATAATGAGTGACCTGTGCTTTTGTGCTCCTGGAAAATCTTGGTAAAAACATAGCTTAGCCTTGACATAACCCTCTTACTACGGTTATTGAGTCTTCAATTGAGAAGATTAACAAAAACTGACATTTGAACAAAATCAACAGGAGCAGTACTCAACCACGTAGCCAGGATTTCATTTAGGAGGGGGCGGTAAATGCACGCGAAGCATGCCAACAATTAAAGAGCGCGCGAAGCGCGCTCCCTAGGAGATGGGTGCAGGGAGGGGGAGTTTCCCCCTCCCTTGCGAAGCGCGAAGTTTTCGGTGTTTCATAAATTAAAATTAAAATGAGCCGTCTCTCCTGTCTCTAGTATTATATATTTGTTAGAAGTATGGATAGACATGATAGAGACGAAGGATTTTCGATTTAAATCTGATACATTTAAAGGAAATGTTTTTAACAATAAATTTGTACGAATTCAAGGGAAATGCATATTTAACCAAAAGGTATGTGAAAATAATATTTACAGAGTGAAAAAAATTATGGATTATGATAGAAACTTAAGGTCATTTTCGTACTTCCAAAGACAGGGTTTAAACATAAATGATTTTCATTTGATAGAGTCAATTTATAAAACTATTCCAGTCAGCTGGAAACGAAATATGAAAATAGATAGCAAAGAGGCTTCTCTTAGGGAAGGAATATCATTTATATCTGAAAAAGAATTTGTCAATAGATCTAGAGGAGTTAGTATCCAAAAGGGGGGGGGGGGGGGGTTGGGAGGTAGAACATCACTTTTTGTCTCACCTGCATAGCAGAGTGAGACTATAGGCGCCGCTTTTCCGACGGCGGCGGCGGCGGCGTCAACACCAAATCTTAACCTTAGGTTAAGTTTTTGAAATGACAGCATAACTTAGAAAGTATATGGACCTAGTTCATGAAACTTGGCCATAAGGTTAATCAAGTATTACTGAACATCCTGCCTGAGTTTCATATCACATGACCAAGGTCAAAGGTCATTTAGGGTCAATGAACTTAGACCATGTTGGGGGAATCAACATCAAAATCTTAACCTAAGGTTAAGTTTTTGAAATGTCATCATAACTTAGAAAATATATGGACCTAGTTCATGAAACTTATACATAAGGTTAATCAAGTATCACTGAACATCCTGCATGAGTTTCACGTCACATGACCAAGGTCAAAGGTCATTTAGGGTCAATGAACTTTGGCCGAATTGGGGGTATCTGTTGAATTACCATCATAACTTTGAAAGTTTATGGATCTGATTCATGAAACTTGGACATAATAGTAATCAAGTATTACTGAACATCCTGTGCAAGTTTCAGGTCACATGATCAAGGTCAAAGGTCATTTAGGGTCAATGAACTTTGGCCAAATTGGGGTATTTGTTGAATTACAGCCATAAATTTGAAAGTGTGTTGGTCTAGTTCATAAAACTTGGACATAATAGTAATCAAGTATCACTGAACATCCTGTGCGAGTTTCAGGTCACATGATCAAGGTCAAAGGTCATGTAAGGTCAAAGAACTTTGGCCACGTTGGGGGTATTTGTTGAATTGCCATCATATCTCTATGAGTGTATTGGTCTAGTTCATAAAACGTGGAAATAAGAGTAACCAAGTATCACTGAACATCTTGTGCGAGTTATAGTAGTTTTCAAAATCAGCACTGCTGCTATATTGAATCGCGTGATGCAGGTGAGACGGCCAGAGGCATTCCACTTGTTATCTTTTTTTTCTCTCTTATCATTTCATACATCTTGTTAATATTTCATTTTGTAATTGCTGAAACGCATTAGTATTAATTTCAAGTATCTTTGAAGTTTGATGTACAGGTATAATTTGTATGATTATACTTGTTATGGTTTTATTGTATAATTTATAATCATGTTTCAAATAATATGTACAACTTGCTTATGGAATGTGAATGTGTATTTTGATTTGAGAGAATTCAATAAAACATCCTTAAAAAATATTTTAAAAAATCGAAAAGAAGTTTTGTATTTTTGCAGATTTCAGTCGTTTTATTTTTCATTAGTTTGAAATCTTTTTTAATCGATTACAATATTGATTAGAGGAAGAAACATATCGCCATCTATTTTTGGAATGTGAATATGCTTGTTTGGTTTGGGATAATTGTAAGAAGATGTTTGGTTTTATTTCGACGGGCAATTTAAGCTGGGAGGAAATTCTTGTAGGTGTAGAATTAAATGACGAAGGAAAGGAACGTTTAGTCAATCATTTTCTAATCTTTGTTAAATTTTTAATCTTCAAAGGGAAGGAAAAGGGTGCACTTATAACCATGGATGAAATTAAAAGGAAATTTAAAGAAGAAGAATGGGAAGAAAGAAGGCTGGCGCTAGGTAGAGGTAAGATGTCTCTACATTTAAGGAAATGGGAAAATCTGAATTAAAAGAATATATAGGGAGAGTGAGGCAAAGGTATATATACAACGAGAGACAAAACCACACAAAAAATACAAAAATAAATAAATACGGAGAATTGTAGTCCCTTCCATGTAGAGTATAGGCATAAAAAGGGGAGGGTGCTCCTAACCTAGGGACCGGGGGGGGGGGTTGGGAGGTAGAACAACACTTTTTATCTTTTTTTTTCTCTCTTATCATTCATACATCTTGTTAATATTTCATTTTGTAATTGCTGAAACGCATTAGTATTAATTTCTAGTATCTTTGAAGTTTGATGTATAGTTTGTATAATTATATTTGTTATGGATTTATTGTATAATTTATAATCATGTTTCAAATAGTTTGTACAACTTGCTTATGGAATGTGAATGTTTATTTTGATTTGAGAGAATACAATAAAACATCCTTAAAAAAAATCGTTTATAAAACAAAAATTGTTTATTAAAGAGGGAATTCACCCTTAAAGCGACCTTTCATTGACAAATCATGGGGAAATCAAGACCAATCTCAGAACGGAGAAGGGTTTAAAGTCTTTCACTCGGGTGTATATGCCTAGGGGTGTTATGTAATAGACGCCGGCATGCCTGGGAGGTCTAATACAGGAGAGCAATAGTTAGACTAACCAAGCAGAAGAAAAATGTGTTTTCGCTTTTAAACATGTAACTTCACAAAGGTTATTTATTTTGGTTTAGCAATCAAGAGACCTGCTAAGAGTCTAGGAATTGGGATTGTTGGAAACTAGAACTGCGATAGCCCGAATTAAATAACGATCACGAGTTCGGTCGAATTCGTGTTGTCCGAACTTTTATCGCATTAGTCCGACGGGCTCTCATGACGGACGGAATATATTATGCAAGTCAATTGGCCTTTTGCAAATTTCGTATTGATTCAATTTCCCCATGATTTGACAATATAAGGTCGCTTTGACAGAAATGATAATACACAAATTGTAGGTTTGCCGAAAAATCAATTAAAGATTAAGAAAGTGAATATAATTTCAAGTTTTGGATATGTGATTTCATAACCGAGCAGTTGTTTCATATTTTGATTAATATAAAATGCCTAAATTAAAATGTTTTACTTTGTTTGAGATGACTTATTTTTGTATTCTCTTTAGGAGCGGATGTGAAATAATCGGACTATTGATGTACTCGTGATACAGTAAAACCTACATTTAAATTTTCTGAGAAAGTGGCCTTTCGCCGATTATTTTACCATACGATATGAGGATAAACTGCTCGCATTACGTCACAAGTCAAACTGCTACTTTTACAATGAACGCTTTTTCAGGGTGAACCAAATTTTAATAAATGGCTTGTAATTCTTTGGCCGGGTAGTCTATTAAAGGCGCTTGATCACAAAAGTCATGTGTTGTGTCCTTGGTCACGGCACTTGTGTCCGTGAGCAAGGAATTTAATCAACAATTTTATTCTTCATTCAAACACATGACAATGATAGAGCATTATTTATATATTTATGTGTGCACTTGTTTAAAAACATCAATGAATTTTATTCAGTAGAATAGAAATGGTTTTGTAGTGTTCTCCTGAATTTCACAGTCATTTGCATAATTAATTACTTCAAATTTATTCAAAACTACTCTTCAGCCTTGTAGTTTACAGCCGGCCCTAGGCATTTTGTGCGAATTTTTGCGACTGGAACACGAAGGTTAAGATTAATTGCCGATTGAAATGGCCTATCAAGATCATCGTTGCATTCGTATTTTATTCAGTAGGCTATCGAGGAACCAATCAGAATTGTTCTTTCATATTAGCGATTAGTTGATAACCTGTGTGTTACAGGCCCCAATAGTCGAGATCGGAAGAGGGGGTGAATTTGATCTGGTCTTGCCCATTTCAAATAATTATGACCAAAACAGAGTGATATTCATTCTCAGACACGTTAACCAAACGCTTCAGTGCCTCAACAAAATTAGACTTACAATCGATTATAACTTATAAAGTAAAAGAAAAAAAGCGAAAATGGAACTTGTTTATTTATAATGTGAATGTGTCCTATGAAGTTATTAATCACTCATTAATAAGCTATCTTGGCCGATTCTTAAAAATGCAGTTTTCACAACTGGGCGTTGTGGCGTGCGCCTGTAATCCAAGCTATGTGGGGAAGTTACAAATTGATGCAGAGGTTCGAGGTACGAGCCCTGGTCACGTCTTTCGGATGGTGACGTAAAAGGTCGGTCCCAGACGTAAATAAACATATCTGATTGATACACGTCTGACAAAACTCAAATACACACACACACAAACGAATTAATGGTAAAAACGGTTTTAATCGATTACAATATTGATATTATATAATTAAAAAAAATAATATAATTTATTTATACAAAAATAAACGGAGCCGTGGCCGAGTGGACTAAGGCGCCTAACATCACTTTTAAATGCACTGTCAATGATTATAAAGTCATTCATCTTTTTTTTATTTTTTTTTATTATGTTTAAAGGCTTTTCAGTCTTTTTAGACTATTTAATCTGGGGTGATTCTTTAAAATGCAGCTTTCATAAGAAAGGTAATGGTTGAAGCAAAAGTACTTTGTTATATTAGCAGATTTCTGTCATATTATTTATTTATTGTTGGTTTGAAATTTTTTTAAATTGATTTCAACATTGATAAAAAATTATAATTACTTTATACAAAAATAAAATAAAACAATTTTATTGTCATAGTTTTAAGGCGCCTGGCAATACATGGAAAGTCCGGGGTTCGATCCTCGGCGGCGGTACCAATGCCTGTTTTTAATCGATAATGGTCTTTTATCCTGCATTCAAATAAATGAACATGCTAAACACACTCTTGGTAACTAGGTGTGCACTTGTAAAAAAATTAATTGATAAAATTAAAATAACAAATAAAACAAGTAACTTTAATAATACAAAAATAAAATGAGTCATAACCGAGCGGTCTAAAGGGCTTGACAATACATGGAAAGTCCGGGGTTCGATCTTCGATAATGGTCTTTTATCATGCATTCAAATAAATGAGAATGGTATACGCATTTTGGTAACTAGGTGTGCACTTGCTAAAAAAATATAAAAGCTCAAATTTGTTTCACTGTCGAAATTGTTACTTCGAACAGTCGAATGCATTAAGAAATCTGTTTCGATCCAGACCCCCATGATCGATACCATGGTTTGCTTTCAATCGAAACATGCCGATAACCAATCAAGATCGTCGTCAAACGCTCAATCTGTTCCTAAGATTTGACTATCAGCCATTTAGATTTGTTCTTTCATTCTTGTGATTTAAATGGGTAGCGACCAACACTGACTCTGTTCATGTTTTAAGAATGGCTAGTTTACAAAAGGTTTTCCCCACAAACACCAAAAAACACAAAATCCAATACCATACATGAATGGCTGGTCTCAAAATGCATATTTTGTTAAATTAGACAAACTGAAGTTGATTTAGCATTGTGCTGCACTCAACCCAAGTGAGGTGAAGGGTACTTGGTATGAATTTATTCCTTGAAATGCGTGTGCGCTGTAATCTTAGTAATTACGGCTGCCAAGCTACAGCTGGGGTAATATCCAAGTCCTTTGGAAGCGCATAGAGACATTCATAATTGTGATGTGCGCTATACAAGAACTGTTTATTATTATTATTATTAGCAAATTATTCACTTCCTCTATCTCCCTCTTTCCCCCCTTTTCTCAACATACATCCACGCACAAAATCCAACACGATGCAATAATTTTACTTCGGGATGATTTTTTTTTTTTTTTTTTTTTTTGATAAATATATATATTTTTTTAAAAACAAGTCCACACCTAGTTACCAATAATGCATATAGCATTTCCATTTATTTGAAAGCATGATAAAATAGCATTTTAGATTAAATGCCTTGCTCACGGGCATAGGTGCCGCGGCCGGGGATTGAACCACGGACTTTCCATGTATAGCCAGGCGCCTTAGACCACTCGGCCACGGCACCTCCACTTTTAGTCCTGTTATTGATCATTACAACACGCCCTCTCGCGCTCAAGATTAATTACTAATGCGTTCAGTAATTTTTACACAATAGCAATACACGAATAAGATTATGAATGTGGTACATCCTACTTCAACCATGAATACCTGAATGAAAAACTCTTTGATACAATTTTGTGAAATTGCTTGTGAAGGCTCTAACTTGTTTCAAACATCACAACACTGATTATTAAAATTGTATGAAATGGCCGTCATACGTACGGAATGGTTTATATTAGTTGTTTGACATTGTCACATTGTGTCATATTGCGATTTAAAGATTTATGCGCGCGAATAGTACTGTTATATTAAAAGAGCTAAACTCATTATTAATGTTTGTACATTTTCCATATGTCGTGGGTAGGACAGGAAAGAGCAGTCAAAACGCCAAAAGATTGAGTTGTAGTCGATCTTTTATTTTACAGCCAGATCAAAACGTCATGAAAACGAAACCAAAACGAACAAAAACCCTGCAAAGACATGATAAATACATAGTGCCACAAGGCAGTCATATTCTGTAATATAGATCTTAGTATTGCATCGATAATAATATATATATGTTTTGTAGTAAGCTTAAGTGTTTCAACAAATATGAAATTTATAATTTCTCTAAATTCAATTTGTAAATGATATTGAAATATTCAGCTATAGCAATACAAGTTATTCATTACCACCCTCATCTGTATCATCAAATCTGATAATGAATAGACTGTATATCTCGAGAACATCGTCACCCCGAATGTGACATGAAAATCCTCTGACTTGTTTCTCAATCGTTACTTCCTTGTTATCCTCTGATAACACTCGTCATCTTACAAGGCAAGAGCAAAATAAATTTGGAAATAAAATCTAACTTGCAACCCTTACTCTTAACTCTTTAAACCTGAAATATCTCCTAAAAATAAAGTTAAATGAAATGCATTCTGGAGTTAGGCCTACACGTGTATATATATATATATGTATATATATATATATATATATATATATATATATACATACTCGAAAGTGTTCAATCAAATCCTCTATTGAATTTGATCGTAATGAAACATGTTCTAAAACCGAATTGTTTTAGACCGCTGAGAATTTCCAAACTACAAAAGCACTTTTTACATAGGGACCTTTCACACGTGAATCTTGAATCATTATTGCATTCATGATTGAAATTCGTCTTTAGAATCATACGACCTTTCACACGTCAATCGAAAACTGTAATTTGAATTCCAATACTTTAGACCGGTTTAATAACATATTAAAACTTTATGCATACCAGTTTAACGAAGGTTGCCCCTAACAACCGGAAAGCTTGCCCGAAGTTTGCCCGAAATAGCGAAAACTAATGTATGCAAAGTGAATTCCATTTATTGAAATACCATTATTAGGTACAGGTTAATGGAATATATCGTTACTAGGCCCCGAGGGAAGATACATCCATAAATTTGACATTAGTAAACCGGTCTATTCCGGCCAAACGAATGCGGTATACGTATGTCCTTGGTGACTTGTCAATCAAAGCACTGCATCGATTCGATGAGTGCATGACAATTGTATTATCTACGGAAGTGCTTGAAAGGACACGTAAGCTCCGCCCCCGAAAGATGTTTTGGAGGTCAGACAAGCCTTTTACACCTAAAATTCGTACCGTCATTTTAGTGAAACTTAACTGGAATTCGCATCCGGAGTAGAATTTGAATTCGTGATTGTGATTAGCGTTTGTGATTCTAGTTTGGTTTCACATATGCTAAAAATTCGCCATTAGCCATAGTTTTCAATGGGATCATCATTCAAATTACGATTTTTTGCCGTGTGAAAGGGTGGGTTGAGTAAAAAAGATTACTGAGTGAAACGTCTCACATACTTGGCTGCCCAAGTGCATGCCGATCTACATGTTGAATACTTGCACCTGCTCTAAAAATGTATGCCGTTCAGAGAAACATTAATCGCCCTTTCACACGGTCAAAAAATCAAAATCTTGAATGTAAATGATTCCATTGAAAAATAGGGCTAATGACGAATATTTAGCAGGTGTGAAACCAACCTAGAACATGATTAGAATCACGAACGATTATCACAGTCACGATTACAATAGCAATCATCATTATAATGATGATTCAAGATTCACGTGTGAAAGGCCCTAAGTTAATACAAACAAATCTCTGCACCGTATTATCGTTGTTTTGCATACCCCTGTAGCTATCCTTCGAATCTCTGTAGCTATCCTTCGAATCTAATAATTAACGATCCGGTTTAAAGTGCACTGCAGTCTTATAAAGCAGTAACAAAAATGTAGGTCTGTACGTACAAGCAAGCATAATTCCAACCCCGACACTGAAAATTTCAACTTACACCACCACAAATATTTTCACGACTCATGAACTACTGGTAACGTGTTAATTGCTATGATTACATCGCTATAAAAAATACACCATGTCCTGTAGTTCAAAACCATTATAACTTCAAACATTTGACAAGAAGTATGCATTTTCCAGAATTTTTTTTTTCTTCAGATATGTTATAAAATGTAATTCTCTGCTTTTATGACGAATAATTTTGTATAATTCATATTGAAAATTATATTTTATGAAAATTGAAAAATGAATGTTTATTTGAATTGAAAATATTAATCATATCCGCTTTTCTGCAATTATCAGACTGTCGGTTAAACTGTTACGTAATCGGTTCAATTTGTATTATGAACTCCACTGAAGTTTGAAAATGAGAACATTTATATTTATACTAATTTCATAATTATACATAAAATGTATAATCCATGTTACAAGCATATCGTATGCCGATATTTACTTTTTTTTATTTAACAGGGTAGCCCCATTAGTAGTGACAAGGCTGTTATACTAGGAGGCCCTGCATAACATAAAACACATATACAATACATAAATATACATGAAAAAACCATCCAATGGTGATATGAAAGATCAGTACAACATTTTATTTGATGCTACTTGTCAACGAGTAATAATAGAAAACAAATATTTACAACATAATAGTTATTGATGAATACAATACATTTTCATCTTTGGTTAAATTAAGATCAACGAAAATGCATGTATAATAAACAAACAGTTCATTTTAAGGCTACTAACAAATAAGTGTAAGAAGATAAAAGATATTCGGTAGGAGCAAATGGGGTCTAAACTAGTCATATTACTTATTATATTATAATAAGCTGCTTTCAGAAATAATATTAATGAATATTATAGTAGCTTTCTCTACAAGATTGTGCAAAAAAACCATAAAGGCATGGAACATAGCAGTTGACTTGACGAGTTCTTGTGTTTTCAGCGTCTAAATCCATTCCATGGCGTGGTACTATGAACCTGCTTGCATTAGGATATGATGGCGCATTTAGGATTCAGCTTCACTCTCATTATGCTCATCGCTCAATCGATGTAGGGAATGATGTAGGTTTCGTAATCAATAGAGTCATCCTAAAACGAAACACAAAACAATATAAATGCCACCGAGATAAACAACATTTATTAGTGATGACACATTTTTCAATTTGTATATAATTTTTAACGTAACGGGAACGGAGACTATTTTTTGGGTTGATATACATTGGTTTTGATAATTATACACCCCTTGTTTTTGTTGCCTAATTCATTTGGTTATAACCCTCGTCCAATTCGGAGCCCACGCCCATAGCCCAGGGAAGCGCAGGTGCTGGGTGCTGAAGCGCCCCAATATCTATTTTATTTATTTATTTATTTATTTAATTTATTTATTGATTTAAATACTAATTTATTTATTATCATTATTATTACTTTTCTGGGGGGGGGGGGTGCTGTGTATGTTATACACCATAGGCAATTCCCCCTGAAAACCACTTGGTGTGCAAATAAATGTAGAATTAACTTCTTGTAAAATACTTATTTCATCTAAAAAATAGTTCCCATGACCCTGTCCATTCCCCTTTTTATCAAATTTTCCTACCGTCCCCTATCTCGCTAATTTGTTTAATATATCTTCATTTCGTCTATATCTTTTTATTCGTCTGCCGGTTATTGCGCTTACAATTCTATTTATATAGTATCATTTTAATCTACAATATGATTATACGATCAGATAAATAATTTTCTTTTGATAAAATGGAAAAGCGAAATAAAGAATATTGGGAAAATAGGTTAGATGTTTGCTTCCTTTTGTTAATTTCGTTTCGATTTTCAATTTTTATTTTCACGGAACGATAACGGGAAAAAATATAAACAAAACGAAACTTTTGTTTTGGTTTTAGCTATTGATTCTTCAATTCTTACTTTATTTTGGTGAAATGAAACTTAACTGGTCTAAAGGCACAGACACTTGTTCTTGTTTGCATAGTGCAGGGTCTGAAGCAGTTAGGCTAAAATCAATAAGTTCTGTGACCGACTCTACTCTCATTTCACGCAAGATTGGGGTCAGTGCTTGCAGACTAATATCTTAATGGTCATTTCTGGGGTTATCCTTACTTTGATCTTGTTTCTAGAAATTGGAAACTTAGTCCCTCCTAAATCAAAATGCTGTAATTTTGAATGGAATAATTTTGAGATAGGCCTATAATATTTCGTAGGTGGTTTTCTAGAGTCATAAAGCAACTCTTGGGGAAAATGAAATTGATCGGTTGAGTCATGCATGCATGGGTAATCAAAGATTGAATTAAAATTTACATTTTTTTACAGTCACAAGAGTAGTTTATCAGATTATGTAAATGCAAAGTCGGGCGAATGCTTTTCTGTTGTGGTGAGTTTTACGGTGCTAATGATGTTTCGCTATCCATCATTTAGCCACTCCACACAAAATTTTGATAGCGTCTGTTCATTGTTGAGCACATTTTTTTGTGACGGATCATTATAGGGTTTTAAAGTAGTATCCTACATAACTTAAAAAATACATGTTAAAATTGAAAAGCGTTAGTGGCTCCCCTTCCCCAAATTCTCGGCCCCTCCCCATTTTCAAATTCTGAATCCACCACTGATTTGTCCTTAAATTTAACTGATCCTGATAAATTGTTAGGAAAGGGATGCATTTATGCTACATAAAGAGTATTCATTCCTAAGTTTTCAAGTGTAAAAACTTCAGAAACCGTGTGGTGATACAAATGATGGAAGATAAAACCAACAGCAAATAATTCACATATGTAACGGAATTTGCCCCTTTGTCTTTTTATATCCCCTAAAATAACTGCGACATTGAAAATGCAATATTTTCCTCTTTGATTCGTGCTCATCATCCATAAATAAACAAATGGATTTCATTTTTGCACAGAATTCCGCCCACAGGTTGATAAACATTTCTGTCAAATGACATTGATAAAGACAGCTTTGAAAGAAAGTTCCACCATATTAAATTAGGGGTTACTCATTCTTAAACATTTTCACCCATAGTGTACAAAATGTCTATGACAGAGGAAACCAACATTTTAATAAAAGTGAAATGAGGGTTTGTTTCATGGACGGTTTTTGTTACTTTTGCCAATAGTTTTTTCACGAAACTTCGCCCATTGCTTCAGACTGACACTATCCAAAAAGTGCGCACACTAAAATAATCATTTGATACCTCACAGAGTGGGAACAAGGCCTTGAACTTTTTTCTCCTTTGCATAATTTTCGAATATAGTGTCCTCACTGAAGCATAAGGCACTGGGATTTCATAAAAAAAATCATATCAAAGAACTATGCAAGAAGGTTTGTGACAGATATCCATAGTAAGCAATTGCATTTTTCCCAATAAAGTAAAAATAAAGAGCTATTCACATTCCACATGTTCATTCAAGCGGTAATGTTTAATTAGCCTTTGAACATGTTGAATCATTGAAACATTTAATTTGTCATGAACGTAACAAAAAGAAGTTGATACGATAATTTCATTTCCCAAAATAAAATGTTCTTGCCTATGTAATTTGTTAAAGATACTCTTCCAAAAATAATTGTCATCTTGTCATCATATTTGAACTTTTTTATCGATAGAAATGTGTAAAAAATCCAATTATAGGAAATTTTGACTTGTATTTATTCAACCGTGAAATTTAGCCAAAAAAAAGTTATACGGTCTTTTAGAAAGTATATTTTTCAAGCCATCTGACGATTTTTCGTGATGAGAATGTAGAATTCGTTCCAATAAAATGGAATCAGTCATGATATTTGGCTCACGACTTTTAAAAAGTGACAATTTTGCCTCCTGACGGTGCTCACTAAAGCATGGCATAAAGTACGTACGTAACATTCACTCTGAGGGTAGCTTATAAAATTACCTACACGCTCATGTAAAAATATATCGACCTCTCTCAGTGGTTCGAAAATTATTGATGTTTGTCTAAGGAGGGACTCACTTTTTGTTGTGTATTATTTCAACTCTGCTTTCTTTTCCTATTTTCTTCCCAAAGAGGTAAAAGAATGTCTTTCGTTTTGCAATGTTGCTCATTTTTTCGCATTTAAAATGTAAACAAAAAAGTTTGGACTGCATTCTTTTCTGTGGTGATTAGTTTTGGTAATTGGTAAGCTAATAAAAATAAGACAGGTAGGAAATCGTGCACTCCATGCCCGAAAAAAAAATACGAGTAAGGAATTATCAATGTCTTATATAATATAACAAAATAAATGGCGTAATCCTTGTAATGATTAAAATCTTTTGATAATTATCTCATTCATCGGGGGTATGTAATTTTCTGAGTAATTTACACAGGAGTGAAAAAGAGAAAGAAAGGATTTTAAAAAGTATTTTGGCTGACAGTGTCTGAATTTTAAGACGAAAACAACATCACATGTCCTGAAGATACCATAGTTGTTGTTTCTCACTGGAAATGACAATCGATTGAAAAAAGGATAACGAGTGGTAATATTCTATTTGTTTCATATAATATTGTATTTACATGGTTATATTTAATCGAATGTTTATTTACCGATGGCCTGTTGTAGTTATTGCCTATAATGTAGATTTTCTACGATCATCACACAATGTATCAATTTACGTTTTTTTATGGGGCATCGTAGGCCGCCACACGCTATAATTTGTGTGTGTGTGTGTGCGTTTATATTGTTTAAAGTCATCATATGAATTTACATGCTTGACATCGTAGATGGCGAAATAAAAGCCACCGTGAGACAACGATCGTTATAACAAAGTAAGCATCACCAATCAAGCATCCTTAAGTTCGCTGTTCGTTACAACATAATTATGCAATTTGCAAGTCATGATTGTGATCGAGTTATGACTTCCATTTTCCTCCCTCATGTTAATAAGCCTGTTCACGGTTGTAAACTGCGCACGAGCAGAAAAAGGTCATTGGAGACAACCATGAAGGCGGCTTTCAAATTCACTGACATAGGCATTTGTGATTTGATGATTATTCATGTATTCCTTTCAAAATATTTATCACATCCAAGCTGAAGAGTAATAAATAGAGCCTTCATAATCACTGATATTTGACAGTAGCCTAAACAATAGTCAAATGTGCCAAAGGCAGACAATAAAACAGATTTCCAAACTTTATCCCTGATGTAGGCCTACTATTCTAGTCACCTGGTCTATACAATGCCTTTTGTTCTTAAAATTTGAATACTCTACCGGTAAAGCTTACGCAACATCTACATTTCAAAATGATAGTGCTTATCCTAATGAAAAATCACAAAGGTCATTTGAGAAAAGTTGATCATGAGCTAACCGTGAACTGGCTTATTATATAGCGCTTGGTACCTACGACGTTTTAATGGTATAGGATCGGTTAAAGGTTAACTCGCATAAAGGGAATAATTATATATGGTGCATTGGACCGACTACGATAAGAAATAGCCAAATTTACGTATTCTGACTTTTCCCCCTTTCCCTTCCTTCATCTCATTTTCCCCGTTTGACCTTTTCTTACATGAAATATACAGCAAAGTATATGTTAAATCGTGATCACATGTTTCTTCCACATTCCCGGCATTTACTGGGTGCTTTTTGTTGTCTTATTTAATAAAATAAAAAAACATGGTTCACTTCTTCATTGTCATTGGAGTATGCTAAGAATTAAGGGTAAAATTAAATAACGCGTTTTGACTGCTTTCAATTTAATTTATATCACATTTGCGTAAGACGGCAATACATACAACTACAGTGATAAAAGGCATATAATACATAAGATCAAACAAAATACCGAGAATACAAATGTGTGGAAACTAACAAAGGCCAACGGCATATCGAAGGCAAATCCCTAACGGTTGCAAACAGAAAAAACGTGTTTAAAACAGAACCAACCTAGGCAAAGACTAACACACAAAAAAAAAAAAAAAAAAAAAATTATCATAAATTCGTGAATTTTTGAGAAACAATTCACGAATTTATCAGAAATTCTATATATTTTCGTTGAAAAGAGTTGAGTGAATTATGAATCAGAGATGAGCTACTACTACACATTAGATTTCAAATTGCATTAATTTAATATTTCACTGTTGGATTATCTTTCGATTTATCCTGACACGTACATAATTTACCACCAATAATGATACTAGTGTGTCAATTATGTGGTATTGAAATGTGTAGAAGCAGAGCAGTGACTTACATGGGAAACATACACGCGGAGATCGTTGGGTGATTTAGTGTGAAGGCGCTGGAGGTGAGAATCCACCCTACCATTCGACATCGTCCCACAGTACCTGAGGCTATATTCATGAAAGAAAGTCATGGGTGCAAGAAATCACAATAATATGGGGAATGCTTATCAAAAAGTATTTGCGTGTCTTGTAAATATATTTTATTTTTGAGGTGGATATGCTTGTAATACTGGAATGTGTCGTTTGGATTGAATAATTTTTGTTTACTCTTCCCTTCGGAAATCAACATTAATACTTTATAATGCAAAAGTGTTTGAAACATTATTCCCTTTGGAGTTAGCGCATTGCAAGATTCCATGAGAGTTTGCAATAACGGATATCAAGATCATGGTTCTCCAAATATCATTTCAAATTGAAACGCGATTTGTGTGCAAGTGTCATGTATGTTGAACATGCGTTTCGGCGACCACCTCACCCTAACAAATGTAATTGTTTGGCCTGCAGTTAACGTGAGATGATTGTGACGAAGTGAATTTACTCAAACGAGTTTAAATGAATACATTTTGAGAATTGTATTGGTCGACTTGGTGACAAATATAATAAATAAAAATGCAATACTCTTCATCTGTTTAACAAAATGCCATTTTAAAGCATGATGTGCTGATAAATTATGGCTTTGTCGTTTAATTTGCTAAATGATGGGGGTGGCACTTAGGGCCATTTTCAAAGAAGTTAAAACAGAATTACCGAGAGAGGGAGCTCGATATCCCCGAAGGTGACATTCTGATTGTCAGATCACTTTCATAAGATTAATAAATTAATGATATAATAATAACAGTCCATATTCAATATAATAACTTTACCAAAATGGAACTATTTGTTCTGAGATGTACATTTCAATGTTGTGATAAGACAAACATATTAATCCCTCTTCGTCCAACTCTTTTAAGTAAATCTTAAAGGAAAAATCCGACCTTTTTCGAAATACTATAATTGTCACGTGTTTGATATTGTTTTAGAAGAGTTTTCAATTTAAGCTTAATAAGTTTGAATCATTTTGATTAACACAAGTACACATTAATATTTTATGAAAATGATGCAAATACAATATTGAGAGAAATTGGGGGAAATACACCAACGTATCGAGTATTCAATATTTTGAATTTGGAAATAACAAATAGTATTAATCTGTTTTTTCAATTGTGGTATTTAATGTTTACACAAATTCTGTAATTGGTTTAATAGTTTAAGAAGCTGAAATGTTAGCCCTGGTTCAAATTAGTTACAGGGGGATTTCTTGTAATGTTAACGCTTTTGATTGATGTACCTTAATGATAACAAATACTGTTTAAAGCAAGAACCTACCCTACGCCCTTCATCGTTTTCACATGTCTGCAGCATTCAATGAGATAAACCAAGTCACCCTCGTCTGTACACTTCACCCTGTACAGAGTGAGATACTTCAGGTTCTTGGTATGTTCCTTGATGAGCAGACCCAGTCCTCTCATTGTCTTGCTTGATACATGACTCTTCTCTAATGGAAGTGAGTACAGAGTGCGAAGGATAATGTGTTTGAGATTTTGTCCTCCAGTCCGACGAAGACCAGCCATGATAAAGGCTATGTCTCCCTCTGCATCATCGATAGTGATAATAATATATACCAAAGCAGGGAGTGATGAGATCAGACCTTCATAGCATTGTGACGTCACTCTCTTAGTTGATAGCTCTGTGATGGATGGTAGCTCAGGAGGAGATGGAGGGAAATTGATAGATGAGTCTGAGATGGTGAGATGGTTCAGTGAGGTGAAGGATCTCAGACAGGACCACACTCTCGTAGTCATCTCAGGAGACAATTGACATTTGGTCATCTGAAGAAAAAATGAAAATAAATGTGTGTATATATTGAAAATAATGTAAAATGAATTATAAAATGTTTTTCAAGTGTAATTATCATTCATTATTTAAAGGGTGGATAAATGTTGCAGGTATTAACAAATTGAGTAGTATATATCGCTAGTTAGTAAAAGAGAATGATGGCTTTATAGATTTAATCTTTAGATATCTCGAAACGTTTTATTTCGGCGAGAAAAATGTAATGTCCTTATTTCGAGATATGTTCTGCCCGTTCACTCACACAATAAAGATTACTTTATTGAGTTTACATTTTTTGCATTTGAAATTTCATAAAACATTGCACTAATCTCTTCATATAACTCTTGCTTTAACTTCCAGGAAAAAAAACACACAACACGATTTTTTAAGTCTCTTTTGTGTGATTGGTAATTTGTTAACAGATGGTCGATGTTTGTTATGTTATTTTAGCAGCTACTTAACGTTTGGTACTGAGCCCTAGTTTAAACCAGCATGACGAAATGATTTTGAACTATTGCAAATTTTTTTCAGTTTCATTTTACGAGGGAAGCCCCTTCAGTTACGAGAATAATTTGGTGAATCTCCCCCCCCCCCAAAAAAAAAAAAAAAGAATAAGTAAAACGATAAATAAATAGATAAATAGAATGCATGAAAAAAGGAAATATCGTAAAAGGTATATGTTGATTCCCTGGCACATATCTCGAACGGGGAAAATAGAACATATTACACTGATTGATCCTGTATATTCCTGTGGTAGTCAAACTGTATTAACAGTTTTAAAAGGGAAGTTGACCTTGACAAAAGTTTATTGCAAAAATAGCCAAAAAGATTAAAGAAAAGTATTGGCAGATTTTTTGTTGTTGAAAAATCCATGAAAGAGTAAAAAAATTATTAGAATTTTAATTATTTGATTTGTGACGTCAGGCGCGGATCCAAAGGGGGGGGGCCGAGGGGGCCTTGCCCCCCCCCCCCCCCTTTGGCTAAAAAAAAAGAAGAGAGGGAAAGACAGAGAAAAAAGAGGGGAAAGAAAAGAAAAAAAAAGGAAGAGGGGGAGAAAGGGAAAAAAAAAAGAGAGAGGAAAAGGGGGGAAAGAAAAGAGGAAAGGAGAGAGGGAGAGGGGGAAAGGAAAAGGAGAAAAAAAAAGAGAGAGGAAGAAGGAGGAAAGAAGAGAAGAGAGAGAAAGGGGAAAAGAAGAGGGGAAAAGAGAGAGGAAGAGGGGGAAGGAAGAAGAGGAGAAAAAAGAGAGAGGAAAGGGGGAAAGAAAAGAAGAAAAAGGGAAGAGGGGGGAAGAAAGGGAAGGAAAAGGGGAAAGAAAGAGAAGGAAAAGGAGAGGGAAAGGAAAAAGAGAAAAAAAGAGAGAGAGGGGAAAGGAAGAGAAGAAAAAGAGAGAGAGGAAAAAGAGGAAAGAAAAGGAGAAAAAAGAGGGAGAGAAGAAAAGGGAGGGGGAGGGAGAGGGGGAAGAAAAAAGAGGAAGAGGGGAAAGAAAAGGAGAAAAGGGAGAGAGAGGAAAGAAGAGAAAAAAAGAGAAGGGAAAGAAAAGAAGAAAAAAGAAGAGGGGAAAGAAAAGAAGAAAAAAAGGAGAAGAAGAGGGAAAAGCAAGAGAAAAAAAGAGGAAGAGGGGGAAGGAAGAGAAGAAAAGGGAGGGGGAGGGGGGAGAAAAAAGAGAAAGAGGGGAGAGAAGAGGGGGGAAAGAGAGAGGAAGAGGGAAAAAGGAGAAAAAAGGAGAAAGAGGAAGAGGGAAGAAAGAAGAGAAGAAAAGAGAGAGAGAAAGGGGGAAGGACGAGAAGAAAAAAAGAGAAAGAGGAGGAAAGAAAATGATGTTCGAACCTAAATGGCGCCGAAATGATGTTCGAATGAATGTCAAAATGATGTTCGAACTGGGGGCCAAATTGATGTTCAAACTAGGGGGCGCCAAATTGATGTTGGAACTAGGGGACGCCAAATTGATACTCGAGCTAGGGGGGGGGGGGTGCCGAAATGATATTCGAACTAGGGGCGCCAAATTGATGTTGGACCTACATGTGGGGGCGCCGAATTGATATTCGAACTAGGAGGGCGCCGAAATGATGTTCGAAGGGATGTTAAAATGATGTTCGAACTGGGGGCGCCAAATTGATACTCGAACTAGGGGGGCTCAGAATTGATGTTGAAAGTAGGGGGCGCCAAATTGATACTCGAAGTATGGGGCGCCAAATTGATGTTGGACCTACATGTAGGGGCGCCGAATTGATATTCGATCTAGGAGGGCGCCAAAATGATGTTCGAAGGGATGTTAAAATGATGTTCGAACCGGGGGCGCCAAATTGATACTCGAACTAGGGGGGGGGGGGGGGGGCGAATCGATGTTCGAGCTAGGGGGGCGCCAAACTGATACTGAAACTAGGGGGGCGCCAAATTGATACTCGAGCTAGGGGGGCGAAATGATATTCGAACTAGGGAAGCCTGATTGAGTTCGAAGGGATGCCAAAATGATGTTCGACGTAGGGGGGGGGGGGGTTGCGCGGAATTGATGTTTGACGTAGGGGCGCAAAATTTATGTTCGACATCGGGGGGGCGCCGATTGAATGTTCGAACTAGGGGCGCCAAATTGATGTTCGAACTAGGGGGCGCCGAATTGCTATTCGAACTTGGGGCGCCAAATTGATGTTCGAACGAGGGGGGCGCCAAATTGATGTTAGAACTAGGCGGCGCCAAAATGACGTTCGAACTATGGGGCGCCGAATTGATGTTTGAACAAGGGGGAGGGGGCGAATTAATTTTCGAACTAGATGGGGGCGCCAAATTGATGTTTGAACTGGGAGGGGCGCCAAATTGATGTTCGAACTAGGGGAGCGCCGAATTGATGTCCAAACTAGCGGGGCGCCAAATTGATATTCGAACTAGGGGAGCGCTAATTTGATGTTTGACCATAAGGCGACAAATACATTTTTTAGAAGGGGGAGGGCAAAGTGATATTTCACATGACGCCAAATTCATGTTCAACCGAGGGCGCCAAATTGACCTTGAACTAAGGGGGCTCCATGCAAATTCATGTTCGACCGGGGGCGCAACATTGCTCGTATTGCCTGTTTATAGTGAAATCTATTTCTTGCCTAAAAAAGTCAAATTAATGCGGCTGATTTAAAATATCCCGTTTTTACGATAATAGACAAAAATCAATGTGCTCGAGTTTGAAGTTTGTTTGGCGAGATAGGTATCATGTTCAGGGTCAGAAAAGGGGTTAATATCAAATTCAGCTGGCGCTACGCGCTCGCAATATTTGATTAGTGAGGTGTGTATCCTCTCCATCGATCACACGTACATAAGTCCTTAAAATGTTAGTGTTTTTCAAGTCAAATATACATAGGCCGATCCAGGGGGCATAGTTTTTGCCCCCCCCCCCCCCCCCCCATGGTGGCAAAAAAAAGGAAAGAAAAAGATAAAAAAAAAGACGAAGAGAAAAAGGAAAAACTTTTAGAATAGGAATTATACCTTAAAAGAGTCCTTCTTAAGTCAGTATACAAAAAAAAAATGAGCTCGCGCTTCGCGCTCGCATCACTGTTTAATTATGTACGCATCCCGACCTCACAGTTTTTTTTATGCGAACGAGAAGCACAAGCTGAAAATATTTTATATTCTAATCTAACAACTGAAAATGTCCTTTTCATTTCATCATTAAAAAAGTTTTCGGCTAGCGCTTCGCGCTCGCATTTATTTCTTAAAGGACAAGTCCACCCCCCAAAAAATGTTGATTTGAATAAATTGAAAAAAATCAAACAAGCATTATGCTGAAAATTTCATCAAAATTGGATGTAAGATAAGAAAATTATGACATTTTAAAATTTTGCTTATTTTTCACAAAACAGTGATATGCACAACTCAGTGACATGCAAATGAGACAGTCGATGATGTCCCTCACTCACTGATTCCTTTGTTTTTTATTGTTAGAATTATACAATATTTCATTTTTTACAGATTTTACAATATGGACCAACTTGATTGAACCATTTAATATTAAAGAATGCTAATTGCTCATGTTCAGGGAGGAATTAATCGTTGTTTCACACGACAACGGAGAAAATAGAATATTTCATATTTCATATACTAAAATACAAAAAGAACTAGTGAGTGAGTGATGTCATCAGTCTCCTCATTTGCATACCGTCAAGGATGTGAATATAATTGGTTTGTGAAATTAAGCGAAACTTTAAAATGTTGTAGGCCTACCTATTATTTTTGTGTATTTCATATAAGATTCTCAAAATATTCCTTTTCAGGTGTCTCGATTGTCAAATATGAAGGCCTATGAGCTAGCGCTGTGCGCTCGCATTTTGATTGGTGAGTTCTGTATACATATACAGTGGCGTAACTACCAGGGGGAATGGGGGCACGTGCCCCCCCCCCCCCCAATCGGCTGCCCCCCCCCAAAAAAAAAAAAAATAAATAAATAAATAAAAGCGGGAAAAAGGAGAAAAAGAGGGAGAAAGGAAGAGAAACGTATTGTGGAAAGCAGAAATTATTGTTTATTATAATGTTATATTATATCATAATTATGTTACATAAGAAGCATTTTTTTCATGACTTTATGAAACAGTTAGCTCAGGGCCTATGTCTTCATTGTTCCTGGTGCTCGCATAGACTGTTTAACGAGATGTCTAATCCTGTTGTACTAAAACCTCCCGTTTTCAAATCAATATACACCAAATATATTTCCTCGCAATTCGAGTTATTGTTATATGTAGTGACATTTGCTTCTTTTTCATGACTACTTAAAGTGATTGCCCAATTAATATAAAACATTTCCTGTCCGTGCTAACGTTCGCATTAGTTGATTGGTGAGGTGTTTGCTCTTCACGAATTCCTATAATCAGTCCTTAAAATGTCAATTTTTCCGATCTGAATATCAAAATTTTTTAGCTCGCGCTTCGCGCTCGCGTCATTTGGTAAGTGAAATACGTAAGGACTTAGTGGATTCCTACAAACAAGCCTTAGAATGCCCCTCTTCAGGTCTGAATTTCATAAATTTTCAGCTCGCGCTTCGCGCTCGCAGTATTTGATTAGTGAGATGCGTATAATAACCATGATAACAATGACTACAAAAAGTGCTACAAAAAGACTACAAAGGACGCCACTATCATTAGATGACTATGCTGAGATATTTATACTCTTAATGGATACCTAAAATATAGTCCTTAAAATGTCCCTGTTTGGCGTCAATATATACAAAAATTTCAGCTCGCGCTTCGCGCTCGCATTGTTGTGTACGTATCATGATTACAAAAAATTTGCTTATAATGTCCCTTTTAGGTCTGAATATCAAAAATTTTCAGCTCGCGCTTCGCGCTCGCATTATTTAATCAGTGAGATACTTATCCGTTTTGCATGTCCTTAAAATTTCTCTATTAGGTCAGCATACCTGGCAACTAAGCGCACTCCCTAAGTGTGGTGTTGCCCCTCCCCCCAATGCCGTGACCCACGGTACGCCACTGTACCTATATATTTTATAACAAACTATTTGAATTCCCCCCATTTAAAAATTTCGGATCGCGATTTGCGCTCGCATTATTTGCTATAAATGTATCAACCCATGAATGCTGTTCATGATTACAAAAAAATATAAAATATCCAGTTTTTCAGGCCTCATGCACTGTCAACAGATTTCACGCACTCATTAGGTTTATTAGATTAATAAATATGAAATAATTTTTTTATGAATTCATAACTAAATTGTCCCTTTTTCAGAAAAAAAATATCGACAAGTTTTAGGAAGAGGAATAGAAGATAGGCATCATTTTTATTTAATGACAAAATGTCCTTAGGCCTAAAATGTCTCGATCCTGGTTTAAAATAATAATAAAATATCAGCTCCTCGCGATCCGCGCTCGCATTATTGATTTTCATGATGAAAAATGAAATGTATTCAGAATACCCAGAATCTGTCTAACTCTAAAACACGTGCACGCATGTTTATTGTGATACGCATCTTGATCTTATTAAAAACGTGCTAAAATTATCCAGTTTCAGATCAGAATATCAAAAATTTTCTGCTCGCGCTTTGCGCTCGCATTATTAATGTAGGAAGATATAAAAAACTACCCATCATTTTTCATGAGTGACAAAACATGAATCGAGTGTCCCGTTGGGGGTTTTAAATCTAATTTTTTAGGTTGGAATATAAAAAATGTTCAGCTCGCGCTTCGCGCTCGCATTATTTAATCGTTGAAATATGTATCGTCTTAATGGCTAACTGCAAAACTTCATTAACAGGTCCCTTTTCGACCAGGCCAGAACGCACATTAAAAATTTCTGCTCGCGCTTCGCGCTCGTAGTAACTATTTAGTTACATACGCATCTTGTTCAGGTTCACAAACATTGCCCAGAATGTTCAATTTTCAGGTCAAAATACATGAAATCTAATTATTTTTTTATCTCGCATAGGGCTTGTGAGATTATTGCACATTAATGTTGTTTATAAAGTAAAATGACTGTTAGGACATGGGCGTTTTGCCCCCGCCTGAAAAAAAAAATCACGAACAAGAAAAAAAAGAGAAAAAAAGAAAGGGATTATGGTGAAATATAATATTATTTTCCAAATATTATGTCAAATATATCGCGCTTCGCGTTATTATTTATTTAGGCCTTGTGAGATACCTCAATGTGTTTTTAAGAATAAATTTCGGAATTTCTTTAACTTCTACCCCCCCCCATTTTATTTTTATTTTTTTATCTTGGCGCCCTCTACAAAAGTTCAACAAGCCCCCCGCCCCGTGCAACCCTGCTGAATAAATCACAGTTTGGCGACTGATAAGGAGATTGAGTCGATTGCTTCGAGATTGCGTTATTCCCAGGAGGTTATCATTGATATCATTGAAGGCTATTCTAAACAACTAGGAAGGAAACTACAGCTCCCGTTCACACAATATTCTAGTAGCTAGGGCCTACTCTGGTGAGAAGTTAAACCAAATTCAGACCCCCCCCAAAAAAAATCGCTCACGCTTCGCGCTCCCATTGATATTACATTATACATTCATTGATTTTTTTTCAAGAACACATTAAAAAAGTGGTCTTTAATTGCCTTTTTTTTAAATGTGATTATGTAATAAGATAATTCAAAATACATTTAAGGCATTTAAGTTACATTTAAGTTAGCCTGGCCGGGAGGGAGGGGGCGCCATTTTTCGAAAAGTACACATGGGCGGCAAAAATCAGGTCAAACTTGGGCTCCCCTCCCCACGAAATCTTGGATCCGCGCCTGTGTGACGTCATATCCAACAACTCTCCTGCATATCGTATCTTCAAAAACCAAGCAAATTCCATTTTCTCTGAAAATTTGAAATGGGTTTTATTGCACCTTCGTTATATCAATAGACAAATCATTTCGCACCCGTAAAAAAAATGTGGCACCCGCTCGTTTATGACCTCATGTTTGCGAAATTATAAAGCTTAATTCATTTCTTTATCCTTTATGGAATTCGCTCAACCTTCACCAATATTTTTCATTTATTTTTTTGCTATTTTCATAGCATTTTTCTTCTTCAGGGTAAACTTCCCTTTTAGCTGATTAGTTATCGCATTTAGAAATATAGTACTTAGAATAAGAACCTGCATGTGAACAGGGGGCTAATAATTGCGTTTTAAACACTTTTCCTAATGATGGGATCATACATTAGATTGAATTTAATGAGCGTTTAATGGTAGGACGAAGCTCGTTAAACATATCAATAAACTTCGAAACAATCAATGCTCACCTCAAGCCCAAACGTCCTTTCGAAGTTGAAAGAACAACCATCAAGGAATCTACATAATATAGGAAAATGCCAATTTATGACAATCATTTTGATGGAAAAAAACGTGTTGTCGGAAACAGATCGATAGCCTTATGATCTCTAAATCTGTTTATTTTTAGTAACGAAAAATGTCTAATACAAATATCCCTTGTCGATGGATTACCTTTTTAATAGACCCATAACATGTATACTATCGAGGGGGGAATTGCCAGTGGTGCCTCCAATTCATAGAGTTCGGTAAAATAATAAAACCTTGTGGTCAAATGATTCAAATGTCATGATAATGCAGTACAATACAGAATTAGTTTTACCTTGTAAGGTCCACGTTTTTTTTTGGCCATACATTATGTACGCTAGTACTATAGAAAATTACGATTTTCGAAACTTGATCAATGTGTAATAAGATATTTTTAAAAAGTATGTGATTGCATTAATTTAGTAGGCGTAGTGAAAATGATCAATATTATTTTCATTGCTTTTCTTTTTTTCTTCACTCCTTAAGACAATTGTTCATTAGGAAATTGTGGACACAGATGCAAATTGAAATGGAAATGATTATTGATGTAGAATAGGAATAGGGGAAAAGCCCTTTTTAGAAGGCCACAAAACTTTCAATAAAGCGTACGTGTTGTATTGATAGAATTGTGGTGGATTTTAATTTGCCTAATCTTTGTAGCTGATTCAGTTTTAATCAAATACCACGTTTACCTTAGAACGCACCCATGTACAATATGTTTAATTGCATAAAAATAACAACTCACTCTAGTTTCAGTTGAGCCAATGATGCCAAAATTGCAAACGACTCGAGGACTTCAACAGGACCTTTGTTTTCCGAATGTCTAGCGCTGTGCAATATAAGCATGTTCGTGTCAGATTTGTCGAATAGCAGCCTCGGTCCTCCCTCTGTCTCACTCCGGAAAGGATTCTTCCGTGGCGGGAATGATGATGGAGTGTCGCGAATAATCATTCGTTTGAGCTTCTTTGCCCCTGTCCGACGAAGAGCAGATGTGATCTGGGCTATGTCCCAGTCTGCATCATCGATATATACTATGTCTGTCAAACCAGGGAGCGATGAGATCAGACTGTTATAGCATTGTAACGCCACTTTCTCAACTAATAGACTTCTGATGGATGGTAGCTCAGCAGGAGATGGAGGGAAATCGACAGATGAGTCTGAGATGGTGAGAGAATTTAGCATCGGGAATGATTTAAGACAGGCCCATAGTCCATCTGTCACAGCGCTTGCCATGATAGACTGCTCGAATTGTACACTCACAACCTATTGAGGAAATATTAAGGAAAACAAATTAACAAAAAAAAAATGCTGTACAGTGTTCACTTCATTCAGTTCATCTTCATTGCTTTCCATTGAAGAATTATGATATTGCATGATTGAAATTACTGTCTTCTCATCTAATTTCATTTTTTTCCTCATTTTCACTGGGGGCTGGAGCACTGGCGGATCCAAAGTAATGATCAAATTTTTTAGTGTAAACATGCCAGCCATTTTTACCAAAGCGTGCTCCTCCCCCCTTCGAAGCGATTAAGGACCTTTTTTTTGCTAGCCATTTTTTTTGGGGACAATAATACACCCTTCTTTATGGCTTGCCAAACTTTTTCTCAGGAAAATGTGCCCCCTCTTGGAAGAAACTAAATCCGCCCCTGGGCTTGATTGTCCTTTTAATTTTATCTAGGTCTATTCTTAAGCACTTGATATAAAAAAGGAGACAAGTTTTACGCAAGAAAGGCAAAATATATTCATTAAAGGGATAGTCCAGGCTGGAGATATTTATATCGAAAATTTGATCAAAATCGGATAACAAATAACGAAGTTATTGAATTTTAAAGATTTTCATTATCTGGTGAAACAATTCTAGGCATGTCTTTATGAATATTCATTAGGTGGGCTGATGATGTCATATCCCCACTTTTTCTGTTGTATATATTTCATTATATGAAATAAGGTTAATTCAAACATTTTCTACCAAGAGCTAAAACAACTGGATTGACAACTGATTAAATGCATTAGTTATTTATTGCTGCAACTTATTTCATCATAATGGAGACACATCATTTACACAGGTATGAAATAATGAAATATTTATTATTTCATGTAATAACATAAAAAATTGAAAGTTGGGATGTCACATCATCACCCCAACTAATGAATATTCATGACGATGCGCATATAACTGTTTTCACAAAATATTGATAAACTTAAAAATTCAATAACTTCGTCACTTGTTATCCGATTCTGATAAAATTTTCAGCATTTTGTTTAGTGAATTTTACTCTATTTTTTGTTAGATATAATTATTTGCAGCCCGGAACATCCCTTTAACATTATCACTATCGGTGCCCTTGGCACTGTTAGTGGATAGTTCAATCATTAGCGCTAATGCCAGCTTCTGTGCGATCTTGTAATATTAGTTTAACAGCGCTAGCTAGTGATTGGGCTAACATCATGCTCCTGCAGTCCTGTGCGGGCAATACCTCACTAATAGTGCTATTAGCGATTAGTGCTCTGTTAGTGTTAACAACGTCTCTGCGCGGCCGGTACTTATTCATCAATGGATTATATTCTACTGCTGTTATCTTAAATGATTATCGATTAATATAATGTGATTTGGTATAACAAAAGTAAGCAAATATTTATGAAATAAAACATGATGGATTATATGAATTTATTTCTCTAGCAATTATCTAGCATTAAAATACCTTTTGTTTCAGTTCTCTTGGAAGATTTCGCATCCCAACTACAGTATACACTGTTGGCGATTGCAAAAGCATATTTTGTGACGTCACACACCTTCGAACCAAGGATGACACATTCCCATCGCTAACCCCAGACTCTGATGAACAGTCTAAGAGAATACGATAACGCTCACTCTCGGATAAATAACTAGTTGTCAGAAGCGTCTCCATTATTCGAATACAGAGTCTGTTCTTTGTGCCAGCAGCAAAACGAATGAGATTTTCATAATCGCCAACATTTCTTTTAATCTTTCGCAACACTTGGTCTAACTTAGAAATCTTCAAATTCAGCTTGAAACTACTTGTTTTATGAGCTAGGAACTTCCCGGCTGCATGTTCTTGGGCAAGTTTGTGATAAAATTCTATAGTAGTAGAATAGGTTTCGTTAGTTTGAGGAAAGTGTTCGCTTGATACAGTTGTCTTGGATACTATCCCTAACTGACATGCCTTATCGAGGACAGATGGAATCTTCTGAAAATCACGAGGGGTAAATACCAACTTCTTAGAATCAGCAAGTAGACCAGTGAGAGCAACTTTACCCAGTTTGTGGATTATTTCGTCCAGGGTTTCAGGTGTGAATAACCCATCGGTCCGTTCATTTGCGTGGTGGCTTAAAAACACGTTTACTTTGTCGAGTAATGCTGTTTGAGTCGAAGTCTCACTGTCAAGACGACCTACAGACCATAAGTGACATACCATGAGGCAGAATAGTGGTGTTTTTACTAGTTCCTCTATCAGTGGATTTGTCTCGAGGTAAAACTTCAGACCATCTGCTATCATTGGTTGCTGAATCCGGGAAGAAAAGAACCTGTCAATGTAATCACATGAGCTCTCTTTGGAGAATCCGTCGATCGCCATCTTCGTGTATACCCTTGGTAGATCCCCTTGACTGAAAATGTTTTCTAAGTGAGGTCGTGATGTTACAAGAACTCGACATTGTTGAAACATTTCCCATCGGAGAATGTTCATGATATTACTCGAAGAAGAGATACCAGCATACTCATCGAGCCCATCTAGTACAATATGACAGATTCCCTGATGCTGCCTGATGAAACTTTCTAGCCCCTCTGGCGTCAGATCGTCAACATCACTCAGGAGTTGTGATATGATGGCTTCTCCGATCGATGTACTATGGCTTGTGTTTCGAAACTTGACAACAAACAGCAGTGGCAAGTCCTCTAATCCTGAGCCATCTTCTCTGTGAACCCAATCGTGCGCCATCTTAGCAACAGCTGTCGTCTTTCCTCGTCCAGCGGGAGCCGAAATAAGGATTCGAGATGGAAATTTTCCGTTTACTTTGGCTGAAAATATTTTTCCTGCAGAGCCTTGTAGTATTTCCTTTTCCTTAATATCTCTCCCACGATCGTCCTTCTTTACCATGGTAACAACGGTGTGCATATCTTCAAACTCTGCATAATCATCTTTATCCCAAGGTTTCATTTGAATTTTACATAGCTGGTTGGAATATTTGTCCTCTAAGATTGTGCGACATTTTCCAACAGTCAGAGAATCCGAAATTTTCTCACTGTATATATCTGGAAGATGTAACAAAAACATTGAGCAAAGTGAGTTAAACTACGTAATATCTGCCCTTGCAAACAAAGTAAATACATGAACATGATTGATATAGGTAGTTAAAATATGAAGTCATTTAATACAATAGTAAACATGTCGAATGTGAAAAATACAAATCGGTAGAATGTGTACAAAAAGAAGCATCGAAACTTGTTGCAGATATATTTACCATGTTTACACTACTTGATTTTTTTAAGTCTCACCATACAATGAGTATTAAAAATACACATGATAAGGCCATTACAGCTTTATAAAATATGCCTTAATCATAATAAATTTTAAGGATATTATCGGTTCATATAGATAATTATATGTTCTGCGGTCTCCGCTATCAGATGACACCAAATAAGTTAAATTTGCGTCAATTAGAATATAATATTTGATAATTACATGCTCTTTTCATATACTGACGTAATTATTAATAGATACAGCGTGTCCCCCTAAAATGTCCCTCTGACATAGGGCTAAGTTTATTCTACAATGTGGTAGCATTCTCAAATAAATGTTCATGAGTAGAAAGCACATGATCTGACTTCTATGGATATTTTATTAGTCGCGCTTCAGAAGTTTTGTAAACACACTCTTTTACGTAAAAGTGATGCATTTTAGTCCATTCCAAGTTTGCAGCATTGATACATTTCTTCATTGTCTATGGCATATTAACTCCTCTTTTTACATCCAGGATCTAAATAGGAACATTTCCCTAATCATATCCAGGATCATCGAATCACAAACTTGGGTATGTTCCCAAGGACAAGAAACATAACAAATTAAGTTTGTTTGACGAAAGATAATGGGAATCGATGCACCAACTTGGAAAGAACAAGTGGAATGCATCCGGCGGTCTCACCTGCATCACGCGATTCAATAAAGCAGCAGTGCTGACTTTGAAAACTACTATAAAATAATTATTCAGTGATAATTTTGTTATTCTTATGTCCAAGTTTCATGAATCACATCGATTAACTTTCAAAGTTATGATGGTAATTCAACAGATTCCCCCAAATGGCCGAAGTTCATTGACCTTCGACGTTGGTCATGTGACGTGAAATTCGCACAGGATGTTCAGTGATACTTGATTACTCTTATGTCCAAGTTTTATGAACTATACCAATAAACTTTCAGTTATGATGTTAATTCAACAAATGCCCCTAATTTTGCCAAAGTTCATTGACCCTAAGTGACCTTTGACCTTAATCAGGTGACCTGAAACTTCCACAGGATGTTCAGTGATACTTGATTATTTTTATGTCCAAGTTTCATGAATCAGATCTCTAAACTCTTAAAGTTTTGTTGGTAATTCAACAGATGCCCCCAATTTGGCCAAAGTTCATTTACCCTACATGTAAATGACATTTGATCTTGGTTTTGTGATGTGAAACTCGGGCAGGATAATCAGTAATACTTGATTAACCTTTTGTCCAAGTTTCATGAACTAGGTATATATATTTTCCAAGTTATGATGACATTTCAAAAACTTAACCTTACGTTAAGATTTTGCTGTTGATTTCCCCAACATGGTCTTGGTTCATTGACCCTAAATGACCTTTGACCTTAGTCATGTGACCTAAAACTCAGGCAAGATGTTTAGACATACTTGATTAACATTATGGCCAAGTTTCATGAACTAGGTTCATATACTTTCTACGTTATGCTGTCATTTCAAAAACTTAACCTTCGGTTAAGATTTGATGTTGACGCCGCCGCACAGTGGGCTGGGGCGAAACAAAAGTGCGCCAAAAGTCATTTTGGGCAATTTCAGATTTTTAATTTTTGTCATGCCCAGCTGAAAGACAACACTTTGGAGAATACTTCAGCAAAATATTTAATTCGGGAATTTGCATAAAGGTTGTTAATTTCCTACCTCAAATCGTAAAATGTGACATTTTGCGAAATGCTGCGTGTATGACAACTTACTTGAAAAACAAGCAATTTCACGGGAGGTTTTTCATGTAGGAATCTGAAATGGCACCCACATGATCCTGATATATTCTTTTTTTCGTGTGAAATGGTTCAAATTAGATAAAAGACACATTTCAGGAGGTTTATAGAACAATTATTCCTCGAAATAGGCTGATAATCCATGTTTTTAGCATTTACATTAGAAACGCTTATATTTCCGTGGATTTCCGTTTAAATTCTATCATCATCATTTTGCCAGATGTCTAAGCTTTAAGTCGATACCAAATTTAGCTGCCCGTTTTTGCCCGTTTTCATGTTAGAGCCGATTTTACTTGGCACAACACCCTCAAACCTGTTCAAAAACGGTCATTTTTATACCGCGCAGTCATCGCAGCGCACCGTGTGGGGTGTACATTGCCGTTCATTTTTGCACGGCGAGGACGATTCCCCCTTCCATTCCATGAAAAAGACATGAATTCCGGGCATAATGCAAACAAAATAAAGGTTGATAACGCAAATAAGGGCTACCCGCCCCTCTTCCAGAGATAAGATTTACTTGTAGAATGATTTCAGCCAAAAGCCCTCCTCACAGTAAAACATTCGTGGTCCTATATACTCTGCGTTTTACCCAAGTCTACACCGCTTGATAAAGCACGGTTAAGTATTTTTTTAATCTAATGATCACTTTGATGCCATTAATTATTTTCAGGATCTCATACACACTTGTTAGGCATGTGAGAAGGATAAACCAACATTCACTCTGGTCAATCTTAAAGTAACACATAACACAAAGTTTATATATATATACACTACACATTGTTTAGCGTCATTTGTCTTTTCACAGATAGGTTTTAAGTAGCCAATCAAAATTTGGTATCAAAGTGACGTCATATCGGCTTTAAATTATGTTCAGTCGATTCTACGCCCAAAATTACCCTTAATCAACACGTTAAAATAAAAATACAACACGGAATATAATTTTGGCGCACTTTCAACTCATTCTGGCCCACTGTGCGCCGCCGCCGTCGGAAAAGCGGCGCCTATAGTATCACTCTGCTATGCAGGCGAGACAAAAATGTGAATGATGGATTAGTAAAATAAGCTGAAAAATAAAGGGCAATCCACAAGTTAATCACCCTATGCTAAAGGAAACTTTATAAAAAATGACTTTTTTATTTTAAATACTTATATTGAATTAACTTGACCACTGCAGCTTATCATCTAAAAAAAATAAAAACGAAAATGCTGTATTAGGCATGAATAAAGCATGAAACAGACATAATCCGCTGTCTTAATCATTGTGCATCTCCTTTTATCAAACATGAAATGAACTGTCAGATATTGTTTTTGCCCTTCTGAACATGCTCAAGGTGATGATTTGATGAGCCTGGTTAGATCATGGAGATGTTCAAAGGGGGTTGATATGCTAGAAAGTAAAGAACACACAGCAGTGCTGCATGCATGCAAACTTGGAATGGGCTGAAAACACTGTTACGCAATAGACCATGTAGACTGTGTATTCAAAACCAGTGAAGAGAGACCAATTATTTTTCATAGAAGTTAAAACATGATATGAGCTTTCTAGTTCTGTACATTTCATTGAGAATAATTGTATTTCTTAACTAATTAAGCCGAATATCATAGGGACATTGTTTTGGGGATGCGCTGAAGAGCGTGCATTTTAAACATGAAGCCCCCCCCCCCCCCACAAAAAAAGGGGGAGAATTATAAGGGGTAATAAATGACAATGAATATTGATCTACGCCCCTGTTTGTTCATTATTTGTATAATGCTAATCAGGTTCACACACCTAAATCGGTTTATGACATTAATTTTCAAATCATAAAATTGAACAAATATATATATTCAACATGATTCCCTTGAATATAGCAAACGAAAAATCTGTTTTTAATGGGGGAGCCGGGTCGGAAGTTCATGATACATATTGATGCAATATTCTCATTTCAATGTAAAAGATTTAGAAGGTCTGGATAAAACCAACCTGGAGTATTCAATGTCTCTTTGAAATAAGTTTCAGCAAGCATGACAAGCTTGGCATCAATGAGAGCTTGTTTCAGCCTAGGATGCTGATTGGATGGCTCCACGGCCTGTCTCCAGTCAAACAGCATGTCACGTGTTCCATTGAACGTGACTCGGTATCCCTTGTTGTTAGTAGCTGTGTATCTATTTATGGCTGCTTGTTCGAATCCGAGTGTTCGTGCCAATGCCGCCATTTGTTCATCTGTCTCGATGTTTTCAGCAAGTTTACAGAGAAGATCATCGGTAATACCCCCTAGACTCTCCATACCTATCGTGCGATAAATGAAATTAGATGATTTGATCTTTTAAAAATACATTTCTAGACTAATACCGTGTTTACACTTAATCGGCATTTGGTTCTGAACAAAATGCCGATGCAGAATCGGCATTTGGATTGCGTTTACACGTTGTTACAGCTCGCGGTTCAGAACCGCGAGCCGATGCAAAAACCTGATATGATACGCATACCAACAATATACGTCATAATAAAGACAACGCTGGATCAGTGCGCTTGCAATTACGTCACAATGGTAAAGTAATTGAAATGCGCACAAATTGCCGGTGCAGAATCGGCTTTCAGTTTACACGTAGTAAAAAAGCCGATTCTGCATCGGCTCGCGGTTCAGAACCTACTACTTTACTGGTGCAAATTGCCGGTTCTGAACCGCGAGCCGATTCAAGTTGCTCGCGTTTACACGCTATGAAAAAGCCGATGCTGAATCGGCTCGCGGTTCAGAACCGCGAGCCGATTCAAATGCCGATTAAGTGTAAACACGGTATTAATGGCCCGAATTCACAAAGGTCGACTAAAGTTATACCCGGGGTATAAAACGCGTAATTTGACGTCATTTTAATCCATGGACTAAAGTTAGCACCTAGGGGCTAACTTTTGCGATTCACAAAGGTGGACTAAAGTTATACCGGGGTATAAAACGCGTCATTTGACGTCACGATTTAGTCAGCTTTTTGGGGTGGACTAAATCGGTGGATTAAAGTTAGTCCACCGTTTTAACCAATCAGAGAGCAGCGTTGCGATTGCGGAAAAGTTTGCCGTAAGAAAAAAGTTTTTTGGACGGAGACGAGATTTGGTGTGATCGGCTTATCTAAAGTAAAGCTTAAAATTTCACGACTTCAACCGAGATTGTAAGTAAATCACATAATTTTTTGGAGCTTAAATCATGACGGAGCCTTCAGTTCCATCAGTAAATATTATTGATAGCTTTAACTTTCCAAAAAGTATACTCGAAAACTTGAAATGGTATCTGAATCATTGTTATCGTCGCGTCTCTAAGGTGCTCAGTCCCAGCCATGTACTTTTGTGTGCGTTCATATCTATGAGCAGTGCAGTGCAGTGCGAGACGCAATTAGCGTACACTACACAGGCAAGGTAGGCGTGATTGAAAGACCGATACTAGTTATGCCAGGCAGTGATTTTGAGTGATTCTCGATTTCGTGTGATTTTCATGAAATTTTTGTTGTCTACGATACCCCTGCCACTCCTCCTGGCTCTGCCAACACAATCTACTGTGCATCTAATTTTGTCTAAAGCAAGGCCAAGGCAAGGCCAGGACTCCTGGCAGGATAGCAGCAATACAATTTTATTTACAAATAATTTTTTTTTAAACACTAACGTTACAAATACAGAGCCGGTATACTATAGACATTTTACTCTGGGCTGGCTTTGCCTTGGCTTGGATAGATGGTCAAGCTATGAAGCTTACCTGGTAGCCATGTTAGAGTTAGTCCTACAACATCGTTGGAGTAAAAAAAAAATATTATAATAAAATAAGGGTCACCTCTAAGACTAAGGCTAAGCCCTGATTAAATTATTTTTGGAAAAAAAAAAAAAAAAAAAGATTGGGTTCCACTCACCGCTGTTTACTCCAACAGCTATAAATGAGCTGATTTTACTTTTACTAAAACTAAGTTTTACTGACCTTCGGCATCGCATTTGCGATCACTTATAGATTTACGGTGTCGTCAAAACATTAAAAAATAATGGAAATCTTAGGCCTAATTAATAATTTGAGTAAATCTAACTGAGGTCTAACTTTGCAAATTCTCTCTTTTGGGGGTTATTTTCTCTACCCCACCCTCTTTGTTTCAAGTATTTTTTTTTTCACAAGGTGTCCTTCCAATGTTAAATTCACATGAGACCACAGACAAGTGCATTGATCTTTAGTCCTCTACATTTGTAGTAGACCGATAAATAGGTTTATTTCTGTCAGGGATATGCTCCCCTGAGACTTCATGTGGCTCCGCAGCATCCCCTCCCACAAAAAAAATCAGAAAATGTTACAAGACTCATCTGAAACAGCGGATTTTATCAATCTACATTTGTAGCTGCTTTATTATTTTTTTAATATACTTTGACATTGCAGTATGATTGATGAATAAATATTTTTTTCATAATTTTTTTTTCTTCCATATCAGCAACAGACCATACATACTCGGCAGATTGTGATCAATCAAGACAAGGCAAACATGGCTCACAATTTTGAACTGCTGTGCCGTCTTGCAAGAGAGTGAGGTATGCCTTATCAATTCATATTAAAAAAAAAAATTAAATGTAATTAAAATGGCCTCTTTGAATAAAATATTATTTCCGGGATTTCAATTCATCATGTAATTGTAAATGTACCATGTGACATGTATGTTACTTTTTCATTCTTGTCATAGTAATTGACAAAAAAGAAGAGGGGGGACCTTGCTTGTGTGTTATTAACATATATATTTGTCTACTGGTCACTAGCTTTTTTTTAAAGGCTTGTTGATCTCCAATTAATCCTGACATTTTGTTGAATATTTATTTAAAAGAGAGAAAGAAAACATTGTCAGTCTGATGAATGCCGGGGGGGGGGGGGAGTAAAAAAAAAGGTTTAATGAGACTTTGATGAATATTCATGAAAATATGTTATTCGAAAGTCACTCGCAAGCAATAACCTCTATTTGTGTAAACAAAGTTCAATAAAATTAGTGCCTTGCCTTCATTATTAAAGCCAATTGAAAGTGATTCACTTAATCAGTTTTCATAGAAGCATCTCTAAGACATCTGCCTGCATGCATTCTGTTGTCAATAGAAAAGGACGGTGTGCTACGGGTATTAAGCATTCCATTGGATTATCTGTGCATGAAAGTGGACACTTGTGATAAAAATATGGTAGCTTGGTTGATAGGATGTATTCATGCATTCCGATTTATCATTATTGATCAAATGACCATCTTGCTTTTTAAAACCCAAAGTCACAACATTTTTCTTGTTTGACAAAAGGTTTGGGACGTGAATTCCAGGATATAAATGACACACATGATGGGCTAATGTATAAGCAGGGACACGAGAGGTATAAGCAACATTTTTTTGCTTAATTAAGTTTGGCATGAGATGGACTTGGTCTTTCTTATGATTCAAGTCGATTTTATACCAAGGTATGCCTTATCAATTCATATTTAAAAAAAAAATTAAATGTCATTAAAATGGCCTCTTTGAATAAAATATTATTTCCGGGATTTGAATTCATCATGTAATTGTAAATGTATCATGTGACATGTATGTTACTTTTTCATTCTTGTCATAGTAATTGACAAAAAAGAAGAGGGGGGACCTTGCTTGTGTGTTATAGATTTGTCTACTGGTCACTAGCTTTTTTTTTAAGGCTTGTTGATCTCCAATTAATCCTGACATTTTGTTGAATATTTATTTAAAAGAGAAAAAGAAAACATTGTCAGTCTGATGAATGCCGGGGGGGGGGGGGAGTAAAAAAAAAGGTTTAATGAGACTTTGATGAAGATTCATGAAAATATGTTATTCGAAAGTCACTCGCAAGCAATAACCTCTATTTGTGTAAACAAAGTTCAATACAATTAGTGCCTTGCCTTCATTATTAAAGCCAATTGAAAGTGATTCACTTAATCAGTTTTCATAGAAGCATCTCTAAGACGTGCATGGTTTTATCAATGATGATGATCAGCAACAATTGGCAGGGTTTTTTTCTTCACTTTTACAAGTAGGTAAATAAAAAAGCTACTAATGTCAATTATAATTTTCATCCGATGTTTTTTTAAGGATTTCTGTATAATCTTTCACATTCTGTTTCTCATTTTAAACACTTTTGAATTAAATGAAATTCAAAGAGTAAATTGCCTGTTCATGGTGACTCTTCAACACAATCTTTCAACTTCCATGCAGATTCAGCAACACATAGAAAGACCACAGCATGGATTAAGAGACAGGAAGAATCCATTTGAATACTACGAGGATGAACCTCTCAGAGTGGGGTACCAACAGAGAGGACCACACATTGCCTGTCATGTTACAGGTTTTGACAGGACTTTGTTTTTATGCCATTGGTGAGTTTTCATGTGCGAACTATAAAGCAGAAGGTAATTGGGGGGGGGGGTCAAATTATGTTCTATGAAAGTGATTCTCCAGGCCAAAAATAATGAGATTTTGATAAAGAACAATTCGACTAGCAAAAACCATCAATATTGGATGGAGAATTATGAATTGATTCAGTTTTAAAGTTTTACATTACTTGGGGGAAACAGTTCTGTGTATCTCATATGCAATATTCATATCCCCACTCGTTCTCTAGTGATCTGAAATTATAATCATTAATTTTTTTCCTCCAGGAATGTAAAAATTGGGTTGACTGCTGATTATATATTTAAGATAGTTATTGCGAGTTCAGAATAATGTAAGGATCAAGGATTGGAAGTATCTAGTCATGAAAATTAAGTTTTATGTTTTGCTTAGCATGCAGATTTTCCATTTTAATTGTCGCCAGAGCAAATATCATGGAACCCTTATACATTCATGTGTGGAAAATGTGTGGATGTGACATCATCAGGCTACTTCTTCCATATTCATGATAACATGTACATGTTTTACAGAAATAATTAATGCAAAACCTAATATTCATTATTAATCATCCAAATTGTATGATTTTTGTTTCTGCTTTCAGCCAGGAGAACTAGTAACCCCTTACATGGGAGGGGGAGTGTTGGGGGTATTTCACAGAAAGGTTTTTTTTCGGAATGAAACATGTAACCCTTTGGGTTGGAAATAGGTGGGGATTTTATTTTTCTCTCATTTTTTACAATGTAGCAACATTTTTTAATACAAATATGTCATATTCAAGTGGGAAATTATCATGAAGGATGATTTATAACCACCCAAAAAGAAATATTGGTATGTCATTTCAGCTACAGAGATATTCTCCATTTTGCATGGATAGTTATTGCAGTAGAGTTTTTTTTAATGAATCTAAGAAAAATCTCTTTAAGCAGTTCCAGTGCATCATAAACATCAGGTCATAACAGAAGCATAATGTTTGCAAACGTAAATGGTAAAGTATCAATTGGCTTTCATATCAATAAACCAATTACATAACATCACTTATCATTCGATAACTAAAGGTACCTTTTAGAAGATGCAAGCAGACGAAGCAACTATATCAGTCATCCGTGTGCAGAATCATCAAAGATTTTTCTGAGGCAATAGCAAGGAGTAATAGTTAATGAAGTTTCCAATGACAAGAAATTCAAACCACCCATCGACAATTTGATGATTGCTACAGGTTTCCAAGAGGCATAGGTGCTATCGATTGGGGCCAATCCGGGCCATGTCTACATCAGGAGTCCTGATGGGGAACAAGCCCTGTACTTAGCAGGAAGAACAGGTCTTCTGTAAATGTATAGGTTGGTATACTCAATCAGTTTTCAATGTGATATTCTCTGTATTCAACACCTACTAGAGGTATGTGATAATGAAGACAAAATATATTGGCCCCTACTACATGTATTTTACTGTCTTTTATCAAGTTTCAATCTTGTTGTTGGTCAAATTTTTTTGTAATTTTAAACTCTTAATATGTGAAATAAGACAATTTTAAAGATTTCACTGAAGAACAAAAATATAGATAATCTGCTAACTTTCCTATTGCAGGAGAAATTAAAAAGAGAAAAAATGCATTTTGCTTATTCAGGTAAAGGAGGTATTAATTGCTTGATCAATGAAGATATATTTCCAGAAAGAATACCGAAGATAACATTTTCTAATATTCATTTTGTTTTGATCCTTATTGCAGGTATTCGTTGCTCCCCTCTTTGATGAATTCCTGCCTGCATTCTGTTGTCAATAGAAAAGGACGGTGTGCTACGGGTATTAAGCATTCCATTGGATTATCTGTGCATGAAAGTGAATTGTGATAAAAATATGGTAGCTTGGTTGATAGGATGTATTCATGCATTCCGATTTATCATTATTGATCAAATGACCATCTTGCTTTTTAAAACCCAAAGTCACAACATTTTTCTTGTTTGACAAAAGGTTTGGGACGTGAATTCCAGGATATAAATGACACACATGATGGGCTAATGTACATGTATAAGCAGGGACACGAGAGGTATAAGCAACATTTTTTTGCTTAATTAAGTTTGGCATGAGATGGACTTGGTCTTTCTTATGATTCAAGTCGATTTTATACCAAGTTTGTTTTAATCAACAATCAATGTTTGAAGCCTCATGATTTCAATTTTAAAACCTCTTTGTTAATTAAACAGTCATTTTTCTTAGCATATGCAGCTTCTTAATTTATCAAATTTAAATTATAAAATGTAATTTTTGCTGAATATCCTTTTTCCACCTATTTTCATAGGCCCTAAGATACATTTCTGTAGTAAGCACTATAAATACATTGCAAGCTATTATCATTTGTTTGATATTACTATTTTATAGAATCATCCTTTAATTTCTTTAAGAAATATATTTGACAAATTACTTGTGATATTCATGCTTTAGCTGTTGAGTTTAAAATATTCATTAAACTTTTTTTAATCCATTGTTTATCTATTTTTATTCAGAGTTTCTGATGCATTGTTAAGAAAACGTAAACAGCCTATTCAATCTTCGTATCATTATGTAAAGAATATCAATCTACCTTAAAAAGTAATGCACTAAATAAACTGCTCTGTCTACTACACATGTACATATAAGTTTTGATTTTAAAGGTCAAGTCCTCCCCAGAAAAAAATCGATTTGAATTAATAGAAGAAAATCAACCGAGCATAATGCTGAAAATTTCATCCAAATCGGTTGTAAAATAGGAACGTTATGACATTTTTAGATTTGGCTTATTTTTCACAACACAGTTATATGCACAGATCAGTGACATGCAAATGAGACAGTCAATGACGTCCTTCACTATTTCTTTTGTTTTTGTTGCTTGAATTGTACAACATTTCATTTTTTACAAATTTGACATTGAGGGCCAACTTGATTAAACCAAAATTATAGTATTAAAATAATGCAAATCCCACATGTTCGGGGGGGGGGGGGGGGGGGACTAATCTTGGTTTCACTTGACAATGAAGAGAAAATTTGAATATTTCATCTAGTAGATTAAAAAGAAATAGTTTGCATGCCGACTGGGATGTACATATAAGTGTGTGGTCAAGCAAAACTTTAAAAATGTCATAATTTAATATCTTTACATCAGATTTTGATGAAATTTTCAGTGTTACGCTTGTTGGGTTTTTCTCTTTTTATTCAAATCAACTTTGTGGGGGTGGACTTGTCCTTTTATATCGTTTTCAAGTAATTGTGTCAGGAGAAAACAAAAATGAAATTCTTTTATCAATTCTGTCCATATGCTGCATGGTTCATCGTTCTTGCAGGAGGCAAAAAATAAATTTATATAAGAAAGACTTATTTTATTTACTTTCAGATAAAAATTGTGCTAAGGAGAGATGAAGGTTATGTGTAAGGCAGGGGTGGTGGTAATGGTATGTTGGTTAAGGTTGTTTATGAATAAAGTCAAGTGATTGCTTGCTTGTGCAGGAGGATATACTTCAAGAAACTTGTTGTAGGGTATAATGCAAAATTATTATGATAGAATTTAATTGAGAGAAAAGTATTTGGCACGTTAAGATGCACAATAATGTACATGTGATGGAAGCAAATGAGAAATGAAAGGAGTAAAGGTAGCTACATGTGTCAATGAGAGAATGGCCAGTGGTGTTATAGCATAAATAGCACACATTATAGCACACATTGTGTGCGGGAATGACTGATTGAATCCGATGACCGGGGTAATAATATATCTGTAAAGCACTTAGACACGTCGTTCCGATGTATAAAGCGCTATATAAAAAACCGGATTATTATTATTATTATAAATCTTTGTTTAAAAGTTATTTTATTTTAGGAAATTTAGTCCGTTCAGTTTGAAAGTATAGAGGGGGGACCATGGACCACTGACCATGGAAAAAAGTCCCCCCCCAAAAAAAAAAAAAAAAAAAAATTATAACCAAGGAAAAAAAAGAAAGGTGAACACATTTTTTTTTAATATTATGTCAAATCTATCACAAAATTTGATATTTGATACTAAAATTTTTGATATTTTTCCTTGCTCGCAATTTTTTATTTTACCCGATACGCCATATATTTAGCCCCCTCAAAATTTTGGGCTTAATACGTACGCCACTGATATTTCCCCAATTTCAAATATATTATTATGATTGGGTGGAATACCCTTTACACTTATCCAGGGTTGATAAGTCTTCATTTTTTCTGATAAGGAAATTGTGCTTCCTTTAAAGAAAAAAATACTGCAAGCATGGTGAATAGCTTGACCCCCCCCCCCCCCCTCCAAAGCAAACTGGAGTATAGGTTAAGGTTGGGAATAATGCGATTGCAAGAGTGACCAGTTAGTGTGGAGGAGCTACCAATGAGTATCTCAGCTCCTTTTAGAGATGTTTGAAGAACTGACGTACAGAGTAGCCCCCCCCCCCCCGAAATAATAATAAATTCAAGACCAAGAAAAATAAATGAGGGTGAAATATACTATTTTTTTTATATTATGTGAAAATCTAACACAAACTTGGATTTTTCATGTCAATTAAAAAAAAAATTGCTCGCTTATTTTTTTTTCTTTTTTAAAATCAATTTATCGAGATACACCATATAAAAGGACAAGAATAAATAAATGAATTGAAAATATTACTTCCAATGGGAAAGGAAAAGAGGCACGCTTGTGGACGCGAGATCAGATCAAAGGTCATGTCGCTTGGCCCCACGCGACGCTGGCCCCACCATTTACCAATTAACGTACAAAACCTTAACCCGGGACAAAACCCAAACAAAGATTCAATTCCATTTTGAATTTTCTATCAAAGCTAGCTCCGGGCAAAGTTCCACCGGACTTCGATAAGGTAGGATTATACAACAGTATCAGATTGGTTATGATTTAATTCAAACAAATGTGCACTTGATCTAGATGTAATTGGCGTGTAACGTTAGTTTAGATTTATTTTTCCGTAGATCTAACTTCCTCAGGCCTAAATTTAAACGCAGTTACGACACGCTATTAGGCCTAACTTAGATCCACGTCTAACTGCACTGTTACTATGTTACGATGGCGATCGATCTGGACTTCATACATTAGATTTAGACCAAAAAGGCGAAAAAACTATAAAAAAAAAAATTGGTCTCTGTCATTGTTCCGCTGGACTCTGTTGCCTCCACTCACCAATTGAGAAATAAGAAATTGAAAAAAATGTGTAAAACCCCCTCGAAACAGCCGGCTGCTGCAGCTGTCTAAAAAAGGGTTAAAACTTCTTCACGTTGCAGTACACCTACCGTACGGGACGGTACCGTACATTGTGTTGAGTTTGAACTTCTCGATACGGTACGATGCTGCAGGCGCAGTCGAGCTAGCTCGCACGCAGGCAGCGCTAGTCCGAACCTAAGTTGGCCAATATTAAATAAGTAATGACAATGTTTGTTATCATTACCTCATTGCTAAGAAATTCAAGTGCATGCTGCTGATACATGATTTTGGGGTTGAGTTCTGCTTCCTAACTCATGTGATGCAATGGCGACGTTTCATATGGCCCTAGCAGACTAAACTCTCAAATACGGCACTGAGCATGCTCAGTACTGCTATATTACACTGAGCATGCTCAGTGCAGTGTTATAATAGTATGCTAGCTTCAGTTCATGATTTAATCCATGGACTAAAGTTAGCACCGGGGTATAACTCAGCCGTGGGTTAAATTTAGCCCCGGGTGCTAAAGTTAGTCCATGGATTAGTTAGTCCACCGTTTGTGAATAGCGCGGTGGACTAACTTTATACCCCGGTATTAGTTAACCCCCGACTAAATTTAACCCCGGTATAAATTTAGTCGACCTTTGTGAATTCGGGCTATAACCCTTTTTTCAGGGAGAAATATAATTTTCTTTTTATCAAACAGAAAATAAAAATTAGGCATCTTTTTTAGTTGGATGCACATCCCCGTCTACTATTTCCTGCCAAAAAAAAAACATCAAAAGAAAAAATTGATTATAAATCTTTTATTTCCCTGAGTCTTTTAATCACTAATGAATATTCACACCTCAAATGTTTTACGATCGACAATTTGGGATATACATGCAAAGGCGGGATCAAACATTACTGTGTGTCCGTTTCAACCCACAATCGTGAAAGGTGGGGGGGGGGCGTATTTTCTTTATCTATACATATATTTCTCTCTAACTATACTGGGGAAAATGTGATGCATGCAGGAAACAAATAGATAACAAAAATAAGCGGTAATAAACATGATGAATAGAAATAAATAATAATATGTATCCCTGGTTAATCTTGAATGTAACTTATCGCATCTACGCCCTTAAATTTGTTTATGGCATTCGTTTTATAAATCATAAAAGTATTATATGCGCAAACTATCGATCGAATGTGAGACCCTTAAATTAATAGGAATACAATGATTTTAGACTTTAAGCAAGGGGGTTAAAGATGTTAAACTTCCCTGTGCAGGTAAAGGCAATGCGAATAATGTGGATTAAACAACTTATAAATAAAGATGAAGATATGAAATGGAAACAGTACCCTAATTTTGCCACTAAACATTTGGGTGGAGATTTGATATTTTCATGTGACTATCTACCAGGTTTATTGAAAGTAACAGCTTCCAAATTTTACATGGACTTATAAGAAGAGTGGGTAAGTATAAGACATATTAGAAGTACAGAGTTTGGGAAAGTTGTGACTTTTAATAATAAGCTTATTCGATATAAAGGGAGTTGTATATTTGATCAGATTCTATATGATAAAGAGGTTTATAAATTGCATCATATTTTGGATAATAATGGTAAACTAAAATATGATAGGCATTTTCTTAATTTGAATTTGGATGCAAATGATGTTGAAAAAATCAAGCATATTTCTGCCTGTTTACCCGTTTATAGTTGGAAGAACAATATCGAAATAAATGCAAAGCATAACTCTGGAGTTGATTTCAATTTGGGTAAGAAAACAACAAATTTAATGTTTTTTAAAAATCAAAAGACATATACGAACAGCTGTTGAATACAAATGAAATTAAACCTTCTAATTTTGACAGAATTAGAACGAATAATGATCATACCAATAAGGAAATAGAAATATATTTTTAAGACTAAGATATTGCACACTGAATAGTCGATTAAGGGAGTTTCAGTATAAACTCTTGCATAGTATTATATACACTAACCACCACCTTTTCAGTTTTTGGCCTTGTTTCGACAATTTTATGCTCATTTTGTGAAAAGGAAGAAGAAACGTATGAACATTTATTTTATACATGTAAATTTTTAAAATCACTTTGGGATCTGTGTGAAAGAAGTCTACATTTTTAAATAGATAAATTTAGTTGACAGGAAATTCTTTTCGGGAAACAGGAGAGAAGTAAAAGGTAAATATAAATTAATTATATTTTTTTTTATTTTAGTTACATATCTTATTTACAAGAACCGAGAATTAAAAGAAAATTCATTGAATGAAATAAAAAATAGTATTAAGGGGATCAAAGAGAAGAAAAGAATTTAGCAACAAAAAGGGGGACTCTTACAATCCATTTCTCTAAATGGGAAATTTTAACATTAGACCATTAATTAGAACCCAGAGCCAGTTCTTCATTGGATAGGGGATGGGGTGTTTTAGGGAGGGTCAGGGAGGGGGTAGAGTCCAGGGCTGAGTTTGTTGTTGAGAATGAATTTATCTGAGTGAAGAGGCCGAAGCGATATATTTTTTTATATGCTGATGGCTTCAATTCGTTTTGGTTAAATTAATAATTTATTTTTGTGTATTTGGAAAATCTCCTTTTTATGTTGATATTTGACACTGGAAATATTCAATATCTTGAATTTATTGTAGAAGTTTATTCTTAATGTATATTATAATCATCAATGTTATTTATAATTTATTTGAAGATGTCTGACATTGTGTTTTATTGTAACACTTAAATAAAAAAATGCTGTTAAATTTATGAGTTGTCAAGGTATTTATCAATTTGTAAGGACATAAAACTTTTATTTGTTGTTGTAATGTATTTTATTTTGTATATGAATTGAAGTTGTCAATACATTTTTGTACTTAATACAAAAAACCCTTGAACAACACCATTGATTTTTGGATGATAAAGGTCGGACAGTTCATCCAATAATCAGAAACGAATCTCGGGCATGAAACCTGGGAGGGGGTAGGTAAGGGGCTTTAGCCCTCTTCCCCACAGAAATAAGTGGTAACATTGCAACAAATACTTGTTGATCTAAGTGTATAATTCAACAAGGGCAGATACATAAGTTTCCAGGGGGGGGGGGGGGGGTGTTGCACCCACAAATGTAATAACGCCCACAAATGTAATAACACTTTACCCACAAATGTAATAACGCCCACAAATGTAATAACACTTTACCCACAAATGTAATAATTTCACCCACAAATGTAATAATGCACTTTACCCACAAATGTAATAATTTTTGATCGCCCACAAATGTAATAATGACTTTACCCACAAATGTATGTAATAAATTTGAAGGGATTTTTGGCGAATCCGTTCTAAACTAAAATCTTATAGTAATGCCTTCATAAAGCACAAATGTGCAAAGTCTTTCTTCCAGACCCACTTGTTACAAAAATTACAATATAAGTCCAAAGTCTTTTTTTCAGACCCGGTTGTTTCAATAATTAAAATATAAGTCCAAAGTGTTTTTTCAGAACCGGTTGTTAAAAAAATTATAATATATGTCCAAAGTCTTTTTTTCCAGACCCGGTTGTTTCAAAAATAATAATATAAGTCCAAAGTCTTTTTTTCAGACCCGGTTGTTTAATAAAGTATTATAAGTCCAAAGTCTTTTTCCAGACCCGGTTGTTTCAAAAATTATAATATATGTCCACAGTCTTTTTTTCCAGACCCGGTTGTTTCAAAAATAATAATATAAGTCCAAAGTCTTTTTCCAGACCCGGTTGTTTCAAAAATTATAATATATGTCCAAAGTCTTTTTTTCCAGACCCGGTTGTTTCAAAAATAATAATATAAGTCCAAAGTCTTTTTTCCAGACCCGGTTGTTTCCAAAATTATAATATAAGTCCAAAGTCTTTTTTTCAGACCTGGTTGTTTCAAAAATCTTAATATAAGTCCAAACTAAGATACAATAATGATATTCCAGTGGGGAAAAAAATGAGAATCGAGTTTAGTCTTTTCTCCAGACCTAGTTAATTAAAACTGGTGGAATTAATGTCTTTGTTGTTCTTTCAACTTATATGGCATATATTGTGAATATATGCGCTAAGAGTAAATTGAGAATCAAGCATAGTCTTTTCTCCAGACCCAGTTACTTAAAATTAAAACTAAACCCTATAGCATTGCGTTTATATAGCACAAAAGTGCAGTCTTTTTTCCAGACCTGGATAATTAAACAATTACAATACAAGTCCAAAGTCTTTTTTCCAGACCCGGTTGTTTAAAAAATTATAATATAAGTCCAAGTCTTTTTCCAGACCCGGTTGTTTCAAAAATAATAATATAAGTCCAAAGTCTTTTTCCAGACCCGGTTGTTTAAAAAATTATAATATATGTCCAAAGTCTTTTTTTCCAGACCCGGTTGTTTCAAAAATAATAATATAAGTCCAAAGTCTTTTTTCCAGACCCGGTTGTTTCAAAAATTATAATATAAGTCCAAAGTCTTTTTTTCAGACCTGGTTGTTTCAAAAATTATAATATAAGTCCAAAGTCTTTTTTTCAGACCTGGTTGTTTAAAAAATCTTAATATAAGTCGAAACTAAGATACAATAATGATATTCCAGTGGGAAAAAAAATGAGAATCGAGCTTAGTCTTTTATCCAGACCCAGTTAATTAAAACTGGTGGAATTAATGTCTTTGTTGTTCTTTCAACTTATATGGCATATATTGTGAATATATGCGCTAAGAGTAAAATTGAGAATCAAGCATAGTCTTTTCTCCAGACCCGGTTACTTAAAATTAAAACTAAACCCTATAGCACTGCGTTCATATAGCACAAAAGTGCAGTCTTTTTTCCAGAACTGGATAATTAAACAATTACAATACAAGTCCAAAGTCTTTTTTCCAGACCCGGTTGTTTAAAAAATGTTAATATAAGTCCAAAGTCTTTTTCCAGACCTGTTTATTTCAAAAATTTTAATATAAGTCCATACTAAGATACGATAATGATATTCCAGTGGAATAAAAAATGAGAATCGAGCTTAGTCTTTTCTCCAGACCCAGTTAATTAAAACTAGTGGAATTAATGTCTTTGTTGTTGTTTTAACTTATTCGGCGTATATTGTGAATATATGCGCTTAGGGTAAATTGAGAATCAAGCGTACTCTTTCCTCCAGACCCGGCTATTCAAAAAATGAATTAAAAAACTTCAAATCTAAGACCAATTTTCCAAAGTTTCACCCAGTAAAAAAATATGTCTTTACCCCACACCCATTTTTTTTTTAATAATACTACGACCAGGGCCGAAAATTTCTCCCAAAAGGTAGGGGGACAAGGGTCTGGAAAATTTGACAAGCAAAAAAAAAAAAAGGGTTATCACCCGAAAGTAAGGTCATCTCGTCCTAAAATACATGTTTTATTTCGATTTTGAATGATGAATTTCTTACCATCATAGAAGACCAGAAATAGTAGGGGGAACATTTGATAGTGTGTCCCCCTACTATTTTGAGTAGGGGGGACACGTCCCCCTGGGATTTCCGCCCATGACTATGACCCCTACAAAACATTGTAATAATGCATGTGTTAAGCAAACATCCTTTCTCCAGACTTGGTTATTATTTAAAAAAAATAAAATAGTTTTTACAAATATTCTAAAACGAATACCCAATAATAAAATTACTGTGGAATAACATGAAGGCCGACTGTCGAAGATCGACTTTCCTCCAGACACAATTATTTCAAGAATAAAAAATCAATAAAACCCAACCCCCAACAACGAATCTGAGAACCAACAATCCTCCAAAATTAAGACCATGCATGTAGAAAAGCACATGTTTAGAGCGTTGTCTTTATTCCAGACCCAGTAATTTAAAATTGATTTTAACAATCTTAAAAACAGAAGACTTTGTCATATTCTTATTCTTGTGGAATAACACGAGTATTATGCTTAGTCTTTCGTCTAGTCTCGGTTATTTAAAAGATAAGCAAATATTGAAAAAAAATCGCAGCTAAGACCAATCTTCAAAATTAAACCCACTTAAAATGCTTGGACTTAGAATGTTGTCTTAAACCATCACGCAGTTCTCTTAAAAATACAAATTAAGCGAAACATTAATCTTAAAACTTAGACCCCAGCATCTTCCAAACTATAAAACCCTTGTGATAACGCATACTTAATTTGACCAGACCAGTTTATTAAAAAAAGAACCAAAAAAAATTATCCCTCTTCCAGCCTCACATCCTGTATTAAATGATCTAATTAAACATTCACTTTTTTTTCCAGGCAAAGAAATTTATAATAAAAAAACAACATAAAAACTTAGAGCCCGGGGAGCATTTCATGAAAGGAGTTGTCTGACGTTGTATCCGACACTTACCATGGTAGCACTGCTTCTTAGCCAATCAACATCAAGGACAGTTGTCAGATCTGACAACTTGTCGGACATAAATGTTGATGAAATACTCCCCCAATCATCTAATTCATGTTGAACAGGCACAAGAATATGATTGTGTCTTAGTTATGAGGATTTCATTTATCTTATTTTTTGAAAATGACAAGGTCTTGAATAAAGAAAACTCTCTAAACTTTTATTTATTGAAGGTTCTTAGTTTGAAGGATAGTTGGTCCATAGATTCTGTTATTCTGTTTTAATGATTTTGGTTATTTTGAAATAATTGGGTCTGGAGGAAAGACTACGCTATATTTCCATGTTTTTCAACATAAGGAGGATCGTGGGTCTTTGTTTGCTTTTTTATTATTACTAATTTATTATTATTATTCATCATTTCTTATTTGAAAGATCTGGGTTTGGAGGAAAGACTACGCTATATTTCCATGTTATTCAACATAAATAGGATCGTGGGTCTTTTTTGGCTTTTTTTTATTACTAATTCATTATTATTATTATTATTCATTTGTTATTTGAAAGATCTGGGTCTTGAGGAAAGACTGCGCTATACTTCCATGTTATTCAACATAAATAGGATCGTGGGTCTGTGTTTGCTTTTTTATTATTACTAATTTATTATTATTATTATTCATTTGTTATCTGAAAGATCTGGGTCTGGATGAAAGACTACACTATATTTCTATGTTATTTAACATTAATAAGAGAGTTGGGGTCTTTGTTACTTTTCCACCAGTTTTAATTAACTGGGTCTGGAGAAAAGACTAAGCTTGATTCTCATTTTATTCCACTCGAATATCATTATCGTATCTTAGTTTGGACTTATATAATAATTTTTCAAACAACCGGGTCTGGAAAAAAGTCTTTGGACGTATATTATAAATTTTTTTTAAACCGGGTCTGGAAGAAAGACTTTGGACTTATATTATATTTTTTTTTAAACCGGGTCTGGAAGAAAGACTTTGGACTTATATTATAATTTTTGAAACAACCGGGTCTGAAAAAAAGACGTTGGACTTGCGTTATAATTTTTTTATTAACCGGGTCTGGAATAAAGACTTTGGATGTATATTATAATTTTTGAATTTAAACGGGTCTGGAAAAAAGACTTTGGATGTATATTATAATTCTTGAAACAACCGGGTCTGGAAAAAAGACTTTGGACTTCTATTATAATTTTTGAATTAACCGGGTCTGGAAAAAAGACTTGAATTTTTTAATTAACCGGGTCTGGGAAAAAGACTTTGGACTTGCATTATAATTTTTTAAGCAACGGGGTCCGGAAAAAAAGACTTTGGACTTGCATTATAATTTTTTGATTAACCGGGTCAGGAATGAAGACTTTGGACGTATATTATAATTTTTGAAACAACCGGGTCTGGAAAAAAGACTTTGGACTTACATTATAATTTTTTAATTAACCGGGTCTGGAAAAAAGACTTTGGACGTATATTATCATTTTTTAAACAACCGGGTCTGGAAAAAAGACTTTGGACTTACATCATAATTTTTTAATTAACCGGGTCTGGAAAAAAGACTTTGGACGTATATTATAACTTTTGAAATAACCGGGTCTGGAAAAAAGACTTTGGACTTGCATTATAATTTTTGAAACAACCGGGTCTGGAAAAAAGACTTTGGACTTATATTACAATTTTTGAAACAACCGGGTCTGGAAAAAAGACTTTGGACGTATATTATAATTTTGAAACAACCGGGTCTGGAAAAAGACCTTGGACTTGTACTATAATGTTTTATTAACTGGGTCTGGAAAAAAGACTTTGCACTTTTGTGCTATATGAACGCATTACTATAGGATTTTAGTTTAGAACGGATTCGCCAAAAATCCCTTCAAATTTATTACATTTGTGGGTAAAGTCATTATTACATTTGTGGGCGATCAAAAATTATTACATTTGTGGGTAAAGTGCATTATTACATTTGTGGGTGAAATTATTACATTTGTGGGTAAAGTGTTATTACATTTGTGGGCGTTATTACATTTGTGGGTAAAGTGTTATTACATTTGTGGGCGTTATTACATTTGTGGGCGATTATTACATTTGTGGGTGTAACAGGGGGTTGAAAAGAAGGACCGTGACACGCGAAGCGGTGAGCCAATTTCCTTTATTTTTATTATTATTATCATCTATTCCGTGTTTTTTGGGGTGGGGGTGTTGTTTTGTGTATTATTCCTGACATCTACCAAACGAAATGGAGACCATAAAAGTTAGTTCATGATAAGTTATTTTATAAGTTATTATATCTAGAGCTATCGTGCGTTTGATAATTAACTTAATAAGTTACCTAAAAAAATCGACCTCTAAATAGACTGTTATAATTGTATCATAAACAAGTTACATAGTGCTGGATAACTTAAATATAATATGACGGCATGTGCTAATAAATTCCAATAAAATGAGTACCAAGAAATCATTTCATTTGAACTTACCTCATTTAACCAACGCACACAGTAAATATTATAGGAAAATTCAGAACACCACCTGCCACGTCTGTATACGCTGCACGAAAATCGAACAAGTACCATTCCCACTACACTATACTATACTATACGCAGCTATACGGCATTCTCGTATAGTGCCCTCTCATGTGACCCGGGGGGCGTTTCATCAAACAATTAGTCGGTGGTTTTCTCCGACTAAATGTGATTTTCACCGACTAATTTCATTTTCACCGACAATTTTGCCATCACCGACTAAATTCCATTTCATGAAAATTTGTCGGTGATTTTCTCCGACAAATTATTGGAAACCACCGACTAATTTTGTCGGTGGCCTTCACCTACCGACAAAACTTATTTTCACCGACTAATCCAATTTTCACCGACTAATCAGCCTTTTGAGGGCCTTTGCAGCTAAAATCGATCAATTTCAGTTGATTTTGAATATAACATTTTAATAAATTGCTTATTTTTCATTTCATTGAGAAAATTCAAAGAAAATGTATTTATTTTTAGTCAATGACAAATAAAAAGTAGACATTTCAAGAATAATATTTTCATCTTTAAAACTATATTATATCAATCAATACATAGGAAACATCTTCAAATGTACACATTTTTTCAAACATAATTTTCTTTAACCCCAATAAATCATTGTGCATTTTTTAATCAATAATGTCTGATAATGTCTGAAAAATGCGACCTCATTGACTTTTGTACAAGTTTTTTCAATGTTCATTAGTGTTGTTGGTGTTGCTGCTGCTGTTGTCATCATGATTGCTGGAATTGTTGTTTGTTTTTGCTGCTCTTGGTGTTGTGGGTGTGGTTGTTGCATCTCCTGGTGCAATTAGTTATTTTTGCTACTGATGTTGCTCAAGGTGTTGCCTGTGTGGTTGCTGTTGTCATCGCTGCTACTGCTGCTGTTTACGAGTGTGGCTGTTGCATCTCCTGATGCATCTATTGATGTTGTCGCTTGTGTTGTTGCTTGTATGATTGCTTGTTAGAATCCTTGCTGTTGGCTTTGTTTCTACTGTCGTTGTTGCTACTGCTGTTGATGTTTACCACTGTGGTTGTTGCATCTCTTAATGAAGTTATTTATGTTGCGCCCGATGTTCCCTGCATGGTTGTTGGAGCTCCTGCTGCTGTTGATGTTGTCGGTGTGGTTGTTGCATCTCTTACTGCAGTTGTAGTTTCAGCTGCTGATGCTGTTGTTGCTCCTGCTGCTGTCCATGTTCATTGAAGTAACTAAAATGGATTTAATTTATAGAGCATGTGATATTTTATTAATAAAGATATCAATTTCCATCATTATTGATATCAGTCATTTATTCTTAATTTAATTATCATTGTTAAAACTTACATTTTTTTATTTCTAATGTTTGAAATAAGAACTTTAAGTTCTAAATGGTTAAAATATTGTCACCAAAGCCTTATTAAACAATGAAAACAAAAAAGTTAATAACAAAGAAATGCATAAGAAAATGATTAACATTTCATCTTTTTTTATACACAATTGATTTTAATGACTTGGGTTTTTCTCATTGGTTTACCAAAGAAAGGGAGTCAAAATCCAAAATTATCACATTTGGTCTTTATTTCTTGAGCCAAATGCTGATTTCATGCAAGAGTCATGTTATCATATGAAATAAATAAAAAAAAAAACATCAGGAACAGCAGCATGATTTCTGAAGCGAGTGCACAATCAACAGGCAAGATCCTGAGGCACCCCCCCCCCTACCAAGATCATTTGAATTAATGAGGTTTCATGACTGCTTTTGTAGGCATTACATTTATACAGGCCTACAAGAGATATAATTTTTTTTTTTTTTTTTTTTTTTTTTTTTTTTTTGGGGGGGGGGGGGGGTAATCTTCCAGTGTTACTCCCATACAAAGCAGATGGTGATGGGGCGGGGGGGGGGGGGTCTAATAGGAATGCAGAACAATGGAACATTAATTTACTACTTTGGCAATAGAAAGCAAGTCACACCATCTAGCATTTATTGATATTGGTTGTTTTACAACTGTCCAATAAATATCACCATTAATCAATTAAGCATCTAAGCACTTATAGATGTCATTGTTTTCAAATATTTGAGTAGACCAAATAAAGAAGAGAGCAGTACCAGTAATTCAATATTTTTTTTAATGTGACTTTACTTTCTTCGCCAAAGTGAGGCAGTCATAATTAAGTGTGTTTTAACTTACAAGTGACATCACATTTCCTGCCTTCTTGTCTGGCTCTCCTAAACCTTCAACCATTTATACTTGTGTAACTTTGTATCTCATGTCTGTCTGAAAAGTTTGGTTGAAGCCTCCACCTGAAGGAAAAATAGTATTGAAATAACTAATTAAACTATTTGCCATAATCTGGTATTTCTTCTCACATGTATATGTACATGTCTAAAAACAGGAAATAAAACATCTTTTGATTACCAGGTTTCATATAGAAGGGGGTAAATAAAGGGTTCAAGTTTTTATTATGTTAACAAAAAATACAAACAATAGTAAATGACATATGCTCTGGCTGAGAAACTTAAAAAGTGAAATTATTCCTCACAATGTAGCTTGTATGTACATACACATGAGCAAGTAGTGCTAAATGGATTGAGGGGTGAGAGCAGGGGCTCCGGAAACCGGGGGGGGGGGGTGCATGTTAGCTGCAGGGTCATCGGAACGGTTTTTACAGTGAGCGGGCTGACCATGCAAAAAATCGTAACCAGATGGTCATTTCATATTTTTCAGCCCCCGCACTGTTTTCCAAAACCATGTACAAAAATGTAAAATTGACCATCTGCTTATGATTTTTTGCATTGGTCAGCCCCCCCCCCCCCCACTTTCGGCTCAGCCCCCTCACTTTCAAAACCGTTCTGCTGACCCTGCAGCTAACATGCAAAATATATTGAATCTATTATGTCTTTCATGCTTATGTAATGTTTGCATTTCAAACTGACTTTAAATAGAAAATCTGGTCACAGTCCGATTTCATTGTCATTGATGTGGGTTTTTATGATTTTACATTCTGCAACCAAAACAATATCCTTCATTATTTTTTAATCATTATCGCATTTTACTAGTCTACATGTTACCTGTGGTTGCATTTCAATCTCAGTATTTCTTCACCCATTGCCAAATCTTCTGTCACATGTTCATCAGATTGGCCGCTGGCACATTCCTTGCTGTAGTAGACCAGTCAGAGCCTTGCTTTCTAGTTCCAGATCCGTCTTCTTCTGCATACTGTTCAAATGTCCATAGTCTGAAATTAAAATATTAATAATATCACATTGTTATACATGTTGCAAAGAAAATATGTAGATTTACAGTGATCATTGAAAAATACTGCACTTTCAATGAATATTGTTGATATTTCATAAAGGGGAATGATCGATTATACCAATCATTTTTCTTCTTTTATTATCCTGAAATTTATAGAATTTACCAACAATCGGTCAACAATTTATCCTTGTTAATTCATATAATTTTCACTTGATTATAAACAAGACGGTAATTAACACATTAACCATACAAAATAGTAAAACAGCTTTTTCAATAATTTTTTTTTAAATTAAAAAATAAAAAGAAAAGTTTTTTTTCTAACTCATTAGCGCTTGGATACCTTGCCGGTTAAAAGCCACGATCAAATTAATAAAAAATATGAATAGGCTCCTAATTCATAACTGCAGCAAATTGCATCCCCATCAAACTGTCAACTATTTCTGGACTGTGACCTTTGTTCAATGGAACTTTAATATGAGATTCAAGGCAGAAAAATACTTGGGATTGATGAGATCCATTCCATATTCTCCTATATTTTTTTCTAATGAAGAGACCTTTAACCTTTACATGCTATTTAAGGTTAGGTATGACTAGACTCTAACTTTATGTGGTACGACAGTATTTTTCAAAAAATAGATTAAGAGACATTATCAACAATAATTTAATTTATTTACCCCAATAACACCGATGCTATTGCAGATTCATGCTAAATAGTAATTTGTCTAAAAAATTGACTTAGAAAAATAAAAGCAAAACAAACTTTATAATCGCACACAAATGAAGAGCATTATTTCGTCTCCCCCAAATTGGACGATCAATCTTTTTTTAAAAAGGGAGCTATGCAATGGCTCATTTCACTTGGGTGCGCAAAGTCAAAGATAATTTAAGATAGATCTAGGCCTATAAGCTATACCAGTACGGCCACGGGCCGGGTGCACTATTTAAAACTTAGAGTTAGATCTAATAATTTGTTTATATCTAGATTTTAATTTTTATTGGGTGTGAACGCACCTCTGCCACAATCGCATCACCCCCCCCCCCGAATCCTCGCCAGCTGTCGAGAGCCTTCACTTCATTCGACTTGCTAAGGCTAAGCCTACATTAATAGTTGAGAACATCCACTTTACAAATTTACCACTCACACTATTAATTACCATGTGATTTAGCTCCTGTTCAATTCCAATATCTGTAACACAGAATTAGGATGGCCCCATTGGATATGTGTACATTTACAATTGCACACGCTGGTTTGCCTGGTGATCAAGGATATCTCCGACCACACCGAACAACAAAATTATTACAAAACCAAAGGAAATGAAAAAATATGATTTGCAACATAGAATGACATAAAGATAGAACAATATAAAGAATTCTCTTTGCAAAATTTATAAAATTGCAGCCATGTGCGGATCATAAAAACGTGACAGCCGTGAGCCGTGTCGTTAGTTTGGACCTGAGATAGTTCTACAGACACAGAAACACGGGTATGGGACTTGACTGGATTTTGTAATGTCAAGTTACCGATCGTATCGACAGGGGTCCTGCCAGAAGATCCTCTTTTCTTGTAATTCATTTGATAATCACGCACAACGAATAATTCGATCACCTTACATACAATATGAAGGATATTTTGAAGGGTTTTACTTACGGTAAAATCCTCATTCACCTCTACGAGGACCTTCGCTTCTTCTCATTTCTTCGTTTCATTTCGAATCGTCGCGGCGAAAACATCAACCAATTTTACATCTTTTTCACGACTTTGGGAGTGGGCGTGGCCTAATTAGTCAGCGAACCTCGTTCAAGACGATTTGTAAAATAAAAATTCTCTGACAATAGTCAGAGGAGCTCCGAGAGTTTGATGAAACGAATTTTTGTCAGCGCTGACTAAATTGTCAGCGCTGACAATTTTAGTCAGCGCTGACAGTTGTCGGACGAAAATATTGATGAAACACCCCCCCGGTATTAGGAAATCCTATTGTTCGATTCAAGCTACTCGCGTGCCCTCGAAAACGTGCACCGTATACCCGAATAGTATACTTCTATGTGAACCCAGCCTAACGAAGATCATCTACATAATTTACATGCAGCAGGCAATACGGAGTTTTCGCAAACATCGGGGACGCATTATTAGGGTCCGGTAACACAAAAGTTAACAATTTCTAAAATTGATTGTACATTGTTGTCAATAGAATCATACGTAGAAAACTGCTCTACAATCATTGATAAGCTTTGTGCTACAGCATTACAGGCACTATAGACCTGTTGTTCGTGTGCAAAATTCTTTCACGCGACACCCGAACCATGCATGCCTTTCCAAGATGCGAGATTAAATCCCGCTTTCTCATGCATGTCCGACTGGTCATTAGCGTATGCTCCCTGAGCCGGCGGCGAGCCTCTCCTAATGACAGGTGGCTGGAGATATTCGAAATGCTGGGCCTACAATAGATTATGACATGGATAAGAAAGTGGTTTTTCAAACAAATCGAGTACATATTGAGTGAGGAAAAGCTTACTGAATTAAGGCTTGGATATAGATCATTACAGTCCATAGAATCGATATTGCATCTAATGTGGATTATTGGTGGATCACTGGCAATTGATTCCATGAGTCAGATCACCTCTGCAGTCGAAACCATTTACATGCGTTGATATGTACACATCATATGCAATAGGCCTATTTGTCTGAAACCCATCCGAATTTTCGGGTTTTTTATTTTGCTTGCTCCTCGTACTCACACGATATGCCTCTAGCACACAATGTAATGGGTATTATGTTTTACTTTCCCCCGAAATGGGGGTTTAGATTCACGTTCCCGGGGAACCACTTCCTTTGACGAGTGGCCATGGGGTTTCGAAAAGCACCCTAAATGAGGGAAGCAAGTCTTTTCCAGATTATGAAAGTGCATCCCTTAACAAGTATTTGGCTTGTGAAACCCTACAAGTATTGGAAATACATCCCTTTTTCAGTAAAGGTCAAGTCCTCCTCACAAAATTGTTGATTTGAATGGATAGAGGAAAATCAAACAAACATAACACTGAAAATTTCATCAAAATCAGATTTAAAATAAGAAAGTTATGACATTTTTTAGTTTTGCTTATTTTTCACAAAATAGTAATAGGCACAACTCATTGGTGTGCAAATGAGAGAGTCGATGATGTCACTAACTCACTATTTCTTTTGTTTTTTATTGTTTGAATTATACAATATTTCAATTTTTACAGATTTGACAATTGTGATTAACTTGATTTAACCACAAACTGTTAAAATAACGGTAATTGCACATGTTCAGGGAAAAAAAATTCCACATGACGATGAGGAGAAAATTGAAATTTTTCATATTTCATATAATGTAATACAAAAGATATAGGCCCGTATTCTGAAATCGGGTTTAACTTAAACTCAGGTTTAAAGTTGTGGTTTAAGTATGGAAAGCCAATTGTTACATACATCACTAACAGTAGAGATATCATATTTGAACTCATTTAGCTCTCAAATCATTCATAATTGTCTAGGTAGTATAAAGAGATGATTGTCTTCACCATTGATGCATCAAGAAGTGAAGAAAGAGCACAGTAAAAATAAGAAACTTACAACTTAATAAAAAAATTAAACTTTTTGCTTCCCATAATTTAAGCACAGAGTTAGACAATGGTCTAAGTTAAACCTGACTTCAGAATACGGGCCATAGTGAGTAGATGATGTCATTTGTCTATTAATTTGCATACTGACCAGGATTGCATATAACTGTTTTGTGAAATTAAGCAAAACTTTAAAATGTCATAACTTTCTTATTTTACGGCCGATTTTGATGAAATTTTCAGTATTGTGTTTGTTGGATTTTTCTTATTTTATTCAAACCACGTTTTTATTGGGGTGGACTTGTCATTTAAGCATCGTTTTTTACACCCATATAACGTTACATATGCATATACGTAACGTACTTGCCCACTATTTCCATGTTTACGCGTGGTTGCGCCTGGTATCCACTCGTCAATGGAAGTGGGCCCCCGGACGGCCTCTCGAGCTCTGGCAGGATCCAAATGTGGCTCTGGAAAGTCGACTTAAAACATATAAAATCCAACAAGCATAACACTGATTTTTTTCATCAAAATCGAATGTAAAATAGGAAAGTTATGACATTTTCAAGTTTTGCTTAATTTCACAAAACAACTATATGCACAATCTGATCGGTATGCAAATGAGAGGACTGATGAAATCACTCACTACTATTGCTTTTGTATATCATTATATGAAATATTCTAATCAGCAAAAAATTAGAATTTCTAATTTTCTCAATGGTACAGTATGTGTAACAAGTTTTCTTTCTCCATGAACATAGGGGATTGCAAAAGTAACATTTCATCGCCCAATCAAGCTGGTCCTTCTTACCATAACTGTAAAAATTGAAAGATTGTATGATTGAAACAATGAAAAAAATAATAATAGGGCGTAAGGACATCATCGACTCTATCATTTTCGTGTTGCTGAGTTGTGCATTGAACTGTTTTGTGAAAAATAAGCGAAGTTTAAAGATGTCATAATTTTCCTAATTTTCATCCGATTTTTAAGAAATGTTCATCTTCCAGGAGCGGAAGTGAAGTGATTTGAATATACTGAATTTACGATACGTTAATTTTCATTAATTTTCTTATAATACGTTATAAATTGAAGTTGCTCCAATATGATTTCACCTGTTTTTTTTTCTAATGGCTTCTTTTGAAAATCTTTGATCCATTTTCCTAAAGACTTTACCAATAATCTTGAAATACTTTTTTTATTTTACAGATAACTTTTTCTCGTGGTGAATATTCCATTCAAACGTTGTACTGTCTCAGTTTGTAATCGATGGGTGGAAAATGCTATGCCAAATAACTCGCCTATAGACCACCACTTCACCTCCTTTACCTCATCGTCCCCCCTCCCCCTCTTTCTCTTTATTTCCCCTTTCCCGCATACACCCTGCCATGTCTGTCTATCTAGCTATCTAACTATCTATCTATCGTCCCTCTTCCTTTTTCAATCAGTTTTTACTTTGTATCGCCTCTGTATTGTTCTGGCCCTTTGAAGAATAAACATATTTCGTAATCTACTTATGAATATATTCGAAATCCAACAATTCAGTCTGAGTGTGAAAGGTACTTGGGGACGTTTCATACAGTCATTACAATGTTATCATTATGACAACTACCATGGCATCAGGACTCAGCAGCCAATAACAATCAAGGTTTCCATGATTGTTGACATAATGGCTAAGTTACCATAGTTACAAGGAGGTGATTCCATACGTTTCGTACGGGACATTTAGAGAACATTTGACAGGTTTTCGACAAGAAAAACAAAAAAATATTCCAGTAACTATAGGTGATCATCAAGTACTACCAGAGTGTTAGGAAAACCAAGACCTAACATGACTTGAATTTACATCCTGTATAATACAGATTTAAAATAGTAATGTGTCGTACGGGACGCAGAAAAGTGGCTGTTTTAGAAACCTCAAGTTTGTACTTAATGTCTGTGAGTTGGACAAATAATTTTCATAAACAATGAACTCAAATTGATATTCAATCACCCAAGAACAAACACATGTATGAAAGAAAGCAAAATAAACATTTATGAATAAATAAAGCAAGTTAAATTTTTTGAGAACAATGTGACCTACGGGACACTCAAAATGTGTCGTACGGGACATCTATACATTGAAGCCAAACTTTCTTACTTTATGTGTCTTTGACTTCTTCAATCACTTTATCTGGCTGATGATAATGATAATCCTATCAAACTAAAGACATTCATTATGTCAGAAACCGCTGTTGACTGAATATTTCTGTCAATATATCGTGTGTTGTACTAGACAGCCTGTATAAAACAATGAACTTTTTATCAATAAAAAGGGGAGCATTGCCCCTATATTCTTCCTTTTTAATGAAAAGCCTTATTAAGTAGTCATTCAGGACAATATAATTGAGTAACCTCAATACATCCGTTATATACAAAATCGGGAGCAGTATATCATAATTTTTTCATAATGGGAAATGTACAATGGTTCACAGCATTTTTAAGAGGAAAAAAAATTGAGGTTTTGTGTGAAGTTATATTTTAGTGAATTAGGTGATGAATTCCAATTCACTATTTAAACAATAAAAGAATGAAATTGTGTTTATGTTAATTATGGGGCTAAAATGTTATAATTCTTTGTATAAAATGTATTTTTATACATGAAATATGACACAACTGTCACTTCCACCAATTTTTTTTTTGTAAAAAAATGCGATTCTACTTTTTCAAACTTTTCTGCAATTCATGAAACCACATTGTTTGTCTTGTTTTCCAGATTTTTTTTAACAACATGGTTTGTCTTATATTCCATATTTTTTTACAACCAGAGAAAAATAAGGATTTTAATACTGAATATAATGGAAAAATTTGGTGAATCTCAAGGGAGGTCCAAATAGATGACTGATATGTAAATACAGTGCGTATAGAAAAAGGGACAGATTTGAAAAGTCTATAAAACTTTTGTTTCAAATTATGATCTCTATATTTTGGTGTCAATAGGTGCTCTGAAGTCTTATCCTTCAAATGCCATTAAAATAATTTAGTTTGTTCATACTTGAGCGAACGCGGAATGTTTTTGTCTGGGGCTAAAACGGAGGATTCCGCCAAAATGGCATAAAATGATAAATATGATGGTCGGACTTCTTGCTAATCAACAGACTTTCTCTTAACCTTTTCATTATCTTTGAATTATGCTGTCAAAAATCATTTCCAAATCTACTTGTTTGCTTGAATAGTTCAGTTGTTCCTTTTAGCTTTGAAAATTCCTTCTTTAGGTAAGAACAATTTTTTTTTTACCGAAGTATGAGAGAGCGTGTTTTTTTTTTTTCAAATCCTTTCATTGTGTGCTACAAAGGTTATGGTGCCTTTGAACAGTGGCATACTGATGGGTTGGGGTTGGGGGCGCTCCCCTCCCCCTAATAATAAAATCATGACCAAGAAAACAAAAGTGGAAAAGAAAATAACAGAAAACATAGAAAGTGAAATATGATATCATTTTCCGAAGATGATGTCAAAATCACAAAATTTGATATTTCAATAAAAAGGTGGAAATTTTTGCTTGCTCGCTTCACAACTTTTTCATACATTTTACCCGATCTGCCATATCTTGCTCCTTCAAAATTGACTCAATACACCATTGCCATTAAAAGACGTGAATCCTTTCCTGTTTGTCCTTTGTCCTGTCAGGCACATAATTAAACTTGGTGAATGATTCAATAACCCCTTGAAAATAGGATTCATGTCCTTCATAGGTTCCATAACATAATTTCTTTCACATAATAACGGAATTTGAATAATTACAAATTATCCCAATTAATAATGCAAATCTTCTTACTTGGGTTGACAAAAAGTCTTCTTTTCTTACTTATGAGGGAAAATTCAAAGGTAATAAAAGTTTAAATGAAAAACAAAATAATTCAGGTAAATAACTAAATTTGTAAATGAAATTTTACAGCATAATTCGAAAATTTTAGCGAAAATAATGAAAAGATTAAGAGAAAGTCTGCTAATTAGCAAAAAGTCTAATCATCACATTTCTCGTTTCTGCCATTTGGGCGCAAGCCTCTTTTTGAACCCCCGACAAAAACGTCCCGTGTTCGCTCAAGCACGAACAATTTTTTTTTATTTAATGGCATTTCAAAGATACGATCTCAGAGCATCCATTAACATCCAAATATAGATAAAATAATTTGAAATTAATTTTTTTATAGACTTTTCAAAACTGTCTCTTTTTTCATACGCATTATATATATATATATAATTTGTTTCCTCTTTTTTCTTCTCTTATTTCTTTCTCCCCAGCTGTACTCTATTTTTGCCCCCTTCTCTCTCTTTTTTTCTAGTCGTTTTCCTTTTCCCTTTTCTCTCTTCCTTTTGTCTCCCCGGCTTTCTTCTTCTTCTTCTTTTTTCCCTTCCCTTTCTTTCTCTCTCTCTCTCTTTTCTTTTGTCCTGTTGCGCTTCGCGTCTTACCTCTTAGTGCGTTGTTTTTTACGCTTTGCGTTTTGCGCACTGCGTTTCTTGGTGCTGTTGACTAATAAATTCATAATTTTCTGATGAAGCCCAATGTGCGAAAATTTGATCAACTTTTCTATCTACGGTTGTTTTATTCACCTTGTATTTTGCTATATACATATATATATATATATATATATATATATATATATATATATATATATATATATATATGTATATATATATATATGTATATATATATATTTATATACATATATATATTTATATTTACATCTTATAATAATTACACAAAAGCATCCAAGAGGGAGTCATCTTCCAGGCTATGGTGAATCAATTATAAAGGTTTTCTTTTCATGCTCAATGACAAAGAAATTAACCTGCTCTGACCAACAAAAATCATCAAATTAGCTGAAGGGATTTACAAAAGAATACGCCTACATTTTAATAGGATAATTGTTGAAAAAGTGAAGGGCAATATTTAGATCCTCATATGATAAATCGATCACCCTTGCGTCAAAGATAGAGAAACTGATATTGTAAATTTTCTTCATCAAAATTAATATTGTAGGAATTTTTTTTTTCATTTTCATGTGCTGTACGGGACATTACCAAAAATAGGTTTGGAAAAATCATAAATTATTGAAAATTTAAAATTCCATTGTTTCCCCCCCCCCCAAAAAAAAAAAAAAAAAACTACATCTGACTTCACTTTTCGTTAAAAACTCATAATTTTCATTAAAAAAATAGGTATCATAGTAAAATATTACACTACTTACATGACTTATGACTTATTGAAAGCATGTTGAAATTTATGATATTTTTAAGTTCTAGTGTGGAATCACCCTAATGGGGTGTTGCAAGAAAGTTACGTTGCAATTGATTGCAAATCGACTGCAACTTTGCAGCCGATCCCGATCGACTGCAACTAGCAATCAATCGCCAATTTGCGTTGCAAGAAAAAGGCTTGCGATTGAACGCAAGTTGCAGCTGATTTGCAGACGATTTGCAGCTGTAAACAGGGTCTGCAGCACAAGACTAGCTGATGAAGCAAAATAATCCTTGCAATAATCGTGATTGTGGAAGAGAGTAAGTAGAAAATATTCATTTTTCACTGCTTTCTTTCTCCATTATGTATGTTTTCAGAGAATTTATATGTTTTAGACCTATGCCAGGGAAAAAAATTATTTTGTAAAATGTGAAAATGTATCTTTATCGCCAGTCGAAATTTCACCTTCAAATTTTTTTTTACCACACAGTTTAAACCCAGTCCCACTCTTGACTTTTTGTGTCGGTAATGCACTGTTGTACCAACAACACGGCAGGACATTCCCGGTGCAGTGCTGTTAAAAATCACCCTGAAGCAAGTAAATTTGTAGGCTCTAATTATGTCTGAAACATCGAAAATGACCTTAACAGATTATTATTGTTCATATTTGAAATGATTTTTAAGTTATATAAGTTTCAACGGCTAATAACCATCCAGTAAATGGATTCAATGCAGTCGAATGGCCACAACTTTTGAGAAACACTCGACAGAAAGCAATTTTTTGTTTTTAACTTAAAGGATTTTTAATCTAACGTTAGGCTTTAAATCAAAGACTTCCATTATTAGATCCTCTCCATTAGTCTCTCTTTTTTAAGAGTCTGTCTAACCTCCCTTTTTATGACTTTCCTTTGCCTGGCCTGGGATAGAATGAAAATTTTGCTCTTGACTTTGGAGGAATTGTTTAGATTTATTTAATATTATTTTATTTATTTATTCCTTTATTTTTAATTTTTTGGAGGGGGGGGGGGGGGGGGGGGTTCTCCACATTTTTCGCCAGGCCAAAAAAAAACAACAACAAAGGTATAGGGGGTCTACATGTAGGCCTATATTATTAATTATTTTTAAAGATGTTATTGGGCTATTAAACCTATTGGCCACATCTGCCACATTCTTTGGGAAGTTTTAACATTGAACAGGGAGTTGCTCGCCCGGGCCTTTTTTTAAAATTTCTTACGGGCAGATTGCACAAGAGGTTCTTTGCAAGGACAGTCTATTTGTGTCGTTGATTTGTAATGATGTGCCGTATGAGTCACATTTTTAATATCCATCACATATAAATATAAAAAGATATAGGGCCTACATGTAAGCCTAAATAAATCTATTTTTTAGATTCAATATGTAGGTCTACTATGCCGGGGGGAAGGTACTTAGATTTGGTTTGGACAAAGGTGTGCGGCTGAAGGTTTGAAACCCGTACCCATATTTACAGGTCATTTCGGCTAAAAAGGTACCCATTATTAGGGATTCTATACAGGGGCGGATCCAGGATTTCCACAAGGGGGGGGGGGCACATTTTCGCCTGGAAAACTTGACAAGCAAAAAAAAAAGAAAAAAGTTATCGCCCAAATGTAAGGTAATTTTGTATTTGCACCAAAGACAAGAGTAGAATATGGACCCATTTTTAAGGCCAGTATCTAAAAATTGGGCCATGTTTAGGGATTTTCCAGCATAAAACCATACCCCATGTTTAGGGATTTCTTCCAAAAAGGCGACCCATTCCAGCGGCACGTCCCCATATGCATTATTTTGTGAGTCCCCCCCCCCCCCGGGCTACTATTTAACTGACTCTAGTCTTAACTTGATTTTTATGCAAGCACATGAGGTGCTATATAGATGACAGATTTTTTTTCACTTTAAATTGTTTAATGGATGATTACAATGCTTTTCCAGGTGCTTACAGTAAAAGGGTGTCTCATATGGTGCATCACTATCATTTTATTAATATTGAATGCATAATCATGATTTTTTTTACATCCTTTTACATCAAGCACAATACTCGGGGGGGGGGGCATATGGTCCCCCTTCACATTTTTCAGAATAAATCTGCCACTCAAAATTTTATTACCGCACCACTGACTGGCGTTTTACTTTCAAGTCTCGCGCAACTTTTGAGACCAAATTTGCAATTCCCAGGTACAGGGTCAGGAAATTTTGCAACATTGTGTTTGTTTAAGTACATGTCAGACAAAAACATGATTACATGTAAAAAGTTAATTGGGTAATTTTTTTTATTGACAATAGTAATTTAATGTCACTGATGAACTTTGTCTTGAAAATAACAAAAAAAAAAAATACATTTAAGAAGTTAAGAAAAAATATTTAAAAAAAAACATGAAAGGATTTTTTTTTATACCAGATTTTTTAAAGTAAAGTTGTTAGGAATGCTCTAGAAAGGAATATGTACACCAAAGTTTAGCATTCTATTACAAGCTTTTTTTAGTAAATTAAAGCAAAAGGTATGATTCATAATTTTTTTATTGCGCCGCCCATAGCTGAGGAACCATAGTACCCCTCCCCAGGACAGAAGTGACTTTAATCAAAACACCCTGGGACTACTATAATGATTAACACACTGGCAACTGAGCTTAACTTGTATATTAATTTCATGAACATGTTTTATCTCTTTGCTTTTTGCTTTTAATTGCTTACTACAGTTATGACAAGGAAGTCTGGAATAAACCGAACCACCATAACTGTGTCTGCTACCATGTGTGTTCTTGCAACCAGCTGATTGATTCATTTTATCAACTCTTGAATGGTAGGTTACATGTAAACTGTATTATTATTAATAATTCACCATGATTGTAATGCGGATGGGGGTGAAATCTGTACACATTGACCAAAGGATAATGCAAAATGAAAAAAAGGCAAACACAAATCTCTATCTTGACTGGACTTCTCAGCAATGAAGACATCCCATTGATGGGGGGGGGGGGGGAGGGGAGGGGGCGGTTGTTGTGCTCATCCAAGGTGTACTGTATGAAAGTGTGTATTTTGCTTTCATTGATTTAATTTATTGCATATTTTAATTTCCATGATTCATTTATTTGGGGAAAAACAATCAGTTCACACTTTTTTAGATTACATCATGGCAAATTGCCAATTACTATGGTCTCAGGAGTAAGCCACTTTCCCTCTATCATATCATCATGTCGGTGCAAACAACGCCCTTACCAGCAGGCATAGGGGCATTTCTGCACCAATGGGGTGCACAAAAATGTTTTGCTAAGGGCGTTTTTGCACTGAAAGGACAAAATTTGAACTAACCCAAGCTACATGTATGTATAGTTATGGGCTTGCATTATTTCCTATATTATTATTTTTTTATGGACAGGTTGATTATCAGAACTGAATTCAGAGCTGCTCCTGTCTGTAGTAAGATCATTTAGAGTGGACTTCAGAATGAGGGCGTTGCTTGTTTAAAATCTTCACTCCATGAAGCTCTCCAAATTCATCTCAAATTAGACTGCTTCTGGAAACCAGATTTGTTCCTTCAAGCAGAGACGCTTGTGGCTTTCCTGACTGGACTTCTATGGATTCTTCATGCCAACCTTAAGGACTGTGGTCTTCTGCATGATACATCAATTTCAAACAAGACATTCTGTGGTGAAACACTTGATGTAGATGATATGAAATTTTATTTCATATAACTGAATCTCAGAAGTAATTCCTCGGGAGCAAGAAACATTGAAAAATAAAAATAAAAGGTCCATCAATAATGAATGTCTTGAGCAGTGTTCTTTTTTTGTGCACAGATCAATGGATCTTTTCAAGTCCAAGCAGGGATGTAGTCAATGCTGACCTCGAGGCAACATTTTGCTGGCCTTGGTCCGAGTCACTGTACAGAATCTATGGGAAGTTCTCTCAAGCTGCCTCATGACTCGGAAGAATCAGCCTCGACCTCATCCCTGTATGCAAGTGTGATATGTATCTACGATGCAATCTTATGATTAAAGAGAGCTTCAGATTTTGAAGTGTTACAGTAGCAATCTCCTGAAATGTATGTTTTATTTGAAAATCAAACTAAAATAACTTAATTGGGCATGTTATTCATTATGATATGTATGAATGAAAGCATTTAAGCAATTTAGTGCTCTTGCAAAATAAATTCTGAGTTGTATTTACTGCAAACCCTCAGATATATTTATAAGCATTTGCCAGTGCATGAAGTGTTTTAATAAAGAGTGGCTTTTGTGCCTATGGAGAGTTATTATTTCTTCAACATTTCTTCATACAAATTATTTCAGAAATCACAATTTGAATATTCCATGACCTCTGATAACAAGAGCAGAATATTTTTGGTGATTGACACACTTTAAAATGATATTAGGAGAGAATGTACTGAAATTGTGTGAAAATAATGGCATAATTGCTGAAGAGGCCTATAAAGATTGAAAATAACATTATTACAAGTTTTTCTTGAAAAAAACCCATGGAAAATTGAAAATGGCATAATTTACACAAGTTTTCAAAACAAAATAAAAAAATAAAAAAAATTTTGCAGAATTTTTAGTACACAAGCCTATGGACAATCAATTGAACGTAAATCGAACGCAAATTTTGCGCGTCCTCCAAAATCTCACATAAGTTACGTTCGATTTGCAATCAATCGCAAAGCTTGCGCTTGATCTACGTTCAATTGATCAAACGCAACTTCTTCTTGCAACAGGATTGAACGTAACTTGCGTTCAATTGCAGATTTGCGTTTAATCGGAGGACTTACGCTCAATTTTGGGAGTTGCGTTCGATTTGCGTTCAATCGCAAGTTTCTTGCAACACCCCATAAGTCTTTATGAAACAGGCCCGGATGCAAGCGATGACAGCTTACTTTTTATCCCCTCTCTATCTTTTTTTTTCTCCCTTTGTGGTATAGTAACAATTTACAACTTATTCTGATATGTACTTACCTCTATAACATTGGAAATCCAACAGTTTGAATATGATGTTAATAATTTCTTTATAATATGCGGCGGGTACAATAGACAACCACGGACCATGAAAACAAAGCAAACTCACACATCATGCAGTTCAAATCGACCAGTCATTTAACAACTGGTCATTTAAAACCATGCTGCTCCTCTTCATGTAGCAAAATGTCAGATTAAGAAAATATCGTACAGTCTACACGATAAAGTTGTAATATCGAATGAGGGCCAGTTTTAAAGTAAGGCTCGGAGCAAAATGATTTTTTTAGATTAACTAAAAGATCCGTACCTGATTTGTTCCTCACTTTAACACGTGACTTCATGCAAAGGATTTAACTCGACCAGTAAAATTGGTTGCAGCATTTTCGTAACCAAATATGGTCAATTCATTTTGCATATCTTTTTAGGACACCAGGGTAAATAAACGCCCTCTATTATTAAATTAAGTCCCGTGAGGTTAAACAAACATCTACAGTGATAAACAAGATATAAATAACACCCGTTAACTCAGGGACGGATTCCCACCCCCTGTTCCCTACGATATAATTCACACGTTATCAAAAAAAGTAGACACCCATCACTATTCTTTAAGAAAGAAGTTATAGCATCCAACTTAATTGTTTCTTTAACATGAAACAAGTGATAACAAACAATACTAAGATGCATAATGGCGACACTCGAACTATTCATTAAAGATAATATCGAGGTATTCCACTTCGATTTTTTCATATTTTCAATCGCCAGAAATTTAGCGTTGATATAGTGAGAGACACCGTAGCAAGCCACGAATCAGCAACATCAATGAGCAAACATAATTTGGCTTTTGATTAGTTGAAGCTTATATATTAGCGCACCTTGTATGTAATCAATTTTCCAAAAGGTATTATTACACAACTCAGCCTTATGCACACATTATCTGTTTGATATTAGTCATGATTTTGAGTACAATTATAGAGCTTGATAAGTATTTGAGAAATTGGGAATGTACCTATCACTGCATTTGAATATAATTAAAAAGAATAAGAGGTTAATTTTCGTTTTAAACAGTTTCTCAAAGAGGGAGGGGTGCTGGTGCTGAGTGAGTTAAAATCTCCCATATCCCTTTCGTCTTGGGGGTGTTTTTTTTTCGATTCGATTTGCATTCCTAAAAAAATAGAAATGATATTTTACCCCATTTTGCCCCTCTCGTAAGAAATAATGGATCAGCCATTGCGTCATACTCCAACCCCACCCTCCTTACACACCTCCGTGACATTAGCGTACACATGGGGCGGTTACAGGGGTTCAACCCCTCCATTTTTTGTATACCTGAACCCCGTTCTCCTCCCTAGAATTTTTTGAAAGACCTTCCTTTTTTTCTATTTATATATTTATTTTATTTTTTTGCTTGTCAAGTTTTTGAGGTACGAAACGACGTAAATTTAGTGGTGAAGACGTATTTTCTTGTCAATTCTTGTTGGGGTAGGAAACAGCCTAAAAAGGTGGTGAAGACGCTTTTTTTTTGGTTGTCAACATTTCATTTAGCTTGAAACTTGTCCCCCTTCAAAAGAAAATCCTGCGTACGATACTGCTTCGTGATATGTTATGTTAGTCACAGGAACTACAGTTTTCGTTTTATCCTAATATCTCTGACTTAGACAACATAAATTGGACAGAAAAATCACAGATCGGATGCTTTACAGAGTTGAGTAAATATATATATTATTGTATTAATACCCACTTACCCATGTTAATGGTTACACTGTACGAAAATGAAGTGCTAATTTAGCGCGTACAGTGCTTATTTAATGACTGCACTACGAGTGTTGATTTTCTAGTTTAAATTTGAAGTAGAAAATCAGCGCTCGTAGTGCAGTCACTAAATAAGCACTGTAGGTGCTAAATCAACACTTTCATTTGACAGTGTATGAGTTATTTAAAATTTGTGAAATTGCCCCAATTACAATTATATGATCGAAAATACAGAATAAGCTGTTAAATTTCAGTAAATATATCCATCTATATTTATATATATATATATATAAAGAGTGAGTCAGAAAAAATGTCCCACTTTTGTAAAGTTGAATTGTTTAAAATATGAATAATTAATCATTAGTTTCATGATATGTCTTGATAGAGGTATCCTCCCAGTACATTCAGGTACCTTTTTCATTTGATCCCCTGCACGCATGACTGAACAGCGGACAATCTTTAGAAGACTGTCAGATCTCACTTGCGCCAAGTTACAGGGTGCCATTCTTCGTTCGTGGTCTCTTGCCAGGAGCTCATGCCTACGTATCATCTGGTACGGGTGATATCGTACATCAAGCCGGGTGATACGGTTGAAGGTGCCCCAATACCTGCCGAACTGCATCGATGTTGGACTGACTCCTTGCTGTTCTGCGACGACCTGAATGCCCTGCGTTGAGGTTGGTACTCGTTCCTGTTCGGTGATATTTCTGAACATTCCGGAGAACAGTCTTTCTGCTGGGACACCGAACATCTGGGTAACGGCGGCGAAACCCTTGCAAAACAATTGCTACACTCTGAGTCCTTGCATACTCGGTGACCATAAATGACCTATGTTGTGGTGTGAATTGAGGACGAACCATGATTCGTGTACTTTTGCTACTGTAAAAAGAGGCTCAAGTGACTGCTGCCAAATCAGGCAAGCCCTTTTATAGGCAAGTGCAACAAAAGCACAGACATCCATTGTAAATTTTCATTGTTAACCAATAAAAGACATAACCAGCATATTGGATTTATGTGCACTTGATGATGATAATGAAGATCAAGATGATGGCAATGAGGATGATGATGATGATAATTATGATGGTGGTAGTGAATGTGTTTTAAGGGGAAAGATTGTCGGGAATTGCCACTTAAACATTCAGCGATCTTGCTAATAATCAATGCTTAATCAGAAAAGAGAAAATTATGAACCAGTTATTACCATGTGTGTTGTGTGTGTTAGGGTGTTCGCGTGTGTGTGTGTGTGTGTGAGCATGCCAGTATGTCTGTCTGTCTGACTGTCTTTGTCTAAAGCACTGTTTTATCATCACCCAGTAACTTGGCGCAAGTGAGATCTGACAGTCTTCTAAAGATTGTCCGATGTTCAGCATGCGTGCACGGGATCAAGTGAAAATGGTACCTGAATGTACTTGGAGGATACCTCTATCAAGACATATCATGAAACTAATGATTGAATATTCATATTTTAAACAATTCAACTTTACAAAAGTGGGACATTTTTTCTGACTCACTCTGTATATATATATATATTTCCTGCTTTATTGCCTGCAATTTTTTGGTGAATATTATAGCCTTTTATAATTGTCATACCTCTTTGTTATTTCTTTAAAAAAAATCTCCGCGATCTGTCCCTTGAAACTCCGCATCAGTGGCAATATGTGGGGTGTCGTGGTATGTAGGGGCGTCGTGGTCAAGTGGTTATAACTGATGGACGTGGATTCGATTCCAAGTCATGATGTGTTTTCCTTCAGCAGGAAATCTTCCCACATTGTATTGTACTCAACCTGGGTGGGTTTTTCAAAAAAAGCTGTTCGTATGTAAATTGTGATTTTTAGGAACGATTGGTGGACCTTTTTTAACCGCTAAATGATCACCGACGAATATCTGATGGTGAATATATATCACCACAAGGAAAGATCACCAGTCATTCTTAATGTAACTCTTAACCTGTGGACAGCTTTATGAAGCGACCCCAAGGTGAGGTAAATGGGTACCGGTGTCATAGGCGAATTGGACCGGGCAGCCGATCGGGGCCGGAGGAACTAGTATGATTAGTTCCGAATTATGTTGTGTGATGCGATCGTCATAGCCGATTTGTTCCGACCAGGCGATTTGTTCCCATACGCCGTTATTGCAACTTTGACACCCCTACAGCGAAAATGTGAAATTCCAGTCCTTTTCAACCAATTGGCTCCTCCAAATCAACCACACCCATATTACAGAACTAGTATAGTTGCCGATTTGAGAAACTTATTTTGGGACATAGAGATGTATATATGGTTTGAAAATATATAATTCATGCATTATTTTAGCACACTTCCAATTGATTACAGCTGTGTGGGGCCGCAAAGCCATATTCACAATGAGTATTCCCTCTGTACGCCTGTGCTATTCGTGGTGTGAACTTCGATTTTGTAAAGATCTGGGTCTTCATTACTCAAGTAAGAATCCGGGGCAAGAAATAGGATTGGATAGCGACTGGTGTGTTGAGGGTGGGTGCGAGTAAACACTGGTGCGTGCTCACCAAAACCCCCCAAAGTAAGTAGAAAAGAAAAATATATATATCAATGAAATAGAACTAAAAGCTTAATAGTCCAACAAGGCTGCAAAACAGAGGGAACTCTCAGTGACACCTCATTGAGACAAACACACACACATGCACATTTTTTTTCTCTTTTTTTGAGGGGGGTGGGGCTTTCGGGGCTAATTAGCGCCCCGGGTAGTCCAAAAAGGAGGTGCCAAAAAAGGAGAAGGAAATAGATGAAAATAAAAGGGAGAGAAAAAAAGGGAGATTCGAAGAAGAGATCGCAAAAAATGGGGGAAAGTATAAAAGAGAAAAGGGGAAAAAAGGAAGAGGGAATTGAGAAGGGAGAGAAAAGTTAAAGACAAGGGGGAGCTCAAAAAAGGTTATAAAAGAGCGTGGGCGGCCATTTGAAGTGTGATCTGTAAGGAGGTGCCGAATTGATTATGTTCGACCTTTGGGCGGCAATTTTATGTTTGGCCTGGGGCGCATTCATGTTTCTAATGGTGGGGGGGGGGACAAATTTACATTAAATTACTTATAGGGGCATCAAATTGACCTGTATAAATGAGGGGCAGCCAAATTGACGGGGGGGGGGGGCTTTGGTGCTGACATAAGCAAACACACACACACAGGTGTATATACATTTTATTTATGACGACTCAAAACTGGTCGTAGCTTCTTACGATCATCAAAGCTTGGCGCAATAAGAGATACTAAGCACCCAGGGGGGGGGGCATTCATAATGCATAGTGGGTATGTGCCGCGGAGGGGACCCCCATTTTTACACTCAAATGTCCGTTCGAAGGCATAGCATTTTTGTCTTATTGAGAAAAAGAACAAAGAAAGCCGCTCCAAAGCATAGTATTTTTCTTCTTATCGAGAAAAAAAGAAGAAAGAAATCCGCTCCAAAGCTTCGCATATTTTCCATTTTGCCGTTCCGGTCGCATTGATCTGCTACAATGAGCCGCAATTTTGGTGAAAAGCGGCAGCAGAGCGCTGTCCGACCATCGCCTCTGCGCTAGCGCACCCGGCGCCCGTGCGGCAGCCCCGCCGCCAGGCTAGCTGCATGCACGTTCCATAGGGATGCATACGCATTCACACGCAGGCTACCCGTTCCAAGGACCACCGTTTCACAAACATTTGTAGTTCCGAAGCCCGTTCCGAGGACCCTCCTTTTTACAATAAGCCCGCTCCAAGGCCCCCGTATCTTGTCTCGCCCGCGAGTACCCCCCCCCCCCCCCGGGACTAAGCAGCTACAAGTTGTCATTATTTTTTCACTGATTATTAAAGTATGGCACCGACGTTCTGTCCGCGGGTCATTTCTCACGCTATATATTTCACCAAATTTATACATATGAAGAAAAAGGAGAATAATATAATCAGGGGCGGCGGAGCAAATCTGAAAGTGGGATGGGCACGGGGAAAGGGGGGGGGGCACTTCCTCTTTTGAAAAGTGAACTTAAAACAAAGAACAATTTTAAAAGAAAATAGTCTACTATATATATCTACCCCAGTGGTATAATGAGGCAAAAGTTTTGAGGGGGGAGAGTTGGTGTACGAATGTTGACATATTTTAATAAAAAATAAAATTTGCGATATATATTTTGACACAATTTTCAGAGAATAATATATGTCAAAAGGTTTTTTTTGTGCAAACAGATAACCCCCATGCCTACGGTATATAGTGCAAGATGTTTTCTCATTAGATAAACAAATCAAGGTCCCTGTTTACAATCAAAAAGTAAAATATTGTTAAAAAACTAGCTCTATATATACTCCAAAAAAGAGACGTGGAACGGTATACCGTATTGTATGTCAACTGTCCAGCGCTGCAATATATGCACGTCGCGCATTACGAAAATGCCCCATTTGTTGTTCTACCGCTGTTGGGGTATCAAACTGCGGTAATATACCCCAAAATACGTTTGAAAATCTCATTTCTCATTTGAACATTTCCAAGCCCCGATAAACCCATCTTGGCCAGGTAATCCCCGTTGTCTCAGTTTCACCTCCACAGGCCAGTAAAGCCAAGGACGAAATGATAAACAACAGCTGTGCTATTACGTAAGACTTCTCTGCCTGAAGAAGGAACTTCGGAATTAAATTATTGTCTTCGATATTTAATCACGTTTTCAAAGGCATATTGTATTCAGACATCCAATATTAGTCCTATTTCAATTTCGAACGAAGAAAATCGACCTCGAAATAAGGAAAATAAGCGAATAAAAATTAGGTTATGCTTTGCATGCAGGGACTGCCCTTAAAGCGCTGCGCACACGATGCATCCCATAGTTTTTTTCCGTCCAGCAAGAAAATATGGGATGCATGCCGTTCACTCGCGCATTGATACAGTCCTGACGTTCGAAAAAAAAAGAAGTAATGGCATACCAACATACACAGTAGAATAATCATGCGGCTGATATGTATAAAAATATGAAATCATTATTTTTTTTACCCCCAAAGTCTTATTCATAATTTAAATACAAACTATGACTGTAACTATCTTTTTAATCGCAAAAGTACCATTGTACCATATGTGGTTCTCCGGTAAATTGAACATGTGCGCTGCATCGTTTCCACTGTTTGTTTTGGATAGTTTCACTTTTAGTTTCCACCATTAAATATTTAACGTAGATATGCTGTGCTAATTTTTTTGTGAGTCAAAATGTTCATCGTTGGAGAGCGAGTTCAGGCGATTGATGAGTTGGGAAGGTGGAGTGTGAGGTGATTAAAATTAGCGCCCTGTCCTTTCAGTCGGGAGCAAGAGAGAGAGAAATAGAGAGGGGGGGGGGGGTGGAAACAAATCTCAAAGAAAACCTGAAACCAAGAAAGGTATTTCAGAGGGAGGTTTACCGTATAGGCCTACACAGGATATAGGCCTACAAAATAAGAACAATGATGGAGAGAAAGAACAACACTCAAAGAAAAGATCATCTGCTAATAATGCGTGTGAATTATAAAACGTTCTGATATAAATAGAACATTGAAATGCCATCCAAACTTTACGATTCATAATGCTGGCCTGTGTATTTTAATGTTCTTTGTATATACCTCAACTTTGAGAAAAGGACATTAATAGGCCTACAGATATGATTGGCAAATGCAGGTTCTTTAGAGGTGTAAAAAGGGGGTGGATGAATAAAAATAGTCCTAGAAAGAAAAAAAAACAGCCAGACAGAAAGAAAGAAAGAAGGAAAGAAAGAAAGGAAGGAAGAAAGAAAGAAAGGAAGAAAGAAGAAAAAAAGTTGCACTTCACCGCGTGTATACACGGAACTCCATAGCAGGCTCTTAGACCAAGGAGTTAGAGTGATATATCTCCTTGCTTAGACACGTTGCAATCCATCGTGCCGTGTGACCCCCTGCTGTGCTGGGCTGTCGCGTTATCTTCAGACCGAGGTCAAGAAACATGTGTTTTGATAATTAAATTTCTTGCTTGAGGGAATGGAGAAGAGAATTGGTGAAAACGATTTGGGGTATAGCGATCCTAAATGGAGGTTTTTCGTCATGGCGTGCGCAAAAAAAGTGTAGCCTATTGGTACCGTACGAGGCTGAAATACCTCTTTAATATCTAGACCAACATTTTGAATTTTAGACAGGATTATAGAAATAATCGATTTTGTTATAATATGTAAATCACATTAAAAATTACTACAAGATTGAAACATTTGAGCAAAACAAATATTTATAGAATATAGTTATTATCTTTAAACAGAATTATAGAAATCATTATTTCTAAGATAATATTGAAAATACGTTAAAAATTACACAGATATATTTTGAAACATTTATAAAAGTAAATAATTATAATATCTACCTTAGAAAGATTTGATAAATGTGGAACCAAACGGCGGCTCTCCTATCGTTTCGGCCAAAATTTGAACCAGTCATTTGGATCTGGCGGGCCCGAACGACTAGCCGTTTTGTACTGGCGGTACTAAGCAGCTAGCCGTTTCGGACCGCCGGTACCCGGGCCAATTCGCAGTGCGTAATTCCTCAACCATCACTGACCTTATCACGTGGTTGATCTCTGTCATGACCCTTCCTAATGATAACACAAAAAGTCGCCATTCATCGGGTCACTAATCGTAACACGAATAGATGATTTTATTCATAAGGATCTCTGTTCTAAATATTTGAGTAGCTTGACCGTAATAAACCTCAATATGGGACGACTCGGTGTTCTTAACACAAACTAGTGTTCATAACACATATAACCTAAACACTGAACTCTTACAGTGCATTTTATCCAGTTCACTTGGAACGATTTTTGTAGAGAGGTGCTGGTTTGGGAAAAACTGACATTTTTGTCCGAAAAAAAATATTGTCGGGCATAAAAAAAAGAGAACAAAGGCTTTCAATCATTTCTGTAATAACGTTACAAAGTAACGATAATAATCAAAACAATACTACTACTACTAATAATAATAAAGACTGATTTAAAAACACTTTACAATTATTGAGTTCCTTTTGCATGTTAGTTTTCAACTGAAGGGACATAAGAATACGCATCAGTGATTGTAAGACAATTCATTAAAATTGTTTCTTAATAAACATAATAATTCAATGAAATTACATCCGGAAAACGTATGGTCAACAATATTGATAATTAGGTTTCTTCAAGTAAAATAGTTTATGACGCCTTCACATCAGCGAAACATATTATTGATAGTGTTCTGTTAAAGTCTACCCGTAGATTTTGACACTGCGTAGAATTTAACAAGCTAGGCAAACGGTACAATCTGAATTATAATAGCCGTTCTGTGATGTACAGATACATTAGGAAACGAAATACACTACTAAAAAAAAGTTAAGGACCACTTTTTAAAACGTACATAAAGATTTTATACAAGGTGTTTTATTTCTGGAAATACCTCAGTACAACTGTCCTAAATGTCCTTAAACACGCTGTAATCAATTTCACGCATGGGTGGTTTCAGTTGTTGCACAATGTCTCTCGCATCACTGCACATCCTGAAAAGTGGGCCCCGAGGGGTATCAGCTACCGACATGAAGTGGTAAAAACGAATGTCTGAGTGTCTTTCAGGCAGTTCAGTAACGAGTGTGACCACCTCCTGCAGCAATAACGGCTTCACAGCGCTGTCTCATGGAGCTGATGAGGCGATTGATGTCTCTGACGTCCAGTGCATCCCATGCAGCCTCCAGAGCCACACCCAGCTGCTGCAGTCCAAGTGGATGGGCTTCGAGCTGCTCGAGACTCCTCCCCATCATGTCCCAGACGTGCTCTATCGGGTTTAAGTCCGGGGACCTCGCTGGCCACTCCATACGCTCAATCCCCTGGCCCTCAAGGAACTCGGTCACCACCCTAGCTCGGTGGGCACGGGCATTGTCATCCATGAAAATGATGTTTTGTCCCACATTTTCTGCAAATGGCACCACTATAGGTTCAAGGACCTCATCCCTGTACCTCACTCCTGTCATTGCTCCCCCTGGGACCACGTAGAGACGAGTACGGTTGGCGTAGGTGATGCCTCCCCACACCATGATGCTGCCTCCCCCATAACGGTCATGTTCTGCAATACAGGGGTCTGCAAATCTCTCTCCTGGTCGCCTCCAGACTCTCGAACGTCCATCATTGTGGTCAAGGGAAAATCTGCTCTCATCTGTGAACAGAACTCTACGCCATTGCTGTCTGGTCCATCTGACATGCTCCCGGGCCCAGTTGAGACGAATTCTTCTGTGAGCAGGGGTGAGTGGGACACACTGAGCTGGCCGTCTGGCATGCATATTGGCTCTGTGAAGTCGGTTACGGATTGTTTGAGTGGAAACAATCACTCCAGTTGCTGCAGCGAAGTCATTGTTGAGGCGGCGTGCACTGTGAAAGCGGTTGCGGAGGCTGAGATTCGTCAAGTAGCGATCATCTCTAGGGGTTGTCGAAACTGGTCGGCCACTGCGGGGTCTCTCGGAGTATAGCCCTGTCTCTCGGTGTCTTTGATTTGCTCTGCTAATGACACTGTGTGACACGCCCATCATTCTGGCTACTCTTCGCTGACTGAGGCCAGCTTCCAGCATCCCTAGGGCTCTGGCTACTGGCTACGTTTTAAAAAGTGGTCCTTAACTTTTTTTGAGTAGTGTATATGAAGTGTTACTTGTAGAACGTTATAATTTATATCAAGCAATTCCCCTTTTGGGGAATGCACAGGCATCTTTGGCGACTTGTTTTGCAATGTTAATAGTCTACATTGTCTTGTTTTTTCAAGGTACTTTATTAACAAACACAATTATTATAGGAGTGTCATGTTATAAGAGGTCATGTTTTATCTGCCTTATTTCAAATCCTAATGATATACGACAAGTGCTTATCACTTTTTTTCAATGACAATACTTCACAGATTGGGAGTAGGCCTCTGAAAGGTATTCATGCACAAAGAATAGATTTTTAGAGTTCAGTAATTTGTATACCCATATTGGAAGTCAGTAGGCCTATAGTTTCTTTTCATATGCAGCCTCTGGTTTTAATGCAAATACAGCATGTTCTTCTCAGTATGTACGTCAGTTTAGTCGGTATTCATGTTATTCGAACGGTTGTTGTGTCTATACATTTACATTCTCATGATAACGCATATTACGGAAAAGATACGATAATTCGACCGGGTGATTTTATAGTGTTTTCTAGTAGAACGATTCTTTTTCTTATGCTAATTTTTAGCAACCGAAAGGAAATTTGCAGGAATCTAATTATGTATAGACACTTGATAAAAAGTGTTAGCTTGAATCCACCTCTTCTGGAATTTGATACATTCTTTACCGGTTTCGATTATCACGATGATAAGGTATATTATCTTTCACGAATTTTTTGGCTTTCAGTAAACTGTAAAGTCTGTAAACAATTCTTGCACACAAAATTCTTTGGACATGATATAAATACAGTTTGTTTTTTGTTTACATGTTTGAATGAATGGGATTTTTTACATTGGCTTCAAAGCTCTAATACGCAAAAGATACTCGAGGTCTTTAAATAGCATTCTTACACAGTCATTCGACTGTCGAGTTTTTCAATTATTCAAATACCGCATTGTGATAATGGTATGCATTGTATGATATGTCAATTAAAGATGTTTCTCAATATCGAAGCCATGGTTCTTTCACAAGCGTTACATAATCAAATAGGAGTTGATTATGCAGTTAGGGTTTGGATAATTCGGCGAATAGGCTTGTTATGCATGCTATCTCAAGTTTTTTTACCGCCATCTCTTAAGATATTTTAATACACCTTTGATTTATATTCAAATACTCCTTTTTCCAGTAGAAAGAATTTTTGAATTCCTTGTTACACAAATCACACAAAAAATTGCAAATGTTTTAATTGGGACTATAAGTCGGTCATTCATTGCGCATGCTTCCGGGTTTATGTTTTTTACAAGGTCCATTTTCATGTTAAATCCTTCTTTAATTGCGATACTCTTGCCTTGACCATGATGACCTTGTTGAAACGTATTCTCTTTGAATTATTCATGTTCACGAGATATTCTTTGCCATGGCTTTCCATTCGGGTAAACTTTCCTATTTTCATTACCCCGTATTTGTTATTCCTACGTACAAAACTTCGCTTTTGTAAATCCGGCTTTATGAGGTTGACAAATCAGGATGTCATATTTTAATGATTATTAAATAAACAAAGTTGAAATTTCTGTCGCTAAATGTAAGAGGTATTAGATCCAATTTTAAAAGGAATAAAGTTTTTCATTGGCTGGAAGATATTAATGCAGATGTGATATTCATGCAGGAGACATATAGCTCTGATGATATAACTAATATTTGGTCGTCTCAATGTAAAGGGGACATTGTATTTTCCCACGGGTCCCGTCATAGTTGTGGAGTAACTATACTTTTTAAATATGACTTGAACTATACAATTTTATACAAGCAAATTTCGAGTGAAGGAAGGTTTATCCTTTTATGGGTTAATATAGATGATAATGAATGTATTTTATTGAACATATATGTACCCACGGCAGATAAACACGCATATCAAAAACAATTCTTCAAGAAAATAAATGATAATTTGCTATTAATAAACAACATAAAAACTATACCGCTGGTGATTAGGGGAGATGTTAATACCATGTTAGATGTAGATTTGGATAGAATGGGTGGAAACCCTCACCTCCATAATGATATTAGTGATACTATTAATGAGATACAAAATAATTTTGATTTAGTTGATATTTGGAGATTAAGGAATCCGTTATTGAGGAGATACACTTAGCGGCAATGCCATCCGTTAATACAAAGTAGACTTGATCTTTGGTTTATTTCTGATAATCTACAAGATTTCATACAAAAAACTGATATTATACCCGGTATGAGTTCAGATCATTCTGCAATTATACTTATTATCAAATTATCACAAAAGAAACGACCTTTGTCAATCAACTGGAAATTTAATAATAGTCTATTAGATGATGGACAGTTTCATGTAGAAATGTCTGCAAATATAGACAATTGGATAATCGAATCAGTTCAATTTGAAGACATACGTATGAGATGGGAATTTCCAAAATATAACATCCGTTTATTCTCTAGGAAATATAGTATAAATAGAGCTAAAATTTTAAGAGAGCAAAAAAAGGAGTTAGATGGGAAATTAAAACATCTTCAGAATTTGGTAGATAAAGATGGTGAAAAATATGTTGACGAATATGAAAGGGCTAAGCTATAGATTATGAAGCGCACATGGACCGTATAACTCATGGCATAATAATCCGGTCCCGCGCCATCTGGGTAGAATATGGAGAGAAAAACTGCAAATTCTTTTTAAACTTGGAAAAGGCCAACAAGGCAAGATCAACAATAAACAGACTAAAAGTAGGGGATGAAATTTTAACCGATACTTTGAAAGTGAATACTCGTATTAAGAATTTTTATGCAAACTTATATAAAACAGAACACCCCAAATCGTTTAGTAACTGTAAGTTTTTGGAGTCAAATTGTATACCCAAGTTATCGCCGAACCAGCGTGACTTATGCGAGAAAGAATTAACTCTTTCGGAATGCACTTCTTCTCTATTTGCCATGGCCAAGAACAAATCACCCGGTAACGACGGAATAACCGTCGAATTTTATTGTCATTTTCGAAGCAAACTTGGACCGTTGGTCGTAGATACTCTTAATTATAGTTTTGAACGAGGAATGATGTCTACGCCACAGAGGAAGGTATAATTACACTAATAGCAAAAAAAAAAGGATAAAATGTTTATAGAAAATTATAGGCCTATAACTCTCTTAAATGTTGATATCAAGATCGGCTCCAAAGCCTTAGCACAGAGACTGAAAAATATTTTACCATCTATCATTCACCCTGATCAAGTAGCTTTTGTTAAAGATAGATACATAGGTGAAGCCGTGAGAACAGTACTTGAGACAATGTTCTATTATAATACTAGCCTTAAGCGTTTGGGCGGTATTTTATTAAGCCTCGATTTTAAAAAAGCATTCGACCCATTGAACCACCAATTTTTGTCAGAAGTTTTGAAATGTTTTAACTTTGGGAATAATTTTTGCAATTTTGTCAATGTTCTTTACAAAAGTATTGAAAGCTGTGTGATGAACAATAACGTTTCCACTGTATATTTTGCGGTAGGAAAAGGAATACGACAGGGGGATCTTCTATCTCAATATCTTTTTGTGTTAGCTATAGAAACGCTAGCCATAAACATAAGAAAAAATGAAAACATTCAAGGCATAAGATTAAAAATTACTCATGAAATTAGGTTGTCTATGTACGCCGATATATGACATAACGGTGTATTTATCAAACTTTGAGTCGTATCATCACCTCACGGAAGCTCTAAATGATTTTCAATTATGTTCCTCACTCTCACTGAATTATGATAAGACAAAAGCAATGTTTATAGGACAATTCAGTTTGCAAACCCATCTGTACCAATAGATATAAAAAACAATTTACGTTTTGACAATTCTTGGAATCAACATTTCTTATTCTTTTGAGGATAGAAGGGCGCAATTACAAAGAATTTTATCCAACATTAAATCTCAACTAAATTTATGGAAGGCCAGGAATTTATCATTATACGGGAAAATCCAAATTGTGAAAACTTTTGCTACATATCAGCTGTTATATGCAGCCAGCATATTATCTATACCTTATCCATTTATTCATAAGGTGAACACATTACTGTATGAATTTATTTGGGGTGGTCCTGATAGAGTAAAACGTGAAGTGTTGGTTAAAGAATACGATGACGTGGGGTTAACGATGACTTGCATCAAATCGATTATTCAAGCTCAGAAAATTAAATGGGTTTCGAGATTTTTCTCCTCAACTTTGAAGGGCTGGAAAGATATATATATAGAATTGTTGTCACCTGTCGGTGGAGAATACATCTTTATTGTAATTTTGATATGAAATATTTGAATATTGAAATGTCAAATTGGTTGATGGACATTTTACAAACATGGTGTTTATTGGAAAGGAAAATAGATATTACAAATGAGTTTATATGGAACAATCAATATATCACATTTAAAGGAAAATCTATTTATAAACCAAACATAAAGAAAAGGGATTCACTAAAATTACTGATATGTTAAATGAATTTGGACGCCCACTACGCTGGAGGGAAGTGAAAGAAAATGGGTTAAAGTTTACTGAGTATTTTGAATTGTTAGATTGCTATAAAATAATGCCAGTGAAATGGAAAGTTTTCTTTTTACAACAAAACTACCATCATCTTGTAAAAGAAACTGGGGATTTCCCTTCTCCGCTTTTCTGTGAATCTACATTTAGACAAATTCAGAATATATCGACAAAGCAATTTTATCGCACTTTTTTAATATCAATAACTCCGAAACCTCCAAGTTGTTTACTCGCTTTAATCAACTTTACAACATCGACAAGCTGCAGACTTCCAAATCGTTCACTCTTCCATTACGAATCACTATTGACACCTGACTTCGAATCACACACTATAACAATTTAAATAACTTAATACCGACAAATGAATGGCTCACAAAAATAGGATAGAAAACCAATGCATTATGCTCTTTCTGCAATGCGACACCCGAGATATTGGATCATTTGTTTTTTGCATGCCATGAAATAGCATCCAATTGGAATGCGTTGCGTATGAGAGTGACTGATTTTAATCCTAATTATTTCCTTTCACGAGATACTATTTTATTTGGATTACTACAACCATTAAGTCAATCCACCTTAGCATTTAATTTTCTAATTTTACTTGGTAAACAATTCATTTCGCGATGTAAATATCAAGAGACTCTCCCTAGTTTGAAACAATTTAATTATCATCTTATAAAGTTACTGAGGAAATTATTGCAAAAAAGAAAAACAAACTCAATAAACACAATGTAAAATGGCAAAACATAAACAAGTATTTTTCCATTGCAGAAATTGTAACCACTGTAGATTAGTATTTGTGTTAATCATCTTTTTGTGAGTTTGTTTTATCTTCTGTTCATCTTGTAGTGGTGTTTTTTATGTCATACTTTAAGTCATGTTAATCATGTTAATACATGAAAATGTCATTTTTTTTTATTGGGTTGCGCTATACCCCGGCGATGCCGCCGGGACGACAGTTGACCGAAGGGTATTACTGTACCCCTTTTCTTCTTCGGTTAATGGATCGTCCTGTCGGCAGGACTAGGGTACAAGTTGCTTGTAAATTTTTCTGATTACACAATTTATTTAGGATATGTTATATGTACTTATACAATGTTCTGTTTGATTGAAGTGCAACGATATGTTTTGTATACTTTGATTGTTTTTGTGACGAATAAAAACTGCAAAGATAAAAAAACAATATATATAATGACTGTGAGTTTAAAAAAATAGACTGTTGCTTTCATGGTTTCCATTTCTTTCATTTTTGCTCGAATCAATATAATAATTCATTGGATTTATTGGAGAAGGTAGTACATCCAATATTTAAAGAGATGCAAAATAATTGTGAAATCGTTGAAGAGGCTTCAGGTACACCATGTTGTGATAGGTGGTCTCAGACAAATGGACGGAGGAAGAGGTGAAATTTAGTCCGGTTATATCGTTTTTATTTTCTTATAATGTACATGTATTGGGGGATATATTTGTTGGATAATCAGACCTGTTTATCTTATTGTCACTATATAATTTCAAAATAAAAATGAAACATCCCTGAACATCTAAAACGAAGGTCTGGAACTAAAACAAATTTAAGCCTTCCTACCTGTTTCACGGTGTGATGGTATAGCCACAAGGATGTTCAGTTCTTCTTGATATGGAGGGCGTTCACCTATTGACATTTTAGGAAAACCAAGGGTATAGTAATTAGAAATATTATAATAAGAATATTAAATCTGTAATATATATCTCACACAGTGGATGCATTATCATGCATTTTTATTGCGCTTTCATGCTTCCGTGTTTTCAATTTCATGAATCGGCAAAATAGTAAGTAATTATATATCTGTGTGTGAAATAAAATAAACGGATTTAAAACGTTTGAAATGGGAACCATTGCTTACAACAAAATAAAAAAAAGGAAGGAATAAATGAACGAACGAAAAATAAAAACTAAGAATGAACATTTGGCAAGACGGGTTAACTTGACCAGCTGTAATTGTGATAGTGGCTCCATTGTCATTTAACATAAAATTGGGTATAAAAGAAATCTACCTGTCATCATTTTTTTTCTATATATTAAAAAAAAGTATTATTGTGGACCTAACCCCTGTTGCAAGCAAACTGAAATTAATCCAATCTCTTTGGACTAAAAAAGTGATTTTTCTTTGCCACTTTTATTCGAATTTTCATTTGAATTTCAATTTTTTGTTTGGTATCATCAGGCCGACTGAACATGTAGATGTTTTGAGACAGAAAACAATAAAATTTATGAAAAATGGACCTAACCCCTTCTGACAAATGAGCTCTTCAGAAGAGTTTGGTTGCAAACGGGGTTATGTCCACTCCAAGAAATTAGTTTTAATTCTCCCATATTGCAATATTCTTATGCGAAACTAAATTTCAAGATACCTTACCATGAGAACATAAAATTGGGTGTCAAAGAAATCTACCTGTCTTCATATTTTAAAAATATTATTTTCAAAAAAAAATTATGTGTGGACCTAATCCCTTTTGCAACAAAACTTAAATGGGCAACCCCTTTAAACATTTAGTTCACTTTTTAATTGGAATTTCAACTTTTCTTTGGTATCATCTTGTAGAGCTAGTAAAAATATTTACTCTGAGACAAAAAAAAAATTCAAGTGAGCTCTTCAATTATTGACTATTGCAATATCAACGAATTCCGTTTCTAAAAATAATTGTGATAACGATAATATCACGAGGAGAAAAAATAAGCCTGGTATTATAATAAAGAGAGTGGTTTCACATTGCTTTCTCTTGAAAAAGATATCTAGGATGAACTTGGCCAGTTAATATAATGTCATTAAGAAAATCATTCAAATGAAGCTATTGATCGAAAGGCGATTGACTACATACCAGTTTCCAGCCTCACCTGAGCGGTGTATAATGTTCTTACGCTTTGTATGTTCTATTCGCCATGTTACGAAGCTAAAATATTTGTGGCCGTCTTGGTTGAACTAAGTATATCGGCGCTAAAAACAGTTTACCGTCGTAAAGTTTTAGATTTCTACAAATTAAGAATTTCGATTTCGATAAAGTTTTTTCTTTATTTATTTTGAAATCAGGGTTAACAGGGTTAGCACTTTTGTCGTTTTTTCTATAGTCAAATTGAATGATTTTGAACACACATTCACTATTTTTTGGGGGGAAAATATTCAATGAAAAAAGTTCCCCAAATCTCTGCGTACATACCTGCCCCAATGCACCCTCTCAAAGTTAGAAAATAACGATAAAAAAGCTATTTTTTCAACAACAAAAATATCTTCCGTATAAACTGACAACGTTGGGAGGGAAGGTCGGAGTAGCTCCCGTCTTGACATAGTTACTCCGACCTTCCTCCGACCAAGATAATCATGAAAACTAGTTGGTCGGAGGAAACTCGGGGTAATTCTGTCTTGGTCGGAGGGGGGTCGGATGAACATACCAACTACGATCTCGGGTCAGACGGGTGTTATTCCGACATTTCCTCGAACCTTACTCTGACCAAAACAGCCTGTGTCTAAACGAGGCTGATGTCAGAAGACAAAACAATGATACACTATGCGTAGACAAATTCGCAAGCTATCAAGTATATCAAATGGACAACCAAACTGGTTAAATCAAAATGTTATTAGAAAATCAAAACAATAGATCGACTGACTGTAAACCGATTTGATATAAACCATTACTTGCATTAACACAATTATTTTCGAAGGAATTTTCTTACTTGTTTTGGTTGCAACTTTGCAGTCAAACTCCAGGAACCTTTAGCATGTTAAGTTGAGACTGGCCTCCGCTGTCACTACCGTAGATAACATAGCATTACGATGATTTACGTCAACCTGACCATGCTGACGGGTAACTTGGATATGTTGTTTTAAAATAATATCTTGGGTAGTATTCACCAGAAATGTAGAAAGACAATGTTGATCTCAATGTATTATTACATTATCCTTCTCCCGTAAGTGCCATTCAAGTCTAAATTGTTGGTAGCATTTCTTGTCAATGTAGGCAACGTTAATACCATCGATGTGTTAGAATCACCAGCTAGGGCTTTAACTAATTGAAATGACTGTAACAATTTTTACTTTATTCACGGCGGTTCTTCCAGTTTCCTCAATTATACTAATCAACCAATCAAAATGAAAGAACCATTTATTCTACCAAATATAGACATGTTTATACCACGGCAGTGGCTTGACGCCCCCTAATTTGAATTTCAATCAATTATTATTATCATGTTACGGATTAATGCACATAAAGTAGGTGGTTTCAAACTGCCTCAATGTTTAACGGTTGAAGTCGAGTTCTGTTTGCTCCACATAAAGATAAGGAGGTCTTACTCGTATACTACGATGAGAATCGCCCCCCTCCCCACACCGTATCTTGGTCCAGACCAAGATACGTGATTTCATATCTGTCGTAGGGAACATTTTGACAATTTTATAGTCTGAAAGTGTCAGTGATAATATTAAGGTGGGTAGTGATATTTAAAATCTTATAACCAATAAAAGAATCTTTGAGTACGGGTGAATTAAAAGTGGAAATGTTGTGTGCCGTAAAAGAATTAGAAATGTCCCGTATGAAACCCAACATTTTCACCCCTAATTCATCAGTGGCAAAAAGTATTTTTGTTGGTTGTCATTTTTTTTACATGATTACCAAGTAATACTTCAATAATGAAACAAATCCAAGTTCCTCGTTTGTTTTGGTAGTGTCAAAACGCGTTGTGGAAACGGCTTATTTTTCTAGTATGGAATCTCCCAGATATTATGTGTTATCCATCACCTAATCATTATCAATAACATGCATGCAATAATGAAATTAGCATCATCATCATCATTATCGTAATTTCCACCATTATCCTTAGAGTAATCATTATTGTCATCATCCTAATCATCATGATCATTATTGTCGTCTTAATCTTCGTCTTCGTCGTCGAATCGACCAATACAACCGTCATCTTTCATCACTAGGAGATTTCCTCAATCAATACGCAAACGCTTTCTACAACGCACCAATTCGTTTTGAAAATGCAAATCAAATCACTCCGACAGATGAGAGGTTTTTGTCGAAAGTTGGTGGACCGCGACCGGGACAGAATATCGTCCATAGATTCGGACCGGACGAGAAATTGCAAATAGTTCGTTTACCCAGAGTCAAGTACAACACTGCTGTTTTGATTCACCGATTTTCAACAAAAGCTGGGTTTTTTTCATTAAAGGGCATTTGGCAAAATAATATAAGCGTTTTAGAAAACGTCTGCGAAGTAATTGCTAAATTTCCCCCATTGTCATCTATTCACAGTGTTGTTACACTCTCTGTGAAAGTGTGAAAACTTGTTCAAATTAATCACATTGGACTGACTATATGTAAACGCAGTGTGTACACAAAGTGAAAAAGAGTGTTTTCATATAATGTTTACTTTCTTCAGGTTCTTGCACGAGTTCGTGCGAATTAGAGACCTGTATATATCAGCCCATATTGTCTATTGTTTATTGCGATGATTATAGTAAGATACGGATGTAATTATGTACTTTCTAATTTCATTAGCTGTTCCCTGATTCGATTATCTATGAAAAAGAATCACTCCTTTTAAGGTCTTCTAAAAGAATCAACTATATCCAAATGCACGATCAATCAAACTATGTTAATTTCGAAACGGGTCTTTATTACGCCCGGTTATTACGGTCATACAAGAAATATAACATAAGCAAAGCATTACCAATCTGCTAACCATTTTCAGTCCCTGTTCTCCTTTTTATCTGCATGATTTTCTTTTGATTTCAGTATTGGTTGGTGATGAATCGTTATTTTATCATTCGATATGACGATGATCATAAAGATTCATGGAATATTTTCACACAGTTAATACTACTATTACTCATTCCACGGTTAACTTCGCTTGGATGATTCAATTCATAGTTCGCACGCAATCCCTGTTTGTTCAACGTGCTACAAAGTTTGGTTATTTTCCTTCTTTTCTCTCCAACAGAGTTCTATCACACTGAATTTCTTTAGTACCTGTTTAAGAAGATATATAGGAAGAATAGAATCAATCTGCATTTTTGCAACTACATGCTCGATGCAGCCGTTACGGGCTAATTTGCATAGTTTTTCTTTGAACGATTCTGGGACACGAATTATTAGATGGGCATTGTGCTACATTTAATAAACATGTTTGATGTCCTATTAACATCATTCCTGAGCTTTATGGTTTATTTTGCAATTTGACTTTTTCGATATATAAATGCGTAATTGATATTGTGCACACAAAAAAATCGCATCAGCGGAAAAACGGTATGCAGCATGGAACTTCAAAGTCAAGTGTCAAACCACATTGCTACGCTAAAAGACCTACCCCATTCATGCCATTACCACGTTTAGAGACATTAATATTTTGATGCGTTTTTGCATAAATTTCAGATCATTCTTAATAACTCTCTGGTTCAGACCAATGTGACCTGCCACCCAAAACCAACAGCAGGTCGCCCATTCTGATTTTTGGGGGGTTTATTGTGCTTAAAAATCCCCTTTCTATTATTAGCTTTCAAAATGTGGTCAACTAAACCTTCTTAAGTGCTTGATTAAATGAAGAAACATTTCAGTGAGAGGTTCCTTCAAAATGAGAAAACAAGGTTTGAAGTTTTGGTTCACTAAGGCATGAGATGTGCACACTGTGCAATCTCAACGAAATTTCCAAGTAGTCCATAAAACTGCCTAAAAATAATTCCTTTATCTTTCTTTATTCACTTTTACATCTTCTTTTTTTTTTTTTACTTTTAGGAGACCAAATTATTTTTTCAGCTATTGCAGAGAACTTTCCCTGGCGACACATTGCTTGTATGGGAGGGTGGCAGGTCCCCTAAACGTATAATTTCGAGCTTCAGAAGAAGATACGAAATTTATACAAAATACATACAAAATGCAATTCACTATTTTAAAATTTGGTTAGTTCAATTGGCAGTTTGTTTGTCTGGCTTATATTACAGACTATTATATGTTTGTGTGGTTTCGCCGGGACTGATATATGTGAAGAATGCTTTCATTGTGAAGGCTTCTGGTGAATAGTCTGGGACAGATATTTTCATCTTCCTAAAGAACATTTGAAAATTAAATTGCGCCCTTTACCATTCCTTGTTGTGCTATTTTCTCAAAGCATACCATTCTGGTAGATTCAAGTAGAAAAAAATAATACTACGTAGTACTACTTCTATTACTACTACTACTTCTATTACTACTACTACTACTACTACTACTACTACTACTACTACTTCTACTACTACTACTACTTCTTCTTCTTCCTCCTCTTCTTCTTTTTTCATCATCTTCTTCTTCTTTTTCTTCTACTACTCCTACTACTACTACTATTATTATTATTATTATTACTATATCATTATCATTTTTATTATTAATTATTATATCTAAAATGGTCATAATGATGGTGTTAATGATAATGATAATAAGAAGAACAATAATACTAATGTTACAAAATTGCAATGGCTGCGCCAGGATTAAAATAACCAGTGGTGGAGCTGGTACGCCGTTCTTATGTGTAAGATGCATAAAAATAGCAATTGCCTGATGCTGTATGTATAAAAGAATAGCGAACAAATACTTTTGCTAGTAAGCTTAAGCGATTGCTAATCTCGCAAATTTCCATTTGCTTGACGCGTATGCTTATGCGTATGTTTACGCATTTGCTTGGGCTTATTATAATCACTCGGACGGGCTGCGGGCTGACTGGCACTGAAACGTGGGATCTAACTCGGCTCGACTCACGTTAGCTTGCTCCATGCTACCGATGCACGTCGTGTCCGACCGCGGCCGGGTCCCACCTTGGGGCCATTGCATGCAGGCATGTCCGCATATGGGAATGACGATGTAATATCGATGTGGCAGATATGGCAAGTTCCGACTCGGAGTCCTCGTATAAGACACAGTAGAAGTTCGGATCTATTCTAAGTTAGTTGAGCCACATGGCTGATTTGCTTGTTTGTTATGTTAAAACAGTAGTCGAGTACATTTTATTTAAGGCACTTGCCGGCCTAAAACGAACCTCCCTCGAATCTTAATTTCATTTTATTTTCCCAGCGTGTTTGTCCCATTGAAGACACCGTTAGAAAAAAAAAATCGCATCGAAATCCAAAATATCGCCAAAAATCCAAAACCCGAGTGATTTCGAACGCGACCCGAGTGGTTATCATAAGCCTTTGCTTGTGTGGTCAGTGCTCTGTCAGAGCAGCTTGAACGTTTGCTTGATCTGGGCTTTCGCGTTGTATAATCATGTTTATACATCTGAAATAGAACCCAAATGTGTACAGTAGCTTAGATTAACATGTTTTCTTCCAAGTAAGTGCAAAACGAATGCAAAGTTTATAAATTTATTAATAAGAAACAAGTTAAAGGAATAGTTTTTTATGTGTTTTATTGAATCAACGTAATAAAAAACATAAACAAAAAATAGCGATGACTTTAATAAACAATAATAATAATAATAATAATCAACAACAAAAATAAAACATGACATTAACATAATGCATGCAAAAAACAACAACTTATATCCATGTAAAGATATACGAATACACATTACAACCTAATATGATTACATCTTGAAATCTTGTCAACTTCTCTACGCTAAAAACCTAGCATGACATTGTTCTACAGACCATGACAAACGCAAAGTTTAATGAACATAATTAAAATTCCCATTTTCTTAGGGCTTCCTTTCTTAACAATACTGTACTCCAGGTTATTATTATAGGCAGTGTAAGTTTATTGTAGCTTTCAAAAGACGGTGATTTATTTTTGAATTCGCATGTATAAATATAATCAATGAAAGTCAGTGAGTGTAAATTGAGGAGGGCTGAACCATTCTTGGGGTCATTTGCAAACAGTGGTCCAAATTTCCTGCACAAACAGACAGACCATATTGTGATATGGTAATTGCAGTTGGATGAACCCAGTTTTGGTGACCTTCGTCGGGAAAGAAAAATATACTAGCAACATCTTAAAGTCACATGAAACTTCAAAAGCAATATGAGCATATTATTATTTTGCAGATTAAAAATATAATTGAGTGATCATAATATACATTTTCATTTCTGAAAATGAAAAACTAACTTGTTGGTCTTTTAGGCAATACTGTAATCCAGGTCCTTATTATTGACAATGTATGCTTTGTAATCTTCAAAGGATGTCACTTTACTTTGAAATTTGCATAGTAAATAAAATATTTAAGCAAAAGAAACAAATATGTAAGAAATTTATCGTTGTCAAAACCAAACTTTTTTTCAAAGACAGTAGGATCGAAAAAATGTTTTGTCATCTCTTTAAGAAGTTTAATAATCTCCTCCCAGACAGACTGAACCACAGGACACTAAAAACAAAAAATAATTAAAGGATTAGTTTGACACGGCGTCTAAGGAAAAGATGTGACATGTGATTGAGAGAAGCAATATTTTACACTGCAACACTTCTACATTCGAGACCTATAGCAGCCTTTGTTTTGTGAGTCTTGTTCACACAGACATGATGTTGTTCGAACCGTTTGCTCTCCAGCAATTGCTTCAAGCACAAGCAATAGCTAGCCAAGCAAAATATCATGCTTCAGCATGTGCTTTATTTCATATGCATAACCGTTTGTTTTTGATTGAAGCCTTTTCTTGCCTTCAGATAGCAATTGATTGCGGTTTGAACAATAGCGACGTCACACTCGTGCGAACACGACTCACACAAATAGTATCCCTAAATTAGACCCCAAAATAGCCAATCTGGAATAAAATTATTGGAAATGGTTTTTCAACTGATTTGAGTAGGTATGGGTGTCAACATTTACCAAAAATTAAGTACCTAGAATGCACATTCACCTATAAAATTCAAGGTCAAAGCCTTTTAAAGGTGAATGACCCTTATTTACATTATATACCATACTGTATAATGGTATCTCTGAGATGATAAGGTAGAGGCTGGTGATCATGGTGTCAAAATGTACAGATTCAGACAAGAAGATAAAATATAATAAATTCAGGTACCTAGAATGGACATTCACCAATAAAATTCAAGGTCAAAGCTTTCCAAAGGTCAATAAACTTTTTACATTATAGGTACCATACAGTATAATGGTATCTCTGAGATGAAAAGGCACAGGTTGGTGATCATGGTGTCAAAATGCACAGATTCTGACCAGAAGATCAAATTAAATAAAATTAAGTACTTAGAATGCATATTCACCCATAAAATTTAAGGTCAAAGGTCAATGACCTTTTATACATTTATATACCATATTGTATAATAGTATCTCGAAGATAAAACGGCGCAGGTTGGTGTTCTTGGTGTCAAAATACACAGATTCTTACAGGAAGATTAAATGAAATAAAATTAAGCATAGAGAATGCACATTCTTCCTTAAATTTCAAGGACAAAGGTCAGTGTCCTTTTTAACGTAAGATAATGATCAGGGTATCTCTGGGATAAAACACCACAGGTTGGTGATCTTGTTGCCAAAATGCGAAGATTTGTACAAAAAGATCAACCAACAATTTGTGATCAAAACTTGGAGGTTTCATAATTTCAGACTGAAATAATGAAGGTCATTGAGAATGTATCTAGGGTCAGAGGTCAATGAACTCTTTCCAAAATATCAGTGGAAATTAAGTTTTAAAAAAAGTTGATAACCAAATAACACTTCTTCATATATTGCGATGCATTGCCAAAAGTAATGAAAAAAAAAATGAAATCAAGTATGTAATTTGAAATGATTTTTATAGTAGCAGCATTTAATGCATCATGATATCTAAATCAAGGTTGTCGTGTCTTTTTCTCTCCAGCGATAGGGCAGTCACCTCAATACTATAATAAATACTATAAACTATTAGCTTAATCTTCTGAAAATTAATAGGATAGGTCTAACTCTCATGTCACAGCTAGCATCATCTGAGAGCATTTCTACACAGCAGAGGGAAGATGATGATGAAAATGAAATGAAGGCCATCATTAGAGCTGCAGCTTCTGTCATAGTAAATGGCAGGTATCTCAACTTCAAGAAAGATGAATTCCCAATGATTCCCGTAATATTATTAATTACCTCTCATTGCAAGCTGCCAGAATCTCTCGAGATGCTAACGCTGCAGGACAAAACTTCATATCTGCTCTCTGCCGTTCGTCACCCATGATGCTATTTGGTCCAACACAAATTAGGCATATGATAATGAAATTCAAAATGAGATAATAGCTTACAAGTACACATCCATCGACCTAAAAAAAACTCCTGCAGCTCCACTACCAGTTCTTGAGAATCAAGCTGTGCAACATATCAGTTATAGTATATAGATCTATCCTAGTTAATAATATAGATCCTGGTCTGATATCCCTTTTACAGAACGTTAAGCCTTCATTAAATGTGCCAGATCAAAGTCCTGAAAATGTCAGAAGTTTTTCAAAGTTTGAATACTATTTGCTGAAGTTGAGACACTTAATTTCATTTACTATGATAAAAGCTGCAGCTCTAATGATGGCCTTATTTTAATTCTTCATCATTGTCCATGGCTATATGAAAATGATGCTTGCCATAATAGTGAGGCCTATCCTTTCCATTTACAGATTAAGTTATGGTTTATAATATTGATTGTAGAATTTGAGGTTAGTGACCTATTGCTACAGAGAAATTAGTACCTTGATTTAGATTTATAAAATGCATAGCTAAATGCTGCTACTTTAGACAACTTCACCATTTCAAATTAAATCAAACATGATTTTTTTTAACACTTTTGGCAATGCATTACTAAAATCTATATCGAAAAGTGCTATTTGATCTCGATTTTACCTCGAACTTGTATTTTGACATCATCATTCGTCAAGGAATCAACTATTAAATTTGTGTTCATTTTATAATAATAATAATCAGCTTTTATGTAGCGCTTAATACATCGAAACGACGTGTCTAAGCGCTTTACAGATATATTATTATTCCGGTCATCGGATTCAATCAGTTATTCCCGCACACAATGTGTGCACATCCTCCACTCCCTGGGGAGTATTCCAGCCAGTCGCCGATGAGGCGCACACAGTACTGGACAAGCTTCAATGACTTTCACATCATATTGGGTACCCATTTAGCGGTTCCATTACAATTGCTCCGCCGACAATTGCTACGCAAAATACGACAACTGCTCCGCCGACAATTGCTCCGGACAGTTGCTCCGCCGACAGTTGCTCCGTCGACACTTGCTCCGCCGATATTTGCTCTATCGACACTTGCTCCGCCGATATTTGCTCCGCCGATATTTGCTCCGCCGATATTTGCTCCGTCGACATCTGCTCCGCCGAAAATTGCTTCGCCGACAATTGCTCCGCCGATAGTTGCTCCGCCGACATCTGCTCCGATTATACGACATTTGCTCCGCCGATAGTTGCTCCGCCGACATCTGCTCCGATTATACGACATTTGCTCCGCCGATAATTGCTCCGCCGACATCTGCTCCGCCGAAAATTGCTCCGCGACAATTTCTCCGCCGATATCTGCTCCGTCGACATCTGCTCCGTCAATATTTGCTCCGCCGACATCTGCTCCGCCGAAAATGGCTCCGCCGTAAACTGCTCCGATAATGCTTGCATGATATATTACATGGCATACACAGGGGCCGCGGAACGGTTTTCAAAGTGGGGGGCTGCATGAGTCTAAAGTGGGGGGCTGACCATGCTAAAAATCGCAATCATATGGTCATTTTTACGTTTTTGTACACGGTTTTGGAAAAAAGTGGGGGACTGAAGCCCCACGGTTCCGCGGCTCCTGAATTCTGATACATGCATATAGAAAGAAATAGAAAAAAGGGGTAAGCACAAAGGAGGGATAGATATTTATTAATTCTTATTCATGGTGGGGGAGCATTTGTGTAAGTTTTATTACGTGCCTGGTGATTAGAATGAAAAAAAATACGCGTTTTCATGTAATTATTATAACAGTACAAAGAACTTAGATATACCCCATTCTTAGCGTCAAAATCGCTCTGGCGAAATATGCTCCGAAGTGGAGATATTTGCTCCAGGTGAAATTCAACGGTACCCCACCTTTTTTTGTCGAAAACCTGTACTGTAGTCACGCAAAATGTTTACTGTCGGTAAATTTTGTCCCACACAAACATGACCAAGACATTCAGTAATTAAAAATTAATATTCACGAAAATACCAACTTGTGAAACGCTACATGTCGTGTCACCTTCTCGCCACACCCCTCCAATTCCATATCCTCTCGTATACACAGTGCTCTGGTCTCCACATCCACATTTAATTTCATTTATTTAATTTTCAACAAAATATAAATCAAATAAATACAATCATAACAAGGCAACATCATAAAAAAATATACCAAGGTCATAAAATCAACTTGAAAAAGACATGTTATAAGAAAGTTACATACAAAGTAATCATGTGTAAAGGATTTGTAATTTATAATTTGTGAAAATGGAGGATCCCACTTAAAAGCAAAGCTTGTATATTGTGGGGTCCTCAAAATATGACAAGCGAGAAATGAATTTATATATATAAATCAAAATATAAACCATGATTACCAACAGGAGACATCATTAAAAAAAAATATAAAAAAATAACCAAAATATACGAAAATTACGCAAAAAACTCAGGAATGAGAAACAGTATAGAAAGAAAGCGGATGAATGAGAGAGAGAGAGAGAAAGAGAGAGGAAAGGGGGGGGGGTGAGGAATGAATGTGAGAACTGCATAATGAACTACAGGGAGAGGAGTGTAGACAAACAGAAGCAACGTAGCGCATGAGTGAAAAGGAACGGTGATTAAAGATAAAAATATGTGATGATGTATTTTTTAGACGTGATTTTAGGATTTCAGTAAGAAAGATTTCTTTTAAAAGTGTACAGAGAGGGGGAATTCTTTAAGTCGTTATGAAGGGAATTCCAAAATTTTGGGCCTTCATAAATGAAAGTATTTTTGGCTTTGAACGTCCTGAAAAGCGGTAAATGGAATTCATCTGATTGCCTAGTTGGGTATTTATGAATGCTCTCATTTTTATGAAATATGTCATAAAAACAATAGGTAAATCATTGATATTATATTGATACATAAACTGACCTAGTTGAAATTAATATAAGTCCTTAATTTTAAAAAATCTTGTTTTCGAAAGAAAAATAATGAGAGCGTATTAGAGCATTGCAAATAATCCGGATAACCTTCTTTTGCAGTATAAAAATCTTTTCTATCAACGTTTGATGGGTATTACCCCAAATCAAGAGACCGCAATTCAGGTATGGCAAAATCAATGACGAATAAAGCATAAATAATGAGGATTGTGGTAAAAGAAATTTCATTCTATTGATAACATCATATTATATACACCATGTACACCGTAGGTTTTTAGATTATGATAATATATAATAGTGAGTTGCTTTTTTGTTTTATGTGGATCATGATTGTTTTCTTCACTGATAGAAAAAGGATACTTAATTTTTTTTTTAATTAAAAAATAAAATCCATATGGTCCGCCAATAGTCGAATTATATTCATTCTGATGTTATAATTTAAGTAACAATTTGTTGTTGATGGGGGATATATATAATTTTACACGTAGTTTCAAAATAAAACAAATCAATCAAACAAGATTTTCTTCTATAAATGATATACCTTCATCTGTATGTGGCCGCCTAAGAAGAAAATGAACAAGAAAGAAAATGAAACGGAAAGGGTGAAATGGTATATTATTTTCTGAATATTAAGTCAAACTCTTTAAAAAAAAATCGATTTCTGTATTAAAAATGTCAAAAAATTTGCTCGCTCGCTTCGCTCGCTCGCATCTTTTTGGAACTATTGTTCCATCAGCCATTTTTGGCTCATTATGCCACTGTGAGCGTCAGACCAGTAGGCCTATAAATAATCCCAGCTTGCATATCGCGCTATTTAGTAAGATACGGAACATGATCGTGTTTTTTTTTTTAATATTCCGTTTTCATAACCTATGAAAAAAAAGTTTCAGCTTAGCTCCTCCATAATTTAATTGGCGAGATTCGTATCCTTTTGATTAATTTCTGGAACGGATATCAAAATATTTTGAAATATTAAAAAAATGAAAGGAAGGAGAATGAAATATAATACAAATAATACAACTACTACTAATAACAATGATAATAATAATAATAATGAAAATAGTAATGGTAATAATAATAATAATAATGATTATAATAATAATAATAACAATAATAATAATAATAATAGCAATCATTTGGTTATCTATAATGCGCTTAAGACATGGTATGTATCTAAGCGCTTACATATTTATCACCCCGGTCATCATTTTAATCAGCTATTCCCGCACACAACGTATGCACATCCTCCACTCCCTGGGGAGTAATCCAGCCTGTCATCGATTAGGCGCACATAATGCAGGATAGCACCTGGGTTGAGACTGGCAAAGTGTGGATTAACGACTTGCCAAAGGGTGCGACACCAAGGTGGGATTCGAAAACACGACCGTTTAAGTACAAGCCAAGAGTTAGAACCGCTACACCACATCACGACGGTTCCACTTTAAACTTTAGTCTTTAGTTAGGACTAACCCTTTAAAAAAAAAAATCCGCTTTTAGCGGCTGATCGGCGAAAATGTGGATGAAAATGTTTTTTCCACCCGGCCCCCCAACCCTAGTGGCGAAAGCTTGGTCCACTCTTTAAATATGTCTCAAGTTCACGATCACAAAATGTCCCTTTTCTGAAATATATCAAAAATATTCAATTAGCGCATTGCGCTCTCACTATGAAATATCTCCCCCCCCCCCCCGAGATATGCTTCAATGTTTACAATTTTCCAGGTCAATAACAGCTCGCGCTTTGTGCTCGCATTATAAATTCAGTTAAATGCGTATCGGGTTTCATGAATTTGTAACTATATTATTACTGGTATATATATTATTGTCTTTTAAAAATAACATTATTTGTTTAGACGTAGTGAGAGAGATACATATATTCATTTATTAAAACATATTTATATTGTCGCTATTGCACAGAATAGAACAAAAATACAATCGAAGTCTAGTTTTATAGTAACTCACCAGTAGCGTAATGAGCCAACAACAACAATTGGAGGGGGCCAGACAAGGATTACATTTATTTTCCTTTCCTTTATTTATTTTTTTCATTGGTAGGGAGAATGGGGGGGGGGGGATCAGAGACCCCTAGCACGCCCCTCCCCCATCTGTACGCCAGTGATGATCATACTTTCGTTTGGAACAAATTGAAAGAAAAAAGATGCAAGGATATAGATAAGGCCCAAGATGTAAATAAAAATTATTGATAAAAATATCAATAATTATAATGCTGCTAAATATACAATAAATCAAGCGGTCATCAATGAAAATAAACAGCGTGAAAGAACAAAACGAGAAAGAGAGAGAGCCCGTGCGAATGTATGGTGTATAAGTTGCTGGAAAGCAGAAGAGATATTGTGTCCAGCATCCCCCCCCCCCCCCCAATTTCTCTCCCCGCTCAAGACCGGAGTGAAACCAATGATAATAATATATGAACAAAAATCCAGATTCACAATTTCAATGGGGAGTGTGTCATTCCCCTTCTCCGTAACAATTTGTCAAGTGGCAGCGGCAGGGAGAACGATTTGTTTTTTTAAAGCAGAAAGCTGTGATGATAGGGGGAGAATAAAATAAATAAAATATTAACGAATAACAAGAAAAAAAAACCAACATAACAATTTGTATCAGGATGAATATCTTATCATTTCAAACATAGACCAACTTGGAGAAATAAGATGTTCATGCAATTGTCGTATAATCGAAGCAGATGTCGGCGGAGCAAATATCGGCGGAGCAATTGTCGGCGGAGCAGATGTCGACGGAGCAATTATCGGCGGAGCAATTGTCGTATAATCGGAGCATTTGTCGGCGGAGTAATTTTCGGCGGAGCAGATGTCGACGGAGCAAATGTCGGCGGAGCAAATATCGATGGAGCAAATATCGGCGTAGCAGATATCGGCGGAGCAGATATCAGCGGAGCAAGTGTCGACGGAGCAACTGTCGGCGGAGCAACTGTCCGGAGCAATTGTCGGCGGAGCAGTTGTCGTATTTTGCGTAGCAATTGTCGGCGGAGCAGATGTCGGCGGAGCAATTGTCGGGTCACCCATTTAGCACCTGGGTCGAGGGTGGCAAAGTGTGGATTAACGCCTTGCCAAAGGACGCCAGACCGCGATGGGATTCGAACACACGACCCTCTCTTTACAAGGCGAGAGTCTGAACCACTACACCACGGCTCCTCCATTTTCCATGCAGGTCAGTCTGTTTCCCATCAGAATCACTATATACATGCCACAATTAAGTTATCGACCTTTTTACTTAAATTCCCTGACGTTATTGACATGGTTGATTGACCTCTAGCCTCTACATATATTTTTCATGGCCATTATTTATCCTTATTTCAGAGTGAAATTATTAAACATCCTTTATCATGTTATGTTATGTTATACCGAGGTTTTTACCTGACTGCTAAGAAAGCACGAATGCCTGTGAGCAAGCAACCAGGGGACCGACGGCTTAAAGTCATCTCCGAGGGACCTGGTAATGAGGATAAATGCCTTACCAAAGGGCACTAGCGCACCACTTGGGAATCGAACCCGGGTCACCGGAATACGAAACCCCCGCTCTACCGACTGAGCTATCGCGCCTCCAAGTTTTCATTACACATATTTACCTTTCTTTATATTATTTACATATAAAATGGATTAATTTCTTTTTGGGGGAATCATGCATGGATATATAAATATTTACTATCTTTTGACCTTTGACTTTGGATATCAAAGGTGAAGGATTATTCTTTATGATTATTTTGTGCCTTTTTATCTTCTTGCAAAAATTGTTTTTTGACACCAAAATCACCAACATGCAGTGCTTTATCTTGGAGATACCATTAAACGATATATATAGCCTATGTAAAAAAGTCAATGACCTTTGACCTTGAACTTTATTGATTATTATGCATTCTGGGTACTTAATCTAATTTCATTTGATCTTCCTGTATACCTCTGCATTTTGACACCAAGATCACCAAACTGCGTCTTTTCATCTCAGAGATACCGTATATGGTATATAATGCGAAAAAGGTAATTGACCTTTGAAAGGCTTTAACCTTGAATTTCATTGGTGAATGATCATTGTACGTACTTGATTTTATTTTATTTGATCTTCTTGTAAAAATATGTACATTTTGACAACAAGATCACCAATCTGTGCCTTTTCATCTCAGATATACCATTATACGTATATGTTATATAATGTGAAAAGGGTCATTGACCTTTGAAAGGTTTTGACCTTGAATTTCATGGGTGAATGAGCATTGTAGGTACTTGCTTTTATTTTATTTGATCTTCTTGTAAGAATCTGTGCATTTTGACACCATGATCACCAACCTGTAATATTTTATCTGGGAGATACCATGATACAGAATATTTAAAAAGGTCATTGACCTTTAACCTTGAAAAAAACTTTCCCCAACCCGTATTCCTCCTAACTTTGTTGGTAAATGTTGACACCAATATATTCTCAAATCAGTCAAAAAACCATTTCCAATAATTTTATTCCAGATGGTTACTAATTACGGGATACTCAAAATGCAGGGCTCAAACACAACGGTTTGACAGAGCAAATTACCGCTTCTTTCCTATAACATCTCTTCCTCAGACGTGGTGTCAAACTAACTTGTTTCTTTTTGATAAATTTATATATTTGGCATTTGATTTGCACTTTTTAGATTTATTAGGAAGAAAAATTGTACATGTAGGCTACTGTACACCTTGGGGTTCTCACTTGCATAAAAATGACAAAAAAATCGCAAACGCCCTGATCAAGTAAACGCTCAAGCTGCTCTGACGGAGCTTGAAAAAAAACGCACGAGCGAAATGTTCCCTTTATGCATAAAATTTTTAGCAATGACTTAATCGTGAAGCAAATGCTAGCAGGCAGTTAGTCATTGCTTGAGCTTACTAGCAAAATCATTTGCTTGCTCATTTTTATACATACAGAATCAAGCAAAAGCCTAGCAAAAGCAATTGCTACTTTATATGCATCTGACCCATTGTCCCCTTGTGTAAATGTTTTATGAACAAAACAATAGTATTGATTGATTGCAGTTACATTGTTGCATTCTCTGTTTCTCGCAGTGGGTTCACGTGGTAACCACCTAAACTGGGTATGATTTGTTTTTAGACAAGCTAAACGGAATTATTAAAGGGAACTCAATTTAAGAACGGGGGGGGGGGGACTAAAGATAGGCTCATATAAACGATCAAAATTACAATTTCATTTTGTTTTCATTGTCAGACGAAAGCTTACAAATCATATTCTTTTTTTCTTATCTCACTTATGCTGTATATATATATAAAGTGTAGGTAATGTTTTATATAAATGACTTCAGCACTTTGATCTGATCAATCAAGTGGATATATATTTTTTTTATTTAACCTCAGCTGACTACATACTTATGTGAACCAAATCGATAGTTTAGTAAAACAATATTTCGAAATGTAATAAACTTTATATTGTCTATACGATCCTATTTGAGGAAAGGCTGAATATTCTAATGAAATTAATTTCAGACATAATTATGATAGAATATTTAAACAGAATGGGGGCATGACTTATATGATAGCAACTACAATTTTGCACACGAAGTGCAAATCTGACGACCCAGCCGTGGTGGCGAAAACTTTCCACTAACACGATGTACAGCACAATTAGAATGAGTGATCTCGATATTTAAATGCGCATTACTTTCCCATTACTTGTCAAGCTTATTAAAGCTTTCGTTGATCTTATTTTGTTTCTGTTTTTTAAGAGCTAACTTGCTATAAGGGTTTCATTCACCTTAAAAACCCACGTTTCCACTAAGGCCACGACAGCGCCAGGACAATGCGCGGAATGCAGCATTTGCAACCCACGTCCCTACCGCAACCTGTCCGGCTGTCCGGACATTCCAAGGGGTGTCTGCGCGCTGTCCTTAACCCTTCATAAGGTTCGGGACATCAACATTTGTCCGCATCCGAATTTAGTCGAGAGTAAAATTCGGACACGGAAAGTGAATTCCTGACACATTCGGGACCTTGTCCTGACGATGTCCCGATGATGTCCCACCCTTTCTAAACCCTTCCTCGTCTTCCGCAAACCCTCCGAAACCCATCCCCAATCAGGACAGCTTCAGGAAGCAGAGAAGCCAAGGGTTCAGGAACTTTCAGGAACGTGCAGACTGGAATAAGAAGGCAAGCGGAGTGATTCGTGAACACGCAGACAGGAATGAGAAGTCAAGCGGAACGTATCAGGAATGTGTGGATCCAATGCTAATATGTATGGAACGGGTACACAAGCAACAAAAGCCATTTGTGGTCAGTGCGCGAGAGTGGGGCAACGGGACATAATACAAGACAACAGCATCGCAAAACGTAGCGAAGAACAGGGTCAAGGTGCCTCATTAATATATCACTAAACAAACCAGAAACTGAATATTTCAAGCAGTGTTTTAAACAAATATCTCGCGTGCGCGAAGCGCGAGCTGATTTTTTCCTCTTGGGGGATAAGGGGGCTACAGACTTTAATGATGAACATTTCAAGGACCATCTAACTGGACAGAACATGCCAACGCGAAGCGCGTACTGGAATTTTATACTGATCCGAAAAGTGGACATTTCAAATATTAATGCGCGCAGATTTTTTTGTTTACCGAAAAAAGATGTTTCAAGCAACGTTTTAATTATGAAGTAGATTATTTCAATTCAGGAGATCGCACCTCAAGTAGGTTGCGTGAAACTCCGAGTTGCAATTAAATTTGATGAACCTCCAGTCAACCTTGTGAACTTATATTTATTTATTATTCAAAGCTCTTCCTGTGAAGGACATCAAGCACTCTATACAAGGATAGCATTTTCGAAGAATATATGTATATATACAGTGTGTATCAAAAAAAAATTACACTTTGAAAAAGCCCTGGGAATTAAGAAATACACATAATGTGGGTAATTTTTTCACATATAATCTTGGGTTTGGGTCTCATCTATGCAATGAAAGTAAAAGTTTTGACAGAATGTTACACTTGAGTGAGCACTGTCCTTTTTTTGTAAAGCTCGCAGAAATCTGTTTGCGCAGAAATGCTCGTTTTCACGCTGTGTCAAGGGGAAAGAGCGAAATCAAACTTACCGTACTAAACGTTTCTCATACACTTCCCTTGCACTTTTAGTCGATTGAAATAAAACGGATACATTCAAGCATTTTGTAACAATTTTGCCACCAAAATTGAAATTTCAACACTTAGTAAGCACAACCTATTACCCTTTTTGGGCCAGCTGGATCTGAGGACATAACTGAATCCGAACAAAACGTTATATCAGACATCTCTAGCACTTTTTCAATAAGTTGTTATCATTTAAAGTGGGTTTACATTTCATTTTTCATTTAATACTTGTTTCTCCACACTTTTTCCAAGCTTGACAATGATTAACAAAATGAAAATCAAGCCTAAGCTTGTAAATCAAATTTCAGTGTAAAGCATATATCGTCACGATGGCTTCGGTGTGTGGAGGAGTGGGTTGGGGCGCAATGCACTCTTCGAAGTGTTTTGGGCAAGGAAACAAGTTAAAAAGGTAAAATATATCTTCAAATCAATTTTATTAGCTAAATTCCATGTGTTCTTCATGATTAAGGTCTACTTTTATTCGCATAACTATTTCAAAGTTCTACGCAAATAATTTTTCACTTACTTTTCAAAAGTAAGTGGTGCTCACTCAAGCGGAAATATTTTTCGACAGTTATATCGTCATTTACTTAAATGGATCTGTACCAATGTTAAAATGTAGACAAATCCTCAGGATAATTGAAATGTATGATTTTACAGGATTTTTCTAAGTGTAATTTTTTTTTTATACGCACTGTATATATATATATTCGCCATTGTCATCTTGCAGTCATGGCAACGCGTCTTTAGATGCGTCTTTTACAGTGCGCTTCCTCCATCTTCAGCGCATTGATTTCTTTGAAAGGTGAGGTTCACAATCCGTATGCCCATGAACAGACGTGTTTTTCACGACTGTTTCAGAAACGGATTTAGAATCTTCTTTTTTTTTGTCACATCATGGGCACTGACGAAGAGTGTGACTTTACCTTTCATTTTTGAGAGCAGTGTTCTGTTTAAAATCTACGAATTCATTTAAACGGCATTTATTAAACCATTTATTTATATATTGTATATAAATATATATATCTATATATATATATTATGATGCGCAGATTAGGCCCTAATGTTAGTATACATCGTTTCGGCTTCGTAATCATTAATGGGGGAGGAACAAACCTGGACGATTTTTTTTCATTTGTCTCCAGTGCATGTCAAGGCTAGGCGTTTCATCATAATAATTTCGTTATTTGCCTAACAATACTATTTACGAATTTGGTTGCATTGTACCTTGAAGGCTTTTTAAATGAAATCAAAGGATGGATATTTTTCCTTCAATATTTCAGAAGCAAAATGAAACTGCACCTATCTGACTTCTCTTTTTTTATAAAATTCCTTTCTGTCTGGCTGGTTCTTTTGATCCAAAGCTTTACAGGTTTATCGATGAAAAGGAGAAAGAGTAAACATGAGAGAAGTGGAGAGACAAGATTTGGGGGCTGGAAAAACACCTGGAGTACCGAGGGGAAAGCTTAGACGTTAATGTTGACACGAACGATTATGGTTACATATTTTGTCCTTATTTGTATGTCTTCTGTAGTATCATATTTAAGTATTTAAATGACAATAAGTATGCAAACCCAGGTTCGGCACTGATTTTGTAACTAATGGAAATCAATAAAAATCGTGTTTTGCCAGTAAACCTATTTGAGTTCAATCGAGGGTGTGGTTCGGATTCTATAAAAGTAGAGACCCTAGAACTTTACTGCTGCATCCAATATGATATTAAATATAAACACCTGAATTATAATAACCTGGGAAGCGGGAGTGTTGTTGGGTATTTTGTACACCACAAGCAGCACCCCTGAAAATAGGTTGGTATGCTAAAATGTAGAGATTTGACACGAATCTTCTTCATTCCTGGACAGAAAAAACTTTATTATCTAATTACATTATTTTTATTTTTCAAATCGCCCAGATATTTAACTATATTTTATTCATCACCTAATCATTATCAAAAACATGCATACAATAGTTAAAATAGCATCATCATCATTATCGTAATTTCCACCATTATCCTAAGAGTAATCATTATTATCATCATCCTAATCATCATGATCATTATTGTCGTCTTAATCTTCGTCTTCGTCGTCGAATCGACCAATACCACCGTCATCTTTTCATCGCTACGATATTTTCTCAATCAATACGCAGATGCTTTCTACAACGCACCAATTCGTTTGAAAATGCAAATCGAATCACTCCGACAGTATAGAGAAAAAAATACGCTCTATATAAGCTTATTTTCAAATGTTTACTTTCTAGAGACCAAATTATTGTTTTAGCTAAAACAGAAAACTTTCCCTTTCGACACATTGCTGGTTTTATCTTTTCAGAAGAAGCCATGTAATGCAGTTCACTGTTGAAGAGTTTGGGTTGATTCCATTGGCAGTTTGTCTGGTTAGAAAGAATGCTTTCATTGTGAAGGCTAGATCTATTCAGGGTAGACATTTTCATCTTTCTAAAGATCATTTGAAAATTACATTGCGCCCTTTTCAATCCTGCTTGTATTATTTTCTCAAAGCATACCGTTCCGGTTAACATGATTAAAGTATATAGAAACACATGATACTACTACTACTACTATTACTACTGCTGCTGCTGCTCCTGCTAGTATTTCTACTACTACTGCTGCTGCTACTACTACTACTACTACTACTACTACTATAACTACTATTACTATAACTACTAATATTGCTACTACTAATAATGATAATTATTAATAACAATAATAATACTAATAATATTAACTTTAAAATCAACATTATAAGCAAACAAAATTATAACAACATCAACGATTTTCATAATAATGATGTCGATGATGATAATGATGATGATAACAAGAACAATAATACTAATAAAAATACCATGGAATGGGGAGTTGATTTGTTTATATTATATTTTTATCGTAATGGGCTCACATGGTAACCACCTGAACTCGATAAGGTTTGTTTTCAGACAAGCTAAACGGGATTATTAAAGGGGAATGAATATAAGGGAGAAAAAAAAACTGTAGATAGATTCATATAAACGATGAAAATTACAATTTCAATTTTTTACATTGCCAGACGAAAGCTTACAAATCATTATATTCTATTTATTTGCACGTTTATGCTGTTATATATCTAAGTTTATAATGTTTTATATAAATGACTATATATGATCTTCAGCACATTGATTTTTTCCGTTATAATAGTCATGGTTTGTCTTCAATCAAATGTATAATTTTTATTTAGCCCAGCTAAATGCATACTTATATGAAAACCAAATGAGACAGTTAAGTAAATAATATTTCGATATTTGATTATCTTTGCACTTTCTTCACAATCCATCTTGACGAAAGTCTGAATATTCTAATGAAATTGATTAAAGTCATAATTATTATAGTATATTTAAACATAAAGGGGGTATAAGTTTTATGACTTCTGACGGCATCGCCGTACGCGGTTAATTGGTAGATTTTTCCCAATAAAGTCCACTCAGACCAGCGTTTATTAAGTCTGAAGTTGTCAAACCGGTCATTAAGCACGAGTCACATCGCTCTTACCATAGTAGCAACTACAATTTTGCACACGAAGTGCACGTCTAACGTTCCCGTCGTGGTGGCGAAAACTCCCTACTCAGACGATGTACAATTATAATTAGTGATCTCGATATTCAAATGTGCATAACCTTCTCATTGTCAAGCTTACTAAAACTTTTTTTTTTAATTTATTTTTTCCTCTATTTTTAAAGAGCTAACATGCTCTAACAGTCTAATGGTTTCATTCACCTTTAGCGCACTAGGGTTTTTTTTACTCATGTGGATTGCGGATGAATTGTTATTATTCTATTATCTTATTTAGATTATAAGCAACACGATTCACAACATACCACTCAATTAAGAATTATAGTAGTTATTATTCCATCGCTATATATATATATTTGTGTGTGTGAGGGTGTGTGCGTGTGTGTGTATGTATATATATACACACACACACATATATATATATATATATATATATATATATATGTGTGTGTGTGTGTGTGTGTGTGTGTGTGAAGTTATACATGTACAACAGCTTTGGCAACTCTTTTTATTTTAAATATTGTAAAGAAATGAATGAAGAGAACAATGGTAGGTGTAGTATAAATCAAGGTTACCCAGAGCTATCTACCCTTTGGAAAAATTGGTGATGCCGAAAAAATGTCTCTGCCGGGAATCGAATCCGGGCCCCCAGCTTTGAACGCCGGTGCCTTAACCGCTAGACCACAGAGGTATGGTGTATGGTATACGTGTACTGTATAAAAGCAATAGCTTTGATCCAGCTGAGGCATGGCGGCTTGTCATTGTTCAAAACCCACCTTCACCCGACAAAGGAAATTATAATTGGTATAGTGTCGAAAATCTGTCTATCTGACGGTCAATCGGATCGGGGTCGCCCTAGCCACTAACCTGTCTCTGTGGTCTAGTGGTTAAGGCACCGGCGTTCAAAGCTGGGGGCCCGGGTTCGATTCCCGGCAGAGACATTTTTTCGGCATCACCAATTTTTCCAAAGGGTAAATAGCTCTGGGGAACCTTGATTTAAGCTACGCCTACCATTGTTCTCTTCATTCATTTCTTTACAATATTTAGAATAAAAAGAGTTGCCAAAGCTGTTGTACATGTATAACTTCACACATTTGTATACTTTCTCCCATACGTGTACTGTATCAAAGCAATAGCTTTGATCCAGCTGAGGCATGGCGGCTTGTCATTGTTCAAAACCCACCTTCACCCGACAAAGGAAATTATAATTGGTATTGTGTCGAAAATCTGTCTATCTGACGGTCAATCGGATCGGGGTCGCCCTAGCCACTAACACGTCTCTGTGGTCTAGTGGTTAAGGCACCGGCGTTCAAAGCTGGGGGCTCGGGTTCGATTCCAGGCAGAGATATTTTTTCGGCATCACCAATTTTTCCAAAGGGTAGATAGCTCTGGGGAACCTTGATTTAAGCTACGCCTACCATTGTTCTCTTCATTCATTTCTTTACAATATATATATATATATTGCGCAGAGTAGGCCTAGATGTTTTACACATCGTTTCGGCCTCGTAATCATTAAAGGGGGAACAAACATGCACGATACGAGGCTGTGATAATGGGCAGATGCATAAAAGTAGCAATTGCTGGCAAGCAATTGCTTCAAGCGCAAGTAAACGATCATGTTTCAGCAAATTACCGCTTGGTGTCAAACTACCTTGTTTCTTTTTGATAATTCTATATATTTAACATTTGATTTGCACTTATTATTTAAATGTATGAATTATTATGTAAGATTTATTATGTTTATTGTCATGTTCCAAATGTAGACTGCATTATTCATGTTAAATTTTTACAATGTGTTGTCTATCATTTTGCACGGCATGTAAACAAGAAGAATTTCCAATTATGGACAATAAATAAATACTTATACTTATTAAACATGTATTTGTAGGCTACGGTATACCTTGGTGTTCTCTCTTAGGTGCATAAACATGATTAAAAAACACCCTGATCAAGCAAAAGCTGAAGTTATTCTGACCGTGCTTGAAAAAAAACCAAGGAAGCACTTTAACACGCAAGCGAAATGTTCGCTTTATGCATACGATTTTTAGCAATAGATCAATCGTCAAGGAAATGCTAGCAGTCAGCGATTTCTTGAACTTACTGGCAAAAGCATATGCTCGCTCAGTTTATGCATACGAAATCAATCAAAAGCAAGGCAAAAGCCTCGAAAAAGCAATTGCTACTTTTTATGCATCTGACCCAATGCATCGTAATGTTCTTTTTCATCTTTTTCTTTTGCCTTCAGTGCATGTCACGGTTAGGCGTTTCATCATATCGTAATTTCGTTATTGGCCTAACAATGTTTTTTACGAATTTGGTTGCGTTGTAGCGTGACGGCTTTTTGAATGAAATCAAAGGAAAGCTATTTTTCCTTCAATTTATCAGAAGCAAAATGAAACTGCACCCTTCTTACTTCTCGTTTTTAATAGCATTCCTTTCTGTCTGGCTGGTTCTTTTGATCAAAAGCTTTACCAGGTTTACCGATGAAAAGGGGAAAGAGTACAGAATGAGAGAAGTAGAGAGATAGATACAGATTAGGGGGCGGGGAAAACACATGGAATACTGAGGGGAAAGCTTAGACACGAACGATTAGGGTTACATATTTTGTCCTTATTTGTATGTCGTCTGTATTATTATATTTAGATATTTAAATGACAGTAAGCATGCATTCCCAGGTTCGGCAGTAACTTTGTAGCTTATGGAAGTCAATAAAATCGTGTTTTTGCCTGGTAAACCTATTTGGGTTCAACCGAGGGTCTGGTTCGGATTCTATAAAAGTAGAGACCCTGGAACTTTACTGCTGCATCCAATATGGTATTACATATAAACACCTGGATGATCATAGCCTGGGAAGCGGGATTGCTTTTGGATATTTTGTACACCGTAAGCAGCACCCCTGGACATTTGGTTGGTATGTTAAATGTAGAGGTTTGACAAAAATCTTCTTCATTTTTAGAGAGAAAAATGTTTATCTACTTATCATTATTGTTGTTGTAATTTTTAAAGACTAAATTTAGTTCTGTGTTGGAATAAATCTTTCTTTTTTCTTGTCATCTTTTTTCTTCTGAACAAAATCCTCTGTCATCATGGTCATTTTGAAGTGAAACTCTTTTTTCTTGGTCTCTTTAACAAACCAGCACCCCCTATTTCTAAATCGTTATCAGGGCAGTGTGGTCAATCATTCAGTAATCGAAATATAATTTAAATATTGCGAAATAGCACAATCACATTTAGCTGGTAGACCAAGCGGCGATTCGATCCAGGAGCGTTTTGCTGAGCCGTACGTATGAACGATTCAATACAAATGCAATAAAAAGGGACGACCCTCGATGACTTTGATGCTGTGCTCATTTATTTTATATATCTTTATTTTTCCACGGCATTTGCCGGCATGCATGCAACCACTAATTTCGGGGAAGGTAAATAGTTAATAATTATAACTACAATAATTCCTTTATTTTGCTCGTATCTGTATAAAAAACAGCCACAATAATTTGGTTACTCAGGAAAGATTTAAAAAAATGAATAAAAGTCAGTAATACTCCCTCAGAAAGTATCTCAAAGGTGTGTATAAATTGATAGGAAGACAAAGCTTAAATTATAGCCAGCTTTATCAAGCTTTCTGTTCCAAATTAACTTATTATCCATGATATTTGTTAAAGTCTTCTGGGATCACGGGGGTCCTTCGCCATATTTTAAAGGAAAAAATTTTCATATATCTATGATATTTTTTCTTCCAGTACCCTATGAAATGTTTCCTTCCACTCATAAAAAAAATTTGTCAAAGTAAACAATTTTTAGGTAAATATTTGTCCGATGAATAAAAACGGTCTATACCAGTCAAAAATGTTATATATTTAAAACAAGAACAAAGTCGCAATTTTTGATTTTTTTTTTTGGGGGTCGGATAAATTCTCGATAAAACATAATTAATCTCGGCCAATTCTTTTAAAATTGTGATCAATAATTTAATTCTTGAAAGTCCATGGTAATCAAAAGTTGAATAAAACATTAAAAACGAAAAATTATCATCCTCCAGATTTTCCCGGTGTAAAATTATACTGGGCCGGTCGTTGGTGTCATATACTCTCTTTTTAACATCAAATTTGCATTTGATTTCAAAGAGCGTATATAAAGTCCTAGTAAGGTACAATAAAGGCAATCTCAGACTGTTTAAAATTATAGTTAAATAATATTTTTTCTTAATAACCTTCCACAGGTCTGGGTTCCTTTATTGAAAATCCGTGGGGTACATGTATGCAGTAACACAATATGTCATAAAACATGTCATAAAATGTCATTAAAAAAATACAATACTCCAATACATTTTCAAAGTGAAACAAACACTCCTTAGCAAGTAATTTATACACACAGACTTAAGGCACCAAAATGAAACGAAAATAGTAAGATTGCGACGTATTTGCTAAGTTTCATACCGCCCGATTTTTGCTTGTATTTTTCTTCTATTTAAAACATGATGATACTCTGTAATTTCAAACTTATCTCTTCATGTTTATTATTGCTTTTGTTTTTCTTTCGCCAAATATATTTGGTCAAAATCTTGATGATATTTCTTTTGTGGTATATTCTTTTATTTGGATCGAAATCACAAAGAGAGTTGTTGATAGTTTTAAATGGAATTGCGACCCAAAAAGAGAGTTTTGTAACTTTGAGAGAAAAATCAGACATGTCGATACATGATAGTGATGAATTATAATATATTTGGATTTATGTTTTTTTTTTAATCATTCATAATGTTCTATTTTTTGGCATGCAGGAAGTTGGTCTACATGTCAGAAAGCGTATTATAATATATTCTAAACTCATTTGATAGGATATGAAATCGGTCTAGTTTGGTCTACAATACACTTCGTCTATTATTGTATTTATTAGATTGAGTGGGTATTTTCTAACATAATAATTAGAAAATAAACCCGCTGTAAAAAGGTTATAACAATGAAATATAATTGGACCAAGTTATCGCTATCAAGCGACAAGATGAGACAACCCAGATGGTAGAAAAGGGCATCCTAGATCCATAAAAGGTAGGGTCCATTTAACCCAATGTTTAGTGAAAATTATAACAAAGTTTTCGAACTCTCGGGTAAAATGGACCCCTTAAATTTCGTGAATTTAGGATGCTTTTTGCTCAAACGGATTTGGGTATTTGCGACTGCCCGACCCAAAGCGATAATCTGTTGTGATGGCACAAACCGTGTGGACAAGGGACTTGTACAAACAATAGTGATTGATCCGGTCAATCTCATCTCTATCGATTTTTTATTCTTGTGATATTTTAAAATAGGAAATTTGTTCTTAGTAAATACAAATGAGCTCAACGATTTTTCAAGGCAAGAAATCACGTAACACCTGTGTCTGGGGCCACCTGTCTATACTTAAAACTTTCCTACAGTGGCCACTAAAACCAGGCATTTTTTCGTCGGTATGTCTATACAAGAACCTGTCTATAAGGGCAAAGAATCTTCACGTGAAAATACTGATTATATTGTACTAAATGTCGTGAAGGAGAAGTTGGGAGTCAATATCGGTATCGGCGACATCGACCGAAGTCACAGAGTTGGGCCTATCCGTAACATCCAACATAGGAATGAGAGTGTCCAGGGTTCGTCGTCTGTTGCTAGTGCTGTTGCTGACACCTCAACGACAGCGGCGTAACAGGGGTCGGTGGCCAGGGGGGGGCAAGAGCCAAAAATTTCCCGGTCGTATAGCATACTAACCTCGTACTAGTGAGAGTGGGTCATATCATGGTATGAACAGGCGTAATGGTGTAATGAGGCGACGATTTTGAGAGGGCCAGATATTGCGTATCGGGCAGAATTTATCTTTAAAAAAAAATGTTGCCAGCGAAGCGAGCCAGCAAAAATTTTGACATTTTTAATACAAAAATTCAATTTTGTGATATATAGATTTTGACATGATATCCAGATAATATATTTCAATCTTTTCTCTTTCCATTCCTTTTTTTTGTGTTCTGTACGCCACTGTGAACAGGATTTTTGCGGCAGTAGCGTGAAGAGTAAAAAAAAAAAAACGAGGGGCACAGTATGGCGCATGTGCTAAAAAGCTGCTTAATATAAATCCCGAGCGAGCGAAGCGAGCGAGAAAAAGAAAATCACCTTTTCATGAGAAACTGACTTTGAGATATTTTTGATATTATATTCAGTAAATAAAATCATAGTCCTACACTTTTCCTTTGCTTTTCTTTCCTTCCATACTCATATACGGCAGTGCTATGCGGTTGGGGTCCTGGGCGGAGCCCCCGGAACCTTTTGATATCAAAGCCGTTTAAACCTCGCAGATTGCCGCTTTTTTAAATCAAATCGCGGGTATATACAGGATATAGCTTTTACACAACACATTTATTCAACCCAGTTGCGTAATGAAGGCAAAACATAGCAATGTGGGAAAATTTGTAAAAAGTCGCCAGAGAGCAAAGCGAGCTGAAAAAAAATTGTATTGCCTATTGAAATTATATTCTAATTATGTGATAGATTTTTCATTATATTCAGCAAATAACAAATTTAATTGTTTCCATTCGTTTCATTACTTTGTCTCCTATAATTTCTTTTATTTCCCCTTAGGTCTGGAACCAGGCCCCCACACCTGTACGCCAGTGATTGAATGAAAAGCTTAATGTAGGAAAGGTCCCTACAGGGGGCGTTGGCGTTATAGAGCCATTTGAATGTTAGGCCTATAGATGAAGAGCCCCTACTGCGTGGGGTCTGGGGCAAAGCCCTGGTAGCTTTTTTGCATAAAATTTAGCAAGCTTATAATTATATAGCACAATGTTGGATGCATGCAGTCCATCTTTCTTCCCGCTCTTTATTTTCAATCCTCGGCAGCCCGGTCGTGTTATTAAAAAAAATTATTGTTCTTCTTTGTTTTCCAAGTTAGCTTAAATTGACTAATTCCATTTTACCTTCATTTCCCGCTATTGTTTGCCATTTTGTCATCTTTAAATTTATTTCCCATCATGCTATTGCTTTCCATAGGCCTATTTCGGAATGATTTGTTTTTTCTCAGATGTTGTTCTTTCTGTCCTTTTCCCGCTTTCCTTTCTTTTCCATTAAAAAAATGAAAATTTCTTCGTTTTATTTTGATTTTCCCTTTCCCTTTCCTCCTTTCCCTTTCCCCTTTCCTTCCCCCTTCCCTTTCTTCCCCCTCCCTTTTCTTTTTTCCCCGTTTTTTATTTTCCCGGTGAAATCCGCCAGGGGGGGCAGCTTGCCCCCCCTGCCACTGCTCAACGACATCTTTGAGTTCTTCAACTTCTTCGTCGACGTCATATGCCAGCAAGTTAACACTGTCACCATCTACCTCGAACAGGGATCGTCTTCATCATAGAGCAAGAATAGTCAAGCTCACCTCTTATCGTGCTCGCCAAACCATTCTCCTTTCTCGACGGAAGCTGAAAGGTACTGGGGTTTCCATCTCAGAAGATCTAACGGCTGAAAATTATGGGATACTCAAAACAGCACGACAGTCGACAAAGGTCACAGCTTCATGGTCGAGTGATGGTCGAATCTTTGTGGCGTTACCGGCTTCAAATGGCAAAACTGTCAAGAAACTCGTTAGATCACTAAAGGAAGCGAAGCAACTCTCATCATCTACTAGATCAAAATAGAGATTTGATATGACAGATGAAATGCAATTAACTCTGGAAGTTGTTGAATTGAACAGAATATTCCGTATACTTTGATTTTTTTATTTGTTATATATATATATTTTTTTTTTGTCTCGCCTGCATAGCAGAGCGAGACTATAGGCGCCGCTTTTCCGACGGCGGCGGCGTCAACATCAAATCTTAACCTAAGGTTAAGTTTTTGAAATGACATCATAACTTAGAAAGTATATGGACCTAGTTCATGAAACTTTGACATGAGGTTGATCAAGTACTACTAAACATCCTGCCTGAGTTTCAGGTCACATGACCAAGGTCAAAGGTCATTTAGGGTCAATGAACTGAGACCATGTTGGGAAAATTATTTTCAAAATCTTAACCGAAGGTTAAGTTTTTGAAATGACATCATAACTTAGAAAGTATATAGACCTAGTTCATGAAACTTGGGCATAAGGTTAATCAAGTATTAGTGAACATCCTGGTCGAGTTTCAGGTCACGTGATCAAGGTCAAATGTCATTTAGGGTCAATGAACTTTGGTCAAGTTGGGGGTATTTGTTGAATTACTATCATAACTTTGAAAATTTATGGATCTAGTCCATGAAACTTAGACATAAGGTTAATCAAGTATTAGTGAACATCCTGCCTGAGTTTCAGGTCACATGACCAAGGTAAAAGGTCATTTAGGGTCAATGAACTTTGGCCAAGTTGGGGGTATTTGTTGAATTACCATCATAACTTTGAAAATTTATGGATTTAGTTCATGAAACTTGGACATTAGGTTCATCAAGTACCACTGAATATCCTGTGCGAGTTTCAGGTCACATGACCATGGTCAATGGTCATTTAAGGTCAATGAACTTTGGCCGTGTTGGGGGTATATGTTAAATTACCATCCTAGCTCTGAAAGTTTATGGATCTAGTTCATAAAACTTGGACATAAGAGTAATCAAGTATCACTGAACATCCTGTACGAGTTTCAGGTCACATGACCATGGTCAAAGGTCATTAAAGGTCAATGAACTTTGGCCGTGTTGGGGGTATTTGTTGAATTACCATCCTAACTGTGAAAGTTTATGGATCTAGTTCATAAAACTTGGGATACAAGAGTAATCAAGCATCACTGAACATCCCCTGTGAGTTTCAGGTCACAAAACCAAGTCAAAGGTCAGTTAAGGTCAATAAACTTAGGCCATGTTGGGGTAATTGTTGAAGTGCCATCATAACTTTGAAAATTTATGGATTTAGTTCATGAAACTTGGACATTAGGTTGATCAAGTACCACTGAATATCCTGTGCGAGTTTCAGGTCACATGACCATGGTCAATGGTCATTTAAGGTCAATGAACTTTGGCCGTGTTGGGGGTATATGTTAAATTACCATCCTAGCTCTGAAAGTTTATGGATCTAGTTCATAAAACTTAAACATAAGAGTAATCAAGTATCACTGAACATCCTGTACGAGTTTCAGGTCACATGACCATGGTCAAAGGTCATTAAAGGTCAATGAACTTTGGCCGTGTTGGGGGTATTTGTTGAATTACCATCCTAACTGTGAAAGTTTATGGATCTAGTTCATAAAACTTGGGATACAAGAGTAATCAAGCATCACTGAACATCCCCTGTGAGTTTCAGGTCACAAAACCAAGTCAAAGGTCAGTTAAGGTCAATAAACTTAGGCCATGTTGGGGTAATTGTTGAAGTGCCATCATAACTTTGAAAGTTTATGGATAGAGTGAATGAAATGTGGACATGGGTGTAGTTGACAGTCTTAAGTCTCCGTTCAAATGTCATTTATGGTCAATGAACGTGGTATTATGTCATTATATGAATGATGTTTTTGTGAATGATTATTTATATAGTAGTTTATAGTAGTTTTCAAAGTTAGCACTGCTGCTATATTAAATTGCGTAATGCAGGCGAGACTGCCAAAGGCGTTCCACTTGTTTTTGTATATTTTTCCTTCAGTAATGCCAAATGTCTTCTAACTGTAGCTGTGTATTATGTAGCAGGCAGTGGCGTACCGTGGGTCACGGCATTGGGGGGGGCACCAGCAAAAAATTCGAGTCACTTAGGGAGCGCGCGAAGCGCGTTCAGTTGTCAGGTATACTGACCTAATAGAGATATTTTAAGGACATGCAGTGCCATTAAACGGATATGTATCTCACTGATAAAATAGTGCGAGCGCGAAGCGCGAGCTGAAAATTTTTGATATTCAGAGCTAAAAAGGGACATTATAAGCAATTTATTTTTGTAATCATGATACATAACTGTCTCGCTAAACAAACAATGCGAGCACGAAGCGCGAGCTAAAATTTTTGTATATATTGACCCTAAACAGGAAAATTTTAAGGACTATATTTTAGAATCCATTAAGAGTATGAATATCTCACCATAGTCATCTAATGCTAGTGCCATCCGTTGCTGATTTTGTTAGAATTACATCTAAACACAGACCATGAAGCACCTTTTGTAGTCATTGTAATCATGATTATCTTACGCATCTTACTAATCAAATACTGCAAGTGCGAAGCGCTAGCTGAAAATTTAGGAAATTCAGACCTGAAGAGATGCATTCTAAGGCTTGTTTGTAGGAATTCCCTAAGACCGTACGTATTTCACTAACCAAATAATGCGAGCGCGAAGCGCAAGCTGAAAATTTTGTATATATCGACCCCAAACATGGATATTTTAAGGACTATGTTTTTTAGGAATCCATTAAGAGTATACATATCTCACCATAGTCATCTAATGCGAGTGCCAAGCGCTTGCTGATTTTGTTAGAAATTAGAATTACATCTAAACACATGAAGCACTTTTTGAAATCATTGTAATCATGATTATCATACGCATCTCACTAATCAAATACTACGAGCGCGAAGCGCGAGCTGAAAATTTAGGAAATTCAGACCTGAAGAGGGGCATTCTAAGGCTTGTTTGTAGGAATTCACTAAGACCCTACGTATTTCACTAACCAAATGATGCGAGCGCGAAGCGCGAGCTGAAAATTTTTTATGTTCAGATCAGAAAAATTGTCATTTTAAGGACTGATTTTAGGAGTTCATGAAGAGCAGAAATCTCACCAATCCACTAATGCGAACGTTAGCACGGACAGGAAATGTTTTATATTAAGACCTTAAAATAGGGCAATCACTTTAAGTAGTCATGAAAAAGAAGAATATGTCACTACATAAAACAATAATAACTCGAATTGCGAGGAAAAATATATTTGTTGTATATTGATTTAAAAACGGGAGGTTTTAGTACAACAGGATTATATATCTCGTTAAACAGTCTATGCGAGCACCAGGAACAATGAAGACACAATGAAGCAAATAATGTTTCATAAAGTCATGAAAAAATGCTTCTTATGTAATATAACACAGTATAATATAACATTATAATGAACAATAATATATTCTTTCCCCACTACGTTTCTCTTCCTTTTCCCTTCCTTTTCCCCGTTTTTTTTTTTTGGCCAGCCGATTGGGGGGGGGGCACGTGCCCCCCCACGCCCCCCCCCCCGTAGTTACGCCACTGGTAGCAGGCAATGTAACTTAACTTGTAATGATTGTTTCTTATGTAGGCCTTTAAGAAATGAACAAGAATCTGAAACTAGTTTTGATGAAAATTATGGGTACTTTGAAAATTTGATAAATAATATTATACCCCTACGGAATTTGGAAATGCCTTGAAATTACATGGTGAGAAAAATCTGATTTTGGCAAATTTCAATTGCCGTAGTTTAAAGTGTAATTTTGAGACATTCACTAATTGTCTTGATGAAATTGGTCAGAAATTGTCATTTATTGGTATTTGTGAAACATGGCTCAATAATGAGGAAGAACATGAATGTATGATTCCAGGTTATACATTTGTAGGCAAACACAGAAATAATAAAAGAGGAGGAGGCGTAGGTATGTATATAAATGATTATATAAAATATATTAAACGCCCAGACTTGGTCACATTTACTGAAAATATCGAAATCCTGTTCATTGACATTCCAAATTTCTTGGTGGAAGCTGAATGGTGAGGTGAAGCTCTGTCCTGCAGGAAAATCTGCCCTTGAAAGAGGGAATGTAGCTGGAGGTCAGAATCTCTTGATACTGAATGCTGTCCACGTACTCTGCAGATCTTTGTTGCACCACCAGATCTGATGTAGCCCCAAGATCTGCAGAGAAGATGGGACCATTTACAGCATTAGGTTTTTAACAGATTCTGACCTCCAGCTACATTCTTACCTACCTACAAGGGCAGATTTTCCAGCAGGATGGAGCTCTTTGTCACACGTCAGCTTCCACCAAGACATTTATTCAGCACAAGAAGATCAAATGTCTTGAAAATAGGACAGCACAGTCTCCAGACATGACTTTATTGAGCATGTATGAAGCAGAATGAATGAGAGCACATGGAAACGAAGCCAAATAATGTGGGGGGAGTTGTGGAACACTCGTGAGGCCATCTTTTATGCCATTCTGATGCCTACATCAACAAACTGGTACGACCCCCTCCCAAGACAAGGCCAAAATAAGGCACAGCAGATACTAAAGTGTTGATTCCTGGTGTTGCAGTTAGTATGATGTTGATGTGATGTCAGAAGCAATGTTTGTTGATTCAGTCTGAATGATTTGTAAATTGCGACATGACTTTTGTCCAGCTGAAAAAAAAGGCCTACTTGACATTATTCAATTCAATTCAAATAAAACATTTATTTTCTTCTATTTCATCACATAGTTTTCTTGTAACATACATACATAAATACATAAATCAATTTGTTATGAAAAATATAAATATATACATGTTGGGTTTAAGGAAGAAGGCGTATACCCTAAAAGCTGAGGCTTGTGGCGGGATACGCCTATAGACATAAATACAATACAATCAACAATACAAAGGAAAGGGCAGAGAAAAGAAGAAAAGGAAAGGGAACAAGAGAGGGAGACGTGAGCGGGGAGGCGGGCATGAAAATAGAATGCTCAACAAAATATCAGTGGGGGGCAAAATATAAATGCCGCAACCACAATTGTCCATGGTTCATGTTATCATGTTTAAAGTCAAAAGGAAACGTAAGATGAGAAATATTTATATATACAACGACAGAAGCAATTTTTTTCATTTTATACTTAAAGCTGGTTGTCGATAGAGATTTTTTTATGTAATCCGGAATTTCAATTTATGTCACTGTTCTCATTAGCGTAGATTAAATTTAATTTCTCTGCTGCAAAATAACATTTTTAAACATTAGAATTAATCTGAAAGATATCAAAGATCACATGATTTTTGGTATAGTTAGAAAGTGATTACTTCATCAGAAGTACCTGCGACAAGACTTATGTACATTACAGTAATACGCTAATGGTTTTCTGTGGTTGTAATAGTTCAACTACTTGAGGTATTAATACCTTATTATGAAATACCTTACTTCGTTTTGTATATCTTTGCATTTGTTGGTCATTTGCCATTATCAGGGGAAGCGGAATTTCAATAAACTTGAACTAAATCTTTTAAAATACACGAACTACCCTTTCTGCATGGTCATTCATTAGGGATATAACTGTTTGGGGATACAATTGCATAAGGCCTATGTGTGTTACCATATATCCATATATCTCTCTAACTATGCCATCAAAATTAGAAATAACTGCTATCGAATATTTATTTCGGCACCTTCGGAGTTGACGCTGATTAAAGGTAAAACCTGGGTCTGTTAAAAAAGCACGAACTTTGAGAGATTGTGTAGATGAATCATCTTTAGCCTGCAACCATCATAGCACTGTCATCGAAATGTTGTTGTTGTTGTTGAATATGATGGCGCTCTTCAATCTCTCCAGATTATACGCGCCAGTCACTTTCGTAAGTAGGACGTCGTCGGCAAAGGAGATCCATACGACGTTAAACCATTGGTGACGATTATATGACATATTAATATAGATTAGTCACCCATCCACCTATTATATTAGTAGGTCCTACAAGATTAAACATCTTCGAGGAATAATACTTCAATACAAATAGAGAAATTAAATATCGCGCGTGCTAAATGATTGTTCGTGAAAAAGGGCACACCAGCTAACCAATCGGCTACTAGTTATATATTTATAGAATTTCTTAAAATATTCGTCAAATAACAATTCAAATGTGATATCACATACAATTACACGCCCTTCTTATTCTTTTGTCTCGTCTTTTCCTAGTTTCTTATTAATACAATTTTTAAATCCTTCTTGTGTTTGAAAGAAGAAAAAAAAAAAAAGGAAAAAAAAAAAGAAGAAAAAAAAAAGGACACACACCTAACTGTAAAAACGGTTAGTGGCATATATAAAACATAGTAGTTCCCGTGTATAATCGGGATTAATTAACAATTGTTTAAGATTCGGGTCATTCATCTTAAGTTTATTAAACATAATGCGTCTCTCCTTTACATATTTTAAACAAAATAAAGCATAATGTTCAATAGTCTCAAATTCTTTGCACGCCTCACAGAGGCCGGAAGAGTGCTGTTTAATTTGAAACATATAATAGTTTAATTTGCACTTACCTACTGTGATTTGATGAAGGAGGCATTCCTCTTTCCGAGAAAAACCTTTTCTATATGCCTGCTTAAAAACATTATCATGAATAGCATATAAAAATCTACCATTTCTAGACGCATTCCAATCTGCTTGCCAGATACTTTTATAAAATGTCATGCGTGAGCATGTGAGTTCATTTATAGTGTTTGGTAAAACGATGTCTACAAAATTTTTCGCGGCTCCTTTCTTGGCAGCTTTATCGACGATCTCATTGCCGTTAACATCACAATGTGAGGGAATCCATTCAAAATTAATACAGATATCATTCATACTGAGTTTATGAATTTTAAATAAAATTTCATTAACAATGGTGCATTTTATGAAATATGAATCAATCACATTCAGCGCTGACAAAGAGTCGCAAAAAATTACAACTGAACATGGTTTATCAAAGGATTCTAACCACTCAAGTGCCATTAAAATGGCCAGGAGTTCCGCTCTCATGATACTTACATTGGATAACCTGAAATACTTTTTTATTTTATATTGAGGAACATAAAATGCTGCCCCCGTTCTAAAATTTTCCTGTTTGGATCCATCAGTATATATATGTAAATAACCATTCCACACAATTCCAATTCTTTCTAGAACGATAGCTTTCATCTCGGCCGTTAGCATATCCTTTTTTCTAATTATACGATGAGCACAAAACGACACAGGAGGGCGGGACAAACGCCATTCCGGGATTCTTGTTAATAAGTTGTCTTGCTTCTCTACAAGTACCTCATCACTACAGGCTCGAAGTTTGAAAGGTCTTTCCCCTTCCTTCCATTCGTGTCTGTTCGTATGTTCAATGAAAATTTCTGTACTTGGATGGCATAAAGTGCTAAACAACAAATAATATCTAAATTTATCATTAAACAGTTTTCTCCGAAGATACAACGGTAATTCACCAGTCAAAACTTGTAGAGACTCTAATGATACATTGTATATCGTTCCTGTGATGATTTTCAAAGCTCTATATTGTATAGAGTCAAGCTTTTTCTTATGAGATGTACAGGCAGAATCATACATTTCACTTCCATAGTCTAAAACAGATAAAATAAGACCTTTGTATATCATCATCAAAATTTCATACCTATTCCCCCAGGACGTACCCGAAACGCAACGTAATAAATTTAATCTTTTCTTACATTTATCAATAATCGCATTAATGTGGCTAGACCAAGTTAGTTTTGAGTCTAACCCATAGAGATGTATACTAGTAACGCTAGAGGGCGTACTTCGTCAAATCGCTGTGATTACGTGGAGACCGTCCGCCATTGCTCGATAGGTATTCGCAGCCTGCCATGAGCGTACAGTACCTATGGGGCATGTACACGGATGAGCACAGAACATGACAAATTGATGACATATGAGCACGAAAGCATATGGAAAAGCAAAATTGTAAATATTGCACTGGATTAAAGTTCAAATACAACAAAAATCTAGCAAAACTGAGGTCAAAAGGCCTATATAGGCCTATCTATAGCGCATAATATAGGCCGATACAGCTATAATACAGGCAAACGATTTAAAGTCCCAATTGTTTTTGCTTAGGTAAAATTTCGATACATTAATATGACTTCTATTTTCTAATGATTTGGAAGAGATGAATATCAAAAATAACATTTAGGCCTAGGTCCTGATAAATAAATTTAATGTGTTTTAATATGATTTGATGTACATTAACCTAAGAAAATTCATAGGCCATATCACAGTGTCTGATGCATCTGAGACGCTGTATCGAAAAAAAAACCACGATTGTATTTTTATAGTTCATAGTTTCCTAATTACTATTATGCTGATTGCTGATAATTTATTTCTTCACTTTAGATAATTGTTATAATTCATTTTCCATATATATCTACACAATAGGGCCTATAATAACTCGATCCCTTTTCCCCATGTCTTACACGCTGATGTAAACCAACATCACAAAAACTCGCGAATCATAAAATGACTTTTTTGATATTTGGAAATGATTTACGCATTGATTCAGTTAAAAATTGATGATTTAGATTTCCTTTGCTGGCAACCATCCCATCATATTTATAAATATGTATATAAAAGTATACTTTCTTACTTGCGATCAATGTATAGAAAAGTTTGTTGACAGCAAAATTTGCATATCAAATGCGCGCATGCAGTCGTACAATTTTGGAATGTACAGGAGGCCTAATGGGGGGTTGGATGTTTATGTACAGTGTTATTGCCTTGCAAACATTTTAAAACTTCGGAGAGTAAACAAATCACAATGCGCAAAACAATTTTACTTTGATTTTCTGGAAAGTATAGACTTGATTCTCCCCGGCTGAAAATATGCTGATCGGCAAACTGGCTGAAATATTTTGTTTATCGCCGTTGTTTCTGATCCTATAATGATTGGACCAATATCATGTGAACAAATCAAGGATAGAATAATAAGGAGAGGAAGAAGGGGGAGAAGGAGAGAAGAAAAGGGGCGGGATTATGATATATAATTTGTATTATACTATAAAGAATATTATTACTACTGCAAGAGTGTATAAAACTAATATCATGAAAGACATCAATGCAAACTTATCATAATTATGAAAACGGTTGCAAAATTGTGAGTACTAAAACCAAACATAATTATGAAACAATAATATTGCAAAAGTGACAATACTTGGAATAAGATATTAAAAATCCTAATTTAATCTCAAATTTGATACCTGCCTTGAAATTGTGTTAATTAACTGTGTCTGTGTCGCTTGAATAAATGAACTTTATGGCAAATATTTGTAAGCACTGGCACCGGCCTAACATATAAACAGATAAACACGCGTTTTGAATATCCAGTTTTGTTTTTCATTTTAAAAGTATAACTGAATTTGATTTTCTAGTTTTCTTCCTTTAATATCATTTGCTGGCCTATGGACCTGAGTTTGGTTATTTGATCAGTTTTTTTTAAATAAGATTTCCATGGATGAACAAAATTATTATATTATGTTAATTACGGCGTCGCGGAATGATTTTGAAAGTGATGGGGTGCATAAAATCACAATCATTTATTATGTGTAATGTTCATTTTCATTTCAGGGAGGGGTCCGGTCGCGCCCCCTGTATTTTATTTTGATCAGTATGTTAAAGCGAATTTGCTTAGGTGTGTTTGTTATTTTAATTGCACACACGGCCCCTAAAAAGCGAATTAAAACAAATCTAACTTAAAGTGAAGGGAATTAAAACTGTCATTTTTGAAAAGTTTGAACAAATTAGGCTATATTCTCGACATTTTAAATCAATATTTTATTTTCGGGCCATATAGGCCTGCAGATTTTGGGGAATTTATTATGTTCCTATAAGAACAAAATCAGCACGTTCACCAAATAACACAAATTTCAACATTGATGGTGTAACGGGAGGCTCACCAAGAACAATAATGAGATGCCCTTTAATAGCGCATGTAGATCAAAACACTAACTTATACAGAATTATTGTACAACTTAATATATAAAAATGATAGGCCTATATTTCATACAAATTAAAGCAAGTTACATATCATGTAGGCCTATATAGAAATTACAAAATTATATCCAACATAAACATAGAATCAAAGGACGTAAATGTGGGAAGGATGGAAGGAGGACGATGCAGTTAAAGGTAGGGAAATCCAGAGAAGGGCTAATTCACTGCAGTCTTTTGAATTAATTGTCAATCTTTCTATTAATGTCCGCTGTATGTTTTTATTTTTATATGATTGTTTATATGATAGTATATCAACATTGTTATCTATTACAGGCCTATAAACGGACAGGTAAATGCAAATTATTTAGAATTTCATCCCGAGAAATCAGGTTTTTAAAATGCCAAATTAATAGCATAATCCCCATGTAATCACTCTAATAGTGTATTGAGATGCAATTTGTCATTCATATTTTCGATTTTTATGAGGTTGTGTTCTTTTCTTCAAGAAAAAGGCCGGAGACGGCACCCCTTTTCACAGCGTTACAACGCACGAGCTATGGGTACATCCGGGTACTTTTGCGAATCTATACCTATCGAGCAATGGCCGCCACGCTCCACACAATCACAGACGTTAAGTACGCGCGCCTATGGCGACTCCGCACTCTAGCGTAGTTAGTATACATCTCTATGGTCTAACCACATACCAAGAAATTTGAACTGCTCACAATGAGGCAAAACATGCCCATTTATTTTCAAAGTAATATCTTTCTTTTGTTTATTGGTAAAAACTAAAACTACAGACTTTGTGTGAGAAATATTTAATTTCCATCTCCAGCACCAGATTTCGATTTCATGGAGGGCTTCTTGCAGCTTTTGGCGAACCAGATCTAAGTTTGAGCTAGTAAACCAAATCGCGATATCATCTGCATAACATGATAGCTTTACTCCACTTTCTTTAATCTTTAAGTCATTTAACATCAATGTAAAAATGACAGGACTTAATGAGCTCCCTTGCGGGATTCCGTGCTCTAATACATAATTGTCTGACATACTATTGTTAACTTTCACGTTACAATATCTATTTCTTAAGAAAGCTCTAATAAAGAAAAATAATTTTCCACTAATATGTATCTATACCATATTTCATGTCGTAGATGGCGCCCTTAGGTTTTGTGACGGAGATAACACAGAATTACGGGACATAAAATATCCGACAAAATTGTTGTTTTCTTGCAAAATTTTCAACATGTACTCATATTTACATATATTCATTCAAGAAAAGAACTATCATCGGTATTTCTCAGGCACAGAGCCTAATATAATATTCATCCATTCGGAATTTATGAAATTATGATTCAATTTTGATGATATCGTCGGGACATGCGGTTGTATTAGGGGGTTCGGCACATTCAGACAAAACAACAACAAAAAATCACCGAACAGATTAATTTCTCCAAACTCCGTTAATATACATTGTTAAAGACATTCATGTCAGCATAAATAGAGAAAAGTTAAAGTTAAAATCACATAAATATTTCTTTGATTATCATGATTATTATGATTATCGGGACACAAAAGGAGACACTTAAGTTTGCGAAGAATCACCATCATAATGAGTGACCTGTGCTTTTGTGCTCCTGGAAAATCTTGGTAAAAACCTACCTTAGCCTTGAAATAACCCTCTTACTACGGTTATTGAGTCTTCAATTGAGAAGATTAACAAAAACTGACATTTGAACAAAATCAACAGGAGCAGTACTCAACCGCGTAGCCAGGATTTCATTTAGGAGGGGGCGGTAAATGCACGCGAAGCGTGCCAACAATAGGGGGTGGGTGCAGGGAGGGGGAGTTTCCCTATCCCTTGCGAAGCGCGAAGTTTTCGGTGTTTCATAAATTAAAATGAAAATGAGCCGTCTCTCTTGTCTCTAGTATTATATATTTGTTAGAAGAATGGATAGACATGATAGAGACGAAGGATTTTCGATTTAAATCTGAAAAATTTAAAGGAAATGTTTTTAACAATAAATTTGTACGAATTCAAGGGAAATGCATATTTAACCCAAAGGTATGTGAAAATAATATTTACAGACTGAAAAAAATTATGGATTATGATAGAAACTCAAGGTCTTTTTCGTACTTCCAAAGACAGGGTTTAAACATAAATGATTTTCATTTGATAGAGTCAATTTATAAAACTATTCCAGTCAGCTGGAAACAAAATATGAAAATAGATAGCAAAGAGGCTTCTCTTAGGGAAGAAATATCATTTATATCTGAAAAAGAATTTTGTCAATAGATCTAGAGGAGTTAGTATCCAAAAAGGTTTATGTAAATTTTATGAAATGTAACTTCGCAATACCTGATGTTTTCGAAAGGTTAAAAAACAAATATAGTTTTTCTTATGAACAGATTGAACACATTTTTATGAGACCAAGACAATGTACTCTGAACAGTAGATTAAGAGAGTTTCAGTCTAAAATGTTGCCCGGTATTGCTTATACAAATCATTACTTGTTCCGTTTTAAAATCTCACAAAATAATCTGTGTTGTTATTGTAAAAAAGAGGAGGAAACATATCGCCATCTATTTTTGGAATGTGAATATGCTTGTTTGGTTTGGGATAATTGTAAGGAGATGTTTGGTTTTATTTCTACGGGTAATTTAAGCTGGGAGAAAATTCTTGTAGGTGTAGAATTAAAGGACGAAGGAAAGGAACGCTTAGTCAATCATTTTGTGATCTTTGTTAATTTTTAATCTTCAAAGGGAGGGAAAAGGGTGCACTTATAACCATGGATGAAATTAAAAGGAAATTTAAAGGAGAAGAATGGGAAGAAAGAAGGCTGGCGTTAGGTAGAGGCAAAAATGTATCTACATTTAAGGAAATGGGAAAATCTTAATTAAAGGAATATAAATAGGAAGAGTGGTGCAAAGGTATATATACAGCGAGAGACAAAACCACAAAACAAAACAAAAATAAACAAAATCACAGAAAAAACAAAAACAATACGGAGAATTGAAGTCCCTTCCATGTAGAATATAGGCATAAAGGGGAGGGTGCTCCTAACCTGGGGACGGGGGGGGGGGGAGGTAGAACATCACTTTTTATCTTTTTTTCTCTCTCTTATCATTTCATACATCTTGTTAATATTTCATTTTGTAATTGCTGAAACGCATTAGTATTAATTTCAAGTATCTTTGAAGTTTGATGTATAATTTGTATGATTATACTTGTTATGGTTTTATTGTATAATTTATAATCATGTTTCAAATAATATGTACAACTTGCTTATGGAATGTGAATGTGTAATTTGATTTGAGAGAATTCAATAAAACATCCTTTAAAAAATACATTAAAAAATCGAAAAGAAGTTTTGTATTTTTGCAGATTTCAGTCGTTTTATTTTTCATTAGTTTGAAACCTTTTTTAATCGATTATACAATATTGATTAGGCATTTAATCTATAATGCTCTTTTATCCTGCTTTCAAATAAATGGAAATGCTATATGCTTTATTGGTAACTAGGTGTGCACTTGTTTGTTAAAAAAAAAAAAAAAAAAAATTAGAGGTGCCGTGGCCGAGTGGCGCCTGGCTATACATAGAAGTCCGGGGTTCGATCCCCGGCTGCGGCACCTATGCCCGTGAGCAAGGCATTTAATGTTCTGCTCTTTTATCCCGCTTTCAAATAAATGGAAATGCTATATGCATTATTGGTTACTAGGTGTGCACTTGTAAGAAAATCAATAAAATTAAAAGGAAAAATAAAATAATTACTTAATACAAAACTAAAAGGAGCCGCGTCAGAGTGGTCTAAAGGGCATGACAATGCATGGGAAGTCCGGGGTTCGATCCTCGGCCGCGGCACCTATGCCCGTGAGCAAAGTATTTAATCGATAATGCCCTTTTATCATTTCATTCGAATAAATGAAAGTGTTGGTATACGCATTCTTGGTAACTAGGTGTGTAAAAAAATAATAAAAAATAATCAGTAGTGCTCAAATTCGTGTCTCTATTGCAAATTGCTACTTCGAACAAACTTGTTACCGTGGTGGTTTTACACTTGACTTTTTACTTTTGTTGATGTTTTCAGTTGAAGTTTTCTCTTATGTATAAGCGTTTGGAGTGTAGTATTTTACTGTATGCATGGTATTTGTATTACATGTACTGAGTGTATGTAAATATTGTATATATGTTGATATTTTGATGAATTAAATTATTGAAAAAAAAAGTTTTGAAGGATCATCACCGACATAGGTCTAATATACTCCAAATTAAAGAAAGTATATGTTCATTGCATAATTTTCCTCATAAACGTGCTCAAATGTTGACGGACACAAATTGATAATCTAAGATGGATTTTCTTAAAACCTGCAAAAAATTTTGCTTTTTCTTCCATTTTTATAATAAACGTTTTTTTTTAGGGTAAGCTTCCCCTTAATGTTGTAAAATGTTTTTATTTCTGAAATGTCTTATTTAATCAAATGAAATAAAATGGTTTACTTTTGCGTTTGCATATGAAGGCTTTAAAGCAACTGTGATTGGGCGGAGTGAACGAGCAAAATATTTGATCTCTTCGATACAAAATATGTTAATTTGTGATACATTGAAATATACCAGTAATAAGCTAGAATGAAACTTGTGACAAATAAGAGTCTGCGGATGACACTGTTGTCATACTAACGGATTTTTTTTTTAAACAAGTGCATACCCAGTTACCCATAATGCATACAGCAATTCCATTTATTTGAAAGCAGGATAAAAGAGCATTTTCGATTAAATGCCTTGCTCACGGGCATAGGTCCCGCGGCCGGGGATCGAACTCCGGACTTTCCATGTTTAGCCAGGCGCCTTAGACCACTCGGCCACGGCACCTCCATTTGAGATTGTATCACGATCACTAATCGTACATAAAAAGAGACATGTTTGTTTTTCATCATAATCGATTATAAAAGGTATAACTAAAGAAAAAAATACAATTATGTAAGTAATATTTATTAAATGATATAAACAATGATCATTAAGTAACAGATTTTTGTCATTTTCAATTTTATATGATAAAAAAGAAACTTACCATGTAAATACTTTGAAGTTATTTTTCATTTAAATACAAACCTATATCATTAACTAGGATATACCATGAATATATATTGTATAAGAGGGCGAAGCTCCTTTCATTGTCGACGGACGACATTTGGTCGTAACAGAATTGTATCCTTTTTGTAAGACCACTACTGACGGATGTGGTCTATATGACTCAAAAGAAAGAACACATTATTGCACCCTGCATTAATTCATACTAAGGATAAATGTTCGATGTAGTTATAACTGTGTATATTCCAGTGTTGTATTGCCTTGATGCTCGGCCTTCACGTACGTGAACCGCCTATAGAGTATGTTTCAACTCAGCGGAGCCCGCCATTATAAAAGCCCTCTCACGGTAGGTCGCCTAGCAATCTTGTTAGCAATGCTAACGAGCATGTCTGCGATATTAAAATCCTAAAAACTGATGGAATCGTTAAAATTTAGTAAGGCTATGAATGTTTATTATTTACATTGACTATCGGTGTATCAACCCATATCGAATTTACAAGCAAGTGTGGGTAAAAGGCGAATTACCAGTCATTTTGATGAAATCCTTATTTTCAATATCTTCATAATTTTGTATTTCTTTGAAAAACATCTTATTACATTAACTAGAATTTTCCCGAACTGATTACGTTGGTAGACTATTTTCTCCATCATTAATACGAAAATGTCAGTCCTTCAAAATCAGGGCATTTTTTGTTCTATTTATGAAAGAAAATCGTGAGATTCGAACTACTATACCATTGTTCTCCCGAAAAAGGGTTATCATCTCATAATGTTGTGTAAATGATACATAACATTAAATCTTACGAGTGTAGCAATCAATGTTGGATAACATTTTTCACGATGAGTTTCGTAATGAAGAGAAAAATCAAGTTCATTCTTAGAATTACTATTAGAAATAAGGAAGATAAAGAGATGGTATATACAGAAGAAGAGGAAGGAGGAGGAGAAAAGGAGCCGGGCTCAGGTGTCTCAAGCGGATCGGGAGAAGGGGGTGTTCCTTTTCCCCACTCTCTTTCAAAATAACCTCGACCTCAGGGGCCTGTTGGAGGGAAGGCCACTCATTAATTGGCGTATTCCCGGAAGTGCATGCATGGTGATAGATACCCCTCACTTGTGGAAAGAGCCGAAATGCCTCTCTAATCTTCCCTCCGTTTTCAACACAGAAACTACATTTTTTATTCTTAAAATTAATAAACTACTGTTTTTTTTTGTTTTTTTTAGTGCTTAAATTGCATGGCCGAAAGTCTAAAAACTAAAAATTTCTCGCAAAGTGGCCATCAGCCCGGGTCCATTACGAAATCCGATGTTTTGCTTTCTTGCAATGGTTATAGGGCCTATCCGCCAAATCACGAGTGCCTGGTAATATCGCAGTTGTATGATTCAAAATTGTTGTAAATATTGCCATTATTTTTATTTTAACAAATCAGCTAGAGCCGCCAGGTCGTCTTCATGTCCATTAAGTTCGTGGAGGCGGCCGTGGAATTTACAAAATATACAGTTGTTTTATGATCTGTTTAACATACAGTGAGATACTCATGACATTGGGCAAACTTAACACGATATTTCCCAAATCTTGACAGTTCTATCATTTTTAACTATATGCAGTCAATATTACACATTCTTAACCTATAAGATTGACTTTTTGTAATTCATGCAGGAAAGAAATAATAATTCTCGAAAATGAAATCATTTATGTGTCAGGTATATTCCGAGCATTTTTAGATATCGGTAAACTATTAATTTCACAGATTGAGTATCAACATTAAACTATAAAACTGCACAGTGGTCATCGCAAGGGGAAAAGGTTGGTGGAATATACCACCCGACACCAGCATGACCAGTATGGGACTATATAGATAATCCCGTCCGACACACTAGGGATCAGCCCCGTCTGCGCACGCTAAAATTTATCATTCTGCGGCTCGCGTGCTAAGAATGAACTTGATTTTTTCTCTTCATTACGAAACTCATCGTGAAAAATGTTATTGGTTTTTATATAAGTAGTTACAAATGTTGTTCTGTATATCTAATGACACTAATGGTCAATACTACCAGTCAGCAGTAGCAGTAGCAGCAGCAGTAGTAAGTGTACTTAGCAGTGCCATCAATTTTAATTATCAAGAATTATCATCACATACTTAAGTAACAAAGAAAACAGAAGTGATGAAAAATAACATTATTTATTGGTAATATGTTGTTTAAAAATGATGATAATGGCAAAATCAATAATAATGATAATGATGAAGATTATAGTGATTTTATGACAGGAATAATTCTGACAGATCTGACTGCAATTTTGACAACAATTTCATACTTTCAGAATAGCTACATGTAACTCCAAAGAATGACAACAAGGTTGATTTCTATTCCATTAGGATTTTCCTTGACCAACAAGAATGTTTTAAGTCTTAATGATATTCTGAAAAGATTTGGTAAACTTGAACACAACAGGCAAGACAGAGGAATGGGAAGAGAGATAGAGAGAAGTGGGAGGCCGGTTTGGCAGAATATACTGCTAAATCAATTACTATGTTAATAGGCAGTACATCTAAAAAAAAAATTTGGGGGGGTATAGTGTCTCAGATTGACAAAACAGAGTTAAAAAAAACATTACTTGTTTTTAATCATATGGTTCGACAGTGAATTTCATTTCACTACAGTTTCAAGGAAACAAAATATTTGTTTTTGTTTCAGTGTGATTTCATAGAAAACTCTATTTTATTGTTATAAGACATAATTAAGATTTAACCTCCCCCAATTAATGGTGTGTGGTGTGCCCCGTTTATTTTATATCCTTTTGAATATAACTTTATTTTTTAGTATTCTTTATTCCAGTTTTTGAGGTAAATTAATAGAAGATACAAGAACAGAGAATTGAAATTTAATATTGGTTGTAAGCAGAAAAAAACATGAAAACTGGCATGAGTCCTAAAAATGACTCATTTTCAGGTCAGCATTTGAAAATTTCAACTTGTGCTTTGTGCTCTCTTGCCCCCCTGACAAATTCGCTGTAGGAAAAAATTCCCGTTTTCCAAAATCGAAAATGCCCTTTTTTCCAAATCAAATGTGCCCCTTTTAAAAAAGAAATACCTTTTTTTATAGTAAAACATAATACATTTTAGAATAAAAAATCACCAAATTTTGGATAGCGCTCGCATAAATTATTGTTAAGTAAGGTACTTATTCTGTTCCCTTTTACAAAAAAAATGCGTAGAATGTCCAGTTATCAGCTTAGAATATCACAAATTTTTGAGCTCGCGCTTTGCGCTCGCATTATTTGATTGGTGAGTTTAATGTATCCTATTTATGAGTCACTAAATGCAGTCCAGAACAGCTTCCTTTTCTAGTCAGTAAAATTTTAGCTCGCGCTTCGCGTTCGCGTTAATTCTTTAGTAAGATGCACATCTTTTTCATGATTACAAAAACAGCTTGGAATATTTAATTTTCATTTCTCATTACACGAAATGTCCAGAAGTTTGAGCTCGTGGTTCGTGCTGGCAACATCTCGCAAGGATGCCCTTTTAATAGTGATTAGCGCCATAATTGACCGAAAATCGAGTTTTACAACTTCAGAATTGATTTTTTTTCAAAACCGACCGCTCGCTCGCTACGCTTTCTGGCAGAAAGGTAAAGCCTAAATCAAAATATCTGTCTTATCAATTAGAAATCACTTTAAAAAGGCTTTCATTTTGACTTATAAATGTATTTTTAGGCTTTGACACCCCCCCCCCAAAAAAAAAAAACCATTCTGCCTCCTCTGTCCCAAGGAGTGGAGAAAAACATACGTTGATAATGGGCATGCCAGGATCAGATGACCCTGGTAATGATAATTATTGCAATGTAAATCGCCAAAAAAATAATGTATTAAATGTACAAAGGTAACTACATTATTATTTTAATCATGTCTAACTTTATCATGAAATTATTTTTGTTTTACATGTACAAGGGTCAAAATTTTCGCTCGCTCACACCTTTAATACATTTTGCCCTGTGTGTCATGTCCGCCGCCTAAGCATTGTTGTCTCATTGTTCTATATACATGTATTGAAAGTTTGAAATGCCTTGGCCTTGGCCTTGAGGTTTTCAGGCCTTGGCCTTGGCCTTGGCCTTGGCCTTGGGTTTGCATGCCTTGGCCTCGGCCTTGGGTATTGAAGCCTTGGCCTTGGCCTTGGAGGATTGAGCCTTGACTACAACACTGGTATATTCTCATACTCCGAAAGGTGTCGACAGAATAAAGTTTCAGTTTCACATTTTTGTCATTATCGTTCCCTTATATGGATGGTCTCAGTTTACCATCGTTTCGGACTTATTTTAAATCGTTGAAATTCATAGGAGTGAAAAACTGGCCAGACTTGGCGTATGAAGGAGCCTTTATAAACAGCTCGCAGCTTGGGAGCAAAATATTTTCACTTCAAAAAATACAAATAAAAAATACAAAGATGTTATTTTTATATAGGTTTTAAAATACTGATATAATACTCAAATATAATTTAGAATTTCCCGGCGAATTCGCTCAATTTTCATTTTAATATTGTTGGCATTTAAATTAGCGTAGATCGGTTTTAACGTGCGAATTGTCATTAAATGTTTTCATTTTTGCATACGATTCAGGATGTTTGTCAAAGGTTTGTGGGTTATTTTCATTTAAATAAGAAACGAACCAGTTAACATTAAAAATAGTAATTATCGAAGCGTCATTTCTAGCTTCAGCTTTAAAGTTAGCGATTGGAATTCTTGTTTTTAAGAGATCAAGTTAAGAATGCAGGGAAATGTTTACAAATCTAAGAATGTGCCGAAAGTGCCTGTTTGACGTTGTGATCTACTATGTAATTTCCTATATTAGTTTTCAAGAACGAAGTATCTGGGTCTATTCAGACATTTAGCTAAGAAGGGGAGTAATAAATATACATTCTTTAGAGACATGTCTATAGCATATTGAGTAAGAAAAGATATATATAAATATTTATATATTTTTGCTTTTAGGGGAGTTTTTGAAATAATTTGTTTATTGATAATCTTAGATGGATTTTCCTCAAACCTGCAAAAAAATGTGTTTTTTCTGCCATTTTTGTAATAAATGTTTTGTCAGGATAAGCTTTCCATTAATGTTTATTTGAGGTTTCTTTTTTTAATTATGTAAAATGGTTAGCATCATTATAATCGATTCAATTTGAAAAACCCACACCTAAATTCTGTTATTAATGCCTTTGTTATTGAAATATTATCGAGTTTGTGATTTTTTTTTAAATCACAAAATATTAATAAAAACATTATTTTATTCATTTTTGTCACTTAAAATAAAAGGATGAATCGAGAACGATTTTAATAAGCATCAATAATTTTCTTTATTTAGAAAATTATTTTAAAAATATAAAATTTTATTTTAGACCGTCATCTCAGTAGCGTTTTTAACAATACTGTTACGTGATTGGTTATGTTTTTTTGATAGGCTAAAGAACAATCGTCGGCTTCCTTGGCCAAATATTACACAATTATAACGTAATTTAAAGGTATGCTCCGGGCTGAATATTTTAGTGTCTCAATAAAAGGGATGGTCCGGGCTGAAAGTATTTATAGCTTAATAAATAGAGTAGAATTCACTGAGCAAAATGCCGAAAATTCATCAAAATCAGATAACAAATAACAAAGTTATTGAATTTTAAAGTTTAGCAATATTTTGTGAAAACAGCCATGAATATTCATTAGGTGGGCTGATGATGTCACATCCCCACTTTGTATTTTATCATATGAAATTAGGTTTATTCAAATTTTTACCTCCAAGAACTAGAAAAATTGGATTGACAACTGATTTAGTGCATTAGATATTTATCGCTGCAACTTATTTCATTATAAGAGAGATACATTATTCACACAAGTGAATAATAAAAAAATATGATTTTATGTAATAACATAAGAAAACGGAAAGGGGAGATGTGACATCATCAGCCCACCTAATGAATATTCATGACGACTGTTTTCACAAAATATTACTAAATTTTAAACTTCAATAACTTTATTATTTGTTATCCGATTTTGATGAAGTTTTCTGCATTTTGCTCAGTGAATTCTACTTTATGTATTAAGATATAAATATTTTCAGCCCGGACCATCCCTTTAATACAGTGAAATTCACAGAGCAAAATGTTGAAATTTGATCAAAATCGGATAACAAATAAGGGAGTAATTTCATTTTAAAGATTTGCATTATTCCGGTTAAACAGGTCTAGGCAAGACTTCATGAATATTCATTAGGTTGGCTGATGATGTCATATCCCCACTTGGTCTTTTGTATCTTACTATATGAAATTAGGTTCATTCAAGTTTTTCTACTAGGAATTAAAACAATTGGATTGACAACTAATTATTTTTTAAATTGATTTTATCATTTTATTATTTAATTTATAACATCAGTCATTTCTTGCTGCAACTTATTACATCATAATGGAGACACACCATTTACATATATATAAAACAATTATGATTTCATGCAATGACACAAGAAAAGGGAAAGTGGGGATATGACATCATCAGCCCAACTAATGCATACTCATGAGACCTGTCTAGAACTGTTTCACCGGAATAATGCAAATCTTTAAAATTAAATTTGTCATTTATTAACCGATTTTGATGAAATTTCCGCACTTTGCTCAGTGAACTTTAATCTATTTATTGAGATATAAATATCTTCAGCCCGGAGCATTTGTTTAAAATCATATGAGCCTTTAACAATTAAAAGAACAATGCCACATTTATTATGAATTTAATATTAAAAATTAAACTCTTTTGTATAAGATTTAAACACTAGTTCAAAACGTCTCAGTAACTCCTTGACGGTTCATAATAGTATTAATCAATGTTGTTTAAAACAGTTCTGTTCTAACTCATTTTTAAATCGTTACCACAACTGGTATTTATCTTAAAGGCCTGGTTCACTGCACTTACAGATGCAGATAGGATGTAAAACGAAAAAGATCTTGCCATCCGTTGGAAATCATTTAATATTGTATCAGTTGCGTACTCTTTGCATAGTGTTTTATACGCTCTACATCCATCGAGCATGCGTCCACTGTGATTTCATTGCGCATACATTCGTAATTCCGAAGCTTCGTTATTCCGAAGGTTCGGATATTTCGAAAGTTCGTTAGTCCGAAAACGAAATGAGGTTCGTAATTCCGAAGGTTCGTTAGTCCGAAAATGAAGTGAGGTTCGTAATTCCGAAGGTTCGTTAATCCGAAAACGAAATGAGGTTCGTAATTCCGAAGGTTCGTTAGTCCGAAAACGAAATGATTAACAAACCTTATTTCGTTTTCGGACTAACGAACCTTCGGATCAACGAATCTTATTTCGTTTTCGGATTAACGAACCTTCGGAACAACGAACCTTATTTCGTTTTCGGATTAACGAACCTTCGGAACATCGAACCTTATTTCGTTTTCGGATTATCGAACCTTCGGAATAACGCCACAAATGTTCGGATTAACAATCCCTTTTACGTTTTCGGATTAACGAACATCGAGGTATAGGCAATTTACGTGTTTCGGAATTACGAACCTTCGGAATAAAGAACCTTCGGAATTACGAACCTTCAGAATTACGAAGTGTAACCATTTCATTATTTACCCATTTTGTCCATTATCTGGAGTGGATGAAAACGGATAAGGCCGCCCCGAAATGTTGCTTGTCTGTTGTATCCGTTAATGTGAATACGTCTTGTGTCCGTCGGCAAGTACAGTGAGACTACACACGTAGCCCAATCAAAATACAATGAAGCTTGTCAGAATTGATTTCTTTTTTAAAGATAACTTTCCGTTGTCCATTTGAAAGAAAATCTTATATAAGAATATAATCTAGAAAGTTAAAGATTATATCTATTATCCGTTTATTTTTTAAAGCATCATGGCATAATTTTCCTTACAAAAAATATGTATATACTTTTAATAATGAGGGGAAAATACATAATTATATAATTATAAAACCAGTATTCTACCAACTGTAATACCTAAATGTCTTATTAACTGTTCTAATGAAATCGGTTATTATATTTACTTTTTAAGGGAAGTTCACCCTGAGACATGCAAAAGTAATTATCGACGCATGGTTCGCTATCATGCATCCGGTAAATTTGCCATGCATAAGTAATTAGACGCATGGAAAATTTACCGGATGCATGGCTGCCCATGCGTCAATAATCACTTATGCGTGATACGCACTCTACATTCTTTAACCATTGATTGCATCGACTATATTAAATGTACAATCAATCGTGACAATCAAGCATGCGATTAATCGCTAACCTTTGTGTTACGGGCCCTTTGTAATTGTAGGTTAATCCTTGTGTAGATTAAGAAAACAGATACAAGGACATAAAGGTACGTTTTGTTCTCACATATTATAGAAATACGAGACAAATAATATATTTATATCATTATTAATATTAAAGAAGTTTCTACATTGATGAAAAATCCGAACATAAACATTTTGATTTGGGAAATTTCAGAAGTACTGCTGTCCGATGAATTATTCGAAAAAATTGATAGAGTGCATACTTGACCCCACATCAAACACATTGGGGCTTGTCAAAATAGTTATATTTTGTTTGAAGAAAAATCGGGCCTAAAATATTGTGACAGAAAATTTTTATATACATAAAAAAATATTTAACTTACAAAGTTAACGAATATAAATAATCCGTTTTCAAGACTTTTTTAAGCAACAATATATGCTTGTATAAAATTTTATTATATTTCACTTAGAGGATCTACCCGACAAACAAAAAAAACCCTACTATTGTACATGAACCTGAATACTTTTTCTATTTTATTGAAATACATTTAATCAGGAAACACACAAGATCAGTATAAAACACTGTAACAGTTTTACATCAAGGTCCTGAAAAGGTTAAAAAGTTACATCAAAATTAAAAAATCAAAACTGATATAACAATACGACCAGCTCAAAACGATAAGTTGTAAAAATAGAAAAACGACAATGGCTTTTCATACTTATGCAATTTATTAAAAATTAGTAGGTACAGGTTGAAATGAGAAAGAGAAGAGGGACCCATTTGAAGAGTACACACTACGCATCCATCCATCAAACCTATCACCCAACACACATTCACCCACAACCAATCAACCCCACCCAGATTCATTCATTAACTATCAATGAACAATCACGGTATACAGATCATCATGCAATAACACATGAATAAAAACAGTCCACACACGACTCATTCTTATTGGGTCAACAATTAGAAAAGGGGGTAATGAAACGTATGGGAATTATTTGAACAGATAGGTTTTTTATTTAAGTTTGAACGTTTCTACTGATAGGATCTTATTACGCACGGCAAACCATTCCATAATTTTGGGGCTGCACAGGCAAAACCACGATCTCCCAAAGTTATCTTTGTATTATGAGTGGGGATATGAAGGCGCAAATTATCATGAGAAGTAAATTATTAAGAGAATTAGCATATTACATATTGTTACGTATGCTAATTAGATCATTGTGCTAATTAGGCATAAAACGCTCAAGGCCGCCAAGGTGGCATATTATGCAACCAAGCTAGATTAACCTCAGTACCGATTTAGAACATTAATCAACTAAATTGGTGTCACGCGTGTAAAACATTCCCCATAGACTTGTGTGTTAAAATGGCACTTTTGAAAAATTCATAAAAAAATAAATGTGAAATTAGATGGTCGAATGTTTATTACCTTGTGTAAGGATATATATCTGACATTCCATATCTGACCAGGGAGGCGCGATAGCTCAGTCGGTAGAGCGGGGAATTGTATTCCGGTGACCCGGGGTCGATTCCCACGTGGTGCGCTAGTGCCCTTTGGTAAGGCATTAATCCTCAGTACCAGGTCCTTCGGAGAGGACCATTAGCCGTCGCTCCTCTGGTTGCTTGCTTACAAGCATTCATGCTTTCTTAGCAATCAGGTAAAAAATCATCACCACCACTAAATATATGACCGCAGAAGGGTATAGTAGCCAGCTCATTTTAAAAATAAATCGCCATTTATGAAGATAACTATGATAGGATCAAATTCATCAACTGAAACATTAAAATAGCCCCAATTCTTCCGGCAGTCATAAATAGTTCCAAATCATTGAAATATCTTCCCAATTCGGGCAAAGGAAGTTCAGTAGTTACCATTTCTAGATCAGTGTTAGATTTTGAATCATATCCATACACTTTGTCAATCAACAATATCAAATTGAAAAAAAAATCGAATGGGTTGGGTCGAACGAGTTGTTTTAGCCCTCCTGATGTAATTAGGCTCATGGAACTCTTCGTACTTCATATTAAACTTTTCCACGTATGAACAGCTTCTACTTGACTTGAAACGATGTATAGCCTAAACTTACGATTGTTCAGGCTGGCCAAATATTGATATTTTTAAAAAGAAACTGAGAAATCAAGAAATGATCCAATATCATAAACTTTTTTTTCAAAACCGACCGCTCGCTCGCTACGCTTTCTGGCAGAAAGGTAAAGCCTAAATCAAAATATCTGTCTTATCAATTAGAAATCACTTTAAAAAGGCTTTCATTTTGACTTATAAATGTATTTTTAGGCTTTGACACCCCCCCCCAAAAAAAAAAAACCATTCTGCCTCCTCTGTCCCAAGGAGTGGAGAAAAACATACGTTGATAATGGGCATGCCAGGATCAGATGACCCTGGTAATGATAATTATTGCAATGTAAATCGCCAAAAAAATAATGTATTAAATGTACAAAGGTAACTACATTATTATTTTAATCATGTCTAACTTTATCATGAAATTATTTTTGTTTTACATGTACAAGGGTCAAAATTTTCGCTCGCTCACACCTTTAATACATTTTGCCCTGTGTGTCATGTCCGCCGCCTAAGCATTGTTGTCTCATTGTTCTATATACATGTATTGAAAGTTTGAAATGCCTTGGCCTTGGCCTTGAGGTTTTCAGGCCTTGGCCTTGGCCTTGGGTTTGCATGCCTTGGCCTCGGCCTTGGGTATTGAAGCCTTGGCCTTGGCCTTGGAGGATTGAGCCTTGACTACAACACTGGTATATTCTCATACTCCGAAAGGTGTCGACAGAATAAAGTTTCAGTTTCACATTTTTGTCATTATCGTTCCCTTATATGGATGGTCTCAGTTTACCATCGTTTCGGACTTATTTTAAATCGTTGAAATTCATAGGAGTGAAAAACTGGCCAGACTTGGCGTATGAAGGAGCCTTTATAAACAGCTCGCAGCTTGGGAGCAAAATATTTTCACTTCAAAAAATACAAATAAAAAATACAAAGATGTTATTTTTATATAGGTTTTAAAATACTGATATAATACTCAAATATAATTTAGAATTTCCCGGCGAATTCGCTCAATTTTCATTTTAATATTGTTGGCATTTAAATTAGCGTAGATCGGTTTTAACGTGCGAATTGTCATTAAATGTTTTCATTTTTGCATACGATTCAGGATGTTTGTCAAAGGTTTGTGGGTTATTTTCATTTAAATAAGAAACGAACCAGTTAACATTAAAAATAGTAATTATCGAAGCGTCATTTCTAGCTTCAGCTTTAAAGTTAGCGATTGGAATTCTTGTTTTTAAGAGATCAAGTTAAGAATGCAGGGAAATGTTTACAAATCTAAGAATGTGCCGAAAGTGCCTGTTTGACGTTGTGATCTACTATGTAATTTCCTATATTAGTTTTCAAGAACGAAGTATCTGGGTCTATTCAGACATTTAGCTAAGAAGGGGAGTAATAAATATACATTCTTTAGAGACATGTCTATAGCATATTGAGTAAGAAAAGATATATATAAATATTTATATATTTTTGCTTTTAGGGGAGTTTTTGAAATAATTTGTTTATTGATAATCTTAGATGGATTTTCCTCAAACCTGCAAAAAAATGTGTTTTTTCTGCCATTTTTGTAATAAATGTTTTGTCAGGATAAGCTTTCCATTAATGTTTATTTGAGGTTTCTTTTTTTAATTATGTAAAATGGTTAGCATCATTATAATCGATTCAATTTGAAAAACCCACACCTAAATTCTGTTATTAATGCCTTTGTTATTGAAATATTATCGAGTTTGTGATTTTTTTTTAAATCACAAAATATTAATAAAAACATTATTTTATTCATTTTTGTCACTTAAAATAAAAGGATGAATCGAGAACGATTTTAATAAGCATCAATAATTTTCTTTATTTAGAAAATTATTTTAAAAATATAAAATTTTATTTTAGACCGTCATCTCAGTAGCGTTTTTAACAATACTGTTACGTGATTGGTTATGTTTTTTTGATAGGCTAAAGAACAATCGTCGGCTTCCTTGGCCAAATATTACACAATTATAACGTAATTTAAAGGTATGCTCCGGGCTGAATATTTTAGTGTCTCAATAAAAGGGATGGTCCGGGCTGAAAGTATTTATAGCTTAATAAATAGAGTAGAATTCACTGAGCAAAATGCCGAAAATTCATCAAAATCAGATAACAAATAACAAAGTTATTGAATTTTAAAGTTTAGCAATATTTTGTGAAAACAGCCATGAATATTCATTAGGTGGGCTGATGATGTCACATCCCCACTTTGTATTTTATCATATGAAATTAGGTTTATTCAAATTTTTACCTCCAAGAACTAGAAAAATTGGATTGACAACTGATTTAGTGCATTAGATATTTATCGCTGCAACTTATTTCATTATAAGAGAGATACATTATTCACACAAGTGAATAATAAAAAAATATGATTTTATGTAATAACATAAGAAAACGGAAAGGGGAGATGTGACATCATCAGCCCACCTAATGAATATTCATGACGACTGTTTTCACAAAATATTACTAAATTTTAAACTTCAATAACTTTATTATTTGTTATCCGATTTTGATGAAGTTTTCTGCATTTTGCTCAGTGAATTCTACTTTATGTATTAAGATATAAATATTTTCAGCCCGGACCATCCCTTTAATACAGTGAAATTCACAGAGCAAAATGTTGAAATTTGATCAAAATCGGATAACAAATAAGGGAGTAATTTCATTTTAAAGATTTGCATTATTCCGGTTAAACAGGTCTAGGCAAGACTTCATGAATATTCATTAGGTTGGCTGATGATGTCATATCCCCACTTGGTCTTTTGTATCTTACTATATGAAATTAGGTTCATTCAAGTTTTTCTACTAGGAATTAAAACAATTGGATTGACAACTAATTATTTTTTAAATTGATTTTATCATTTTATTATTTAATTTATAACATCAGTCATTTCTTGCTGCAACTTATTACATCATAATGGAGACACACCATTTACATATATATAAAACAATTATGATTTCATGCAATGACACAAGAAAAGGGAAAGTGGGGATATGACATCATCAGCCCAACTAATGCATACTCATGAGACCTGTCTAGAACTGTTTCACCGGAATAATGCAAATCTTTAAAATTAAATTTGTCATTTATTAACCGATTTTGATGAAATTTCCGCACTTTGCTCAGTGAACTTTAATCTATTTATTGAGATATAAATATCTTCAGCCCGGAGCATTTGTTTAAAATCATATGAGCCTTTAACAATTAAAAGAACAATGCCACATTTATTATGAATTTAATATTAAAAATTAAACTCTTTTGTATAAGATTTAAACACTAGTTCAAAACGTCTCAGTAACTCCTTGACGGTTCATAATAGTATTAATCAATGTTGTTTAAAACAGTTCTGTTCTAACTCATTTTTAAATCGTTACCACAACTGGTATTTATCTTAAAGGCCTGGTTCACTGCACTTACAGATGCAGATAGGATGTAAAACGAAAAAGATCTTGCCATCCGTTGGAAATCATTTAATATTGTATCAGTTGCGTACTCTTTGCATAGTGTTTTATACGCTCTACATCCATCGAGCATGCGTCCACTGTGATTTCATTGCGCATACATTCGTAATTCCGAAGCTTCGTTATTCCGAAGGTTCGGATATTTCGAAAGTTCGTTAGTCCGAAAACGAAATGAGGTTCGTAATTCCGAAGGTTCGTTAGTCCGAAAATGAAGTGAGGTTCGTAATTCCGAAGGTTCGTTAATCCGAAAACGAAATGAGGTTCGTAATTCCGAAGGTTCGTTAGTCCGAAAACGAAATGATTAACAAACCTTATTTCGTTTTCGGACTAACGAACCTTCGGATCAACGAATCTTATTTCGTTTTCGGATTAACGAACCTTCGGAACAACGAACCTTATTTCGTTTTCGGATTAACGAACCTTCGGAACATCGAACCTTATTTCGTTTTCGGATTATCGAACCTTCGGAATAACGCCACAAATGTTCGGATTAACAATCCCTTTTACGTTTTCGGATTAACGAACATCGAGGTATAGGCAATTTACGTGTTTCGGAATTACGAACCTTCGGAATAAAGAACCTTCGGAATTACGAACCTTCAGAATTACGAAGTGTAACCATTTCATTATTTACCCATTTTGTCCATTATCTGGAGTGGATGAAAACGGATAAGGCCGCCCCGAAATGTTGCTTGTCTGTTGTATCCGTTAATGTGAATACGTCTTGTGTCCGTCGGCAAGTACAGTGAGACTACACACGTAGCCCAATCAAAATACAATGAAGCTTGTCAGAATTGATTTCTTTTTTAAAGATAACTTTCCGTTGTCCATTTGAAAGAAAATCTTATATAAGAATATAATCTAGAAAGTTAAAGATTATATCTATTATCCGTTTATTTTTTAAAGCATCATGGCATAATTTTCCTTACAAAAAATATGTATATACTTTTAATAATGAGGGGAAAATACATAATTATATAATTATAAAACCAGTATTCTACCAACTGTAATACCTAAATGTCTTATTAACTGTTCTAATGAAATCGGTTATTATATTTACTTTTTAAGGGAAGTTCACCCTGAGACATGCAAAAGTAATTATCGACGCATGGTTCGCTATCATGCATCCGGTAAATTTGCCATGCATAAGTAATTAGACGCATGGAAAATTTACCGGATGCATGGCTGCCCATGCGTCAATAATCACTTATGCGTGATACGCACTCTACATTCTTTAACCATTGATTGCATCGACTATATTAAATGTACAATCAATCGTGACAATCAAGCATGCGATTAATCGCTAACCTTTGTGTTACGGGCCCTTTGTAATTGTAGGTTAATCCTTGTGTAGATTAAGAAAACAGATACAAGGACATAAAGGTACGTTTTGTTCTCACATATTATAGAAATACGAGACAAATAATATATTTATATCATTATTAATATTAAAGAAGTTTCTACATTGATGAAAAATCCGAACATAAACATTTTGATTTGGGAAATTTCAGAAGTACTGCTGTCCGATGAATTATTCGAAAAAATTGATAGAGTGCATACTTGACCCCACATCAAACACATTGGGGCTTGTCAAAATAGTTATATTTTGTTTGAAGAAAAATCGGGCCTAAAATATTGTGACAGAAAATTTTTATATACATAAAAAAATATTTAACTTACAAAGTTAACGAATATAAATAATCCGTTTTCAAGACTTTTTTAAGCAACAATATATGCTTGTATAAAATTTTATTATATTTCACTTAGAGGATCTACCCGACAAACAAAAAAAACCCTACTATTGTACATGAACCTGAATACTTTTTCTATTTTATTGAAATACATTTAATCAGGAAACACACAAGATCAGTATAAAACACTGTAACAGTTTTACATCAAGGTCCTGAAAAGGTTAAAAAGTTACATCAAAATTAAAAAATCAAAACTGATATAACAATACGACCAGCTCAAAACGATAAGTTGTAAAAATAGAAAAACGACAATGGCTTTTCATACTTATGCAATTTATTAAAAATTAGTAGGTACAGGTTGAAATGAGAAAGAGAAGAGGGACCCATTTGAAGAGTACACACTACGCATCCATCCATCAAACCTATCACCCAACACACATTCACCCACAACCAATCAACCCCACCCAGATTCATTCATTAACTATCAATGAACAATCACGGTATACAGATCATCATGCAATAACACATGAATAAAAACAGTCCACACACGACTCATTCTTATTGGGTCAACAATTAGAAAAGGGGGTAATGAAACGTATGGGAATTATTTGAACAGATAGGTTTTTTATTTAAGTTTGAACGTTTCTACTGATAGGATCTTATTACGCACGGCAAACCATTCCATAATTTTGGGGCTGCACAGGCAAAACCACGATCTCCCAAAGTTATCTTTGTATTATGAGTGGGGATATGAAGGCGCAAATTATCATGAGAAGTAAATTATTAAGAGAATTAGCATATTACATATTGTTACGTATGCTAATTAGATCATTGTGCTAATTAGGCATAAAACGCTCAAGGCCGCCAAGGTGGCATATTATGCAACCAAGCTAGATTAACCTCAGTACCGATTTAGAACATTAATCAACTAAATTGGTGTCACGCGTGTAAAACATTCCCCATAGACTTGTGTGTTAAAATGGCACTTTTGAAAAATTCATAAAAAAATAAATGTGAAATTAGATGGTCGAATGTTTATTACCTTGTGTAAGGATATATATCTGACATTCCATATCTGACCAGGGAGGCGCGATAGCTCAGTCGGTAGAGCGGGGAATTGTATTCCGGTGACCCGGGGTCGATTCCCACGTGGTGCGCTAGTGCCCTTTGGTAAGGCATTAATCCTCAGTACCAGGTCCTTCGGAGAGGACCATTAGCCGTCGCTCCTCTGGTTGCTTGCTTACAAGCATTCATGCTTTCTTAGCAATCAGGTAAAAAATCATCACCACCACTAAATATATGACCGCAGAAGGGTATAGTAGCCAGCTCATTTTAAAAATAAATCGCCATTTATGAAGATAACTATGATAGGATCAAATTCATCAACTGAAACATTAAAATAGCCCCAATTCTTCCGGCAGTCACAAATAGTTCCAAATCATTGAAATATCTTCCCAATTCGGGCAAAGGAAGTTCAGTAGTTACCATTTCTAGATCAGTGTTAGATTTTGAATCATATCCATACACTTTGTCAATCAACAATATCAAATTGAAAAAAAAATCGAATGGGTTGGGTCGAACGAGTTGTTTTAGCCCTCCTGATGTAATTAGGCTCATGGAACTCTTCGTACTTCATATTAAACTTTTCCACGTATGAACAGCTTCTACTTGACTTGAAACGATGTATAGCCTAAACTTACGATTGTTCAGGCTGGCCAAATATTGATATTTTTAAAAAGAAACTGAGAAATCAAGAAATGATCCAATATCATAAACTGCAGGAAACAATTAGTTAATATTAGAAGATATAATTTACAAAGTTAGTATTATATGATTGCTTTAAAATATTTTTTCATAAGCAAAAGAAATAATTTGAAAAAGTATTTAGAACGAAAATAAATATATATATATTTTTTTTACTAAAAATCTCAAATGAATAATAGGCATTTTTCCTACTGAATATTTTTTTTTTATTATATATTGGGTAAACCCTTGATTAAGATCGATTATCACCCGTATCAGACATCTGAGCTGGTCATTTACAAAACCGTATTTCCCTGTATTTTATTATTATCAGGAAGGGATAGGTATATTATTTGTATTTTCCTCGGTCTCAATGCGCGTATTGACTTTGCATGCAGAGACGACGCAAAATATACCTTTGTATTTTGGTCTCACATCCGGGCCTTTGAGGATGCGAATGAAGTGATACGCTTCATAATGTTCCGCGCACCAACGATCTACGTCATAATAAAGACAACGCTGGATCTGGGCGCTTGCAAGTACGTCATAATGGTAAAGTGCAGAGCCTAGACACTGATATTATCATGACACAACATAACTCTATTCTTAAAAGATATCACTGTTATCATGATTTTTGCTCTAGATATCTGATTTGGATGATAATAAAAATATTGACTGCCCTTCTTTCGGGGAACATCAAATATATTGCCCTTAAAAGACCCATATTGCCCTCGTCTAAAGACTCGGCCAATATGATTCTTTTGCTGGCAATATATTTGATGTTCCCCTCAAGACCAGTCAATATTATATAATTATTACATTTAGTTATTAATACGTACACCGGGTGCCCATCCAATACTAATTTTTAAAGTTACATGTCATTTGTGATAATGATTTTTTAAAATGGTGATGGCATGGTGATCCCCGTGTAGATTCTGGAAACAAATACGGGGAATTTTTTGTCCATCATATCCCGAAAAAGGGATAAAACTTGATAAATGACTGAGCTACTAAAATGAGGCCTATATCAACTTTATTTTCAATGAACAAATAGATTGTAAACACTCTGATATCAGTTTGATCCGAGTCACAGCAGGAGACGTTTATTCTATACAGGGGACTTGCCGAAGTCTTTTTTAAGATCTGTATGAACTAAGATGATAAGTCGACCACCCCCCCCCCCCCCCCCAAAAAAAAAAAAAAAAAAAAGACGCTAATATAGATTAATAGATACAAATCCGACAAACATAAACTGAAAATTTCATCAAAATTGAGTTTGGAATAAGAAAGTTAAGAAATTCGTATGTTTCGCTTAATTTCACAAAACATTTATATGCACAGAAATATGTAAATGATGGGACTGGTGACGTCACACACTCACTATGTGCTTTGTGTTTCATTTTGTGAAATATGAGAAAAATAACTTTCTCCCCGTTTTCATGTGAGAGAGTGATTAGATTTAGATTCATTTATTTTCGTTCAACAATTTTTTTCAAAGTATAATCAAAGTAACGATACACATTCAATATAATACAGACAGATCAATGAAATTTCGTAACAAATGTTGAATATAAATTAAACAAAACTACAATGTGTTGCAATAATTTCATCTATGAAAAGAAACAAGAAATGAACGGAGGGACTTGCCAAGAAAAGCAAAAGCTTGTAGAGAAGGCAAGCCCCTAAACTTAGTTTCAATGCTAATTATGAACAACTATATACAAAATCGAGACGGACACAGAAGACAAGCTTAAAACAAGTAATCCGCAAAAATCAAAATAAAACGAATAAGCGACAACAAAAATAAGAGAAAATAGTTCAAATAATAATAATTACACTGATAACAAAAAAATTAATACTTATATATAACTGAAAATGTCTAATTCCATTGGTTCAATGAAGCTGCCCATTATTGTCGATCAGTCCAGGATAGACCCCATACAAAATGGACCAAACTTTGGTTTTTGATTTATTTCTTGATGGTTTCTTGTCAATTTAGAAACAGAAATAGAAAATCCAGGGTACTGATTCCAAATCTGAATGTTGCCGCTCACGTAAATTTGAGAAATCTGCATATCAATCAGAACGTGCAGATTATATGTTTTGTCAAATTAAGAGATGGCTTTATAATTGTCTTATTTTACATTTGATTTTGATGGAATTTTCAGTGCAATGATTGTTGGAGTGTTCATAATTATTTATTTGTTTATTTATTATTCATTTATTATCTATTTATTTATTCATTTAGTTAATCATTTATTAAATTACTAATTTTTTTTCATTCATTTATGTACAGATTTATATATCATTTATTCAGAAATTTTCTTATGAATTTATTGATTATTTTATTTATCTATATATGTATTTAATTACTTTTATTTATCTATTTATTTATCATTTTATTCATTCATTTATTTATTTGAACAAAACCTCTTTATATCAAAGGCACTCACAAGACTTGGTGCGTTCATACTGATAAAAAATAATACAAGCAATGCGAACAATAAAAACAGCATAAAAACGTTAATCCTTTTACATCACAAAACTACTGTGTTCGCTTAACATGACAAAAGGAATTAATATTACTCAAGAATTATTTAATATATTATCATTATTTTTGATATGGTGGAGTGATCCTTTAAAAGAAGACTTTAGAATTGATATTTGAGACTTATAAGGTCGTCGGCTTGCCACAATAAGGGACTCAGGGTATTATTTTTAGATTATTTTTTTAAATTGATAGATTGAATCGTAGATGAATCAATGAGCCAAGAAATTATTTCAAATTCAAAAGTAGAACTCAAAATTTCCGAAAATCAAGACGGACATAACAAGAAACACTAATTATCGTAAAAAATACTCCCAAGTATCTTCATGCGGACGCCAGCGCGCGGCGTGCAGTGTATCATACCGACATCTTTTTTTCCGTCAGAATGTGATTGTTAATAAAACGCTCATTCTCGAGGTAGAACGGCGCTGGCCAAAAAGAAGCAAAATTTGAAAAAGTTTGCGCGAAATATTTTCCGCCACACATTTGATAAAAAGGTATTAAAATATACACAATATAGTATTTTTTTTAAATAGTTGATAAAAAGTATTTTCCCTCTTAGCATAATATTAAAGTAATCAAAGTGTTATATCTTAAATTTAAGCAAGAAACAACAAAAACATATCGTCAAAAATCTATCAGATATGTTACCTTTTCTTGAATTTTGTAAAAAAATTATGTCCTTGGTAAACTTTATAATCGATTCTCGAATTCTGTTTTATTCGTTTTACTTTTTTGGTATGCTGATAGAAGAGTGTTTCTCAGGACAGTGTTTCCAAAAAACAAATTTCCAGAAACTGAATCACAAATTCCCCGAAATTCCTAGAAATTTCCTGTAATTTTCAAGCTTGATTTTTAACAAGAATCGGGCAATAATACAGCTGGCCTAACAAGGAATTTAACCATTTTTATCGCATCCGGCCCGAAGGGCAAGATGAGCAGGTGAGCATATGCCGTGGGGTGGCGTCCGTCGTCTGTCGTCTGTCGCCGTCTACAATTTCAAAATGCTTCTTCTTCGCCATTTCAAGTCCAATTTCAATTCTGTTTGCTTTATATGATAGCACTAGGTTGGGGATTCAAAACTTCTTCACTGAATTTTGAAATTCATTAAATATGCTAATTTATGCGCATTTATCAAAATTCACAAAAAATGCTTCTTCTTCTTTATTTGTGGACCGATTTTGAATTTTTTGCTTGCATCTGGTAGAGCTTCATGAGGTTCACCAAACTCCTACAAAGAGTTTTAAAAATTATGACTAGAACCATTCTTATGCTAATTTATGCATATTTTTTAAAATTCACATAAAATGCTTCTTCTTTATTTGTTGACCGATTTTGATTTTTTCTTGCATCTGGTAGAGCTTCACGAGGTTCACCAAACATCTACACAGAATTTTTACATTTGGAGTAGAAAATTAATTATGCTAATTCATACGAAATTCATACATCACAGAAAATGCCTCTTCTTTATATGTTGACTGAATTTCAAAATGCTTCTTCTTCGTCATTTCAAGTCTGATTTCAATTCTGTTTGCTTTATACATGTATGATAGCACTACTTGGGGGATTAAAAACATCTACACAGAATTTCGAAACTCGTTAAATATGCTAATTTATGCGTATTTTTAAAATTCACATAAAATGCTTCTTCTACTTTAATTGTTGATCGATTTTGATCTTTTCCATCTGGTAGAACTTCATGAGGTTCACCAAACTTCTACACAGAATTTTGAAATTTATAAGTAGAAAATAATTTATGCTAATTTATGCGAAATGTATTCGTAAATCACAGAAAATGCCTATTCTTTATTTGTTGACCGATTTTGATTTTTTCTGCTTCAATCTGGTAGAGCTGGATGAGGTTTACCAAACTTGTACACAAAATTTTTAAAATTTTCTTTAGAAAATTATTTATGCTAATTTATGCAAAATTTATTCATTAATCAGAAAAATATTTTTTCTTCATCATTTGTTGATCAATTTCAATTTTGTTTGCTTTATATGATAGCTCGAGGTGGTGATACAAAATTTCAACACAGAATTTTGAAACTCATTAAATATGCTAATTTATTCATATATTTTCAAAACTCACAAAAAATAATTATTTATTTGTTGATTGATTTTGATTATTTTTGTTCCATCTGAGAGCTACATGAAGTTCACCAAGGTTCTACATAGAGTTTAGACATTTTGACGAGAAAATTATTTATGCTTAATTTATATGAAATTTATTTATAGATCACAAAAAATGCTTCTATGTCATTTCTTCATCAATTTCAATTCTATATCCTCAATTCATGTCACCAATATAATTCACTCCTGTGTCAACTGGACTGAAATTAAAATTGTGTTCAATTTCGTTGCGAGATGCCGGATGAGCTCCACATCATTGATGTGCTAGGTTTTTCGTTCACTTCCTCTTTAGAAATTGGAATAAAATTCGAAATGCGAGTGCAGAGAACGAGCGCATTTTTTTTCGATACGTATGGAGGTGAACAGTTCTTAAAATATAACATGAATATTAAAAAATGAAAAAATTTATTGTTGTTTTATTGTAATTTTCGGATTACCCGGAATTACCTGAAAATGATCTCGGGTAATTTTCTTGATATAGGAAACACTGGAGGAAAAAAAACTAACACGGTCAAGTATTTCTTCCTCCTTCATATCAAAATAATTTACAATATTTATTTTATCCTAAATTTGACTTTTTTTGCTTTATTTTTATATTTGATACGATACAATTTTTAGAAACCTTTGCGACCATGAAGAGTTTAAAAGTTCGATATCCATGGTAGAGATGCCCCCCCCCAAAAAAAAAAAAATGAAGTAGTGTGTTATGTATGAAAGGAATGTGTCTTTGTTTGTCATTTGTATTATATCTTCTTAATTGCTATATCTATCAATGAATTGGATTCAGATTCAGACCTTCTTCGGAATCTATTTCTGTTTTTTTTTTTTTGGTTCGGTTTCATTTTTTAGATATAGAAGAGATAAATTGGATCGATTTCTTTCATTAAAATTCAGTAAATATTTTCGAAATAATTGTTTTAGCCCCCGTAATATTACATCTCTTGAATGAGAGTGGATTCAGATTCGCACGCGATATTCTCCGCAATTTCTTCTTTTCTTTTTTACATTTGAGCTAATGTCAGTGTTCCCAGCTCTTCAGGGAAAATTATTTTACTTTTTTCCAGTCAGAGATAAAAAAGGGATTTGATTTTTAAAAATGCCTCCTATCAAGGAAAAATGTCTCAAATGAGGGAAAATTCAGGGAATTTTGATCGGCCCAAAAGACGATAGCACGGTAGTCAGTCAGACTCTGTTATATTGTGTTGTATATCATTTGTCCTGTCTTGTCCAAGTGATTGTCTGTTCACACACTCCTGAACTCATGTTTTTTTATACAGCAGGGGTATATATGATATAATATTTTTTGTTAATTGTAACATAGTAGGCATAAAAAGCTTGACCCCACTAGTATTCTTTTTCATTGTACAAACCTTTTTAATTTACGATTTGAATTTCATTGATCAAAGATATACATTAATTAACTATTTATTGCAGGGAACCCATACTAACAAGCTTTGCTTTCCAGTGGGTTCCCTTTTTTTCATTTCTGTATATTATATTTTTGTGTTTTGCTATACATTGTAACTTTTGTTAAATTTTGGAATGAAAAAGAATAAATGCAATCAATCAACAACAAAAAAACATCCATTGAATGACTGGTTATGGTGGTACTAATTAGTTCTACATTATTTGATTTTTTTTTCTTGACAATACATGTAATTCACTGCAACAACGTAGAAATCGTGCGAAATTGGTAATGGGTTTAAATAATTATCAGGGTTTTTTATTTTATCAGGGAAAAATCAGGTAATTTTACTTCCGTGAAAAGCTGGGAGTGAAGGAGGTTCAGAAAACCAGCGCAACTTTTCGTAAGACATAGGGTGGTCTGTGATATTATAGTAGGTAAACTGACACTCATTCTAAACACAGAATGGTGCGCTTCAAAACTTTGGGATTATTATAATTCGTGAATGAAAATGCTTACTGTACGATGGACAATGATATTGATACACATTTAAGTCTTAAATAAAAAAAAAGTTAATTTGAATATTTTCTTATTTGCATGATGAAAAAGCAGTTTTTCGAAAAAATCAATATTATTTGAAAATACATAAAATTAATTATTAAAAATATGAAGTAATGCAATGGATGTTATGTGACCGCTTGTTAAAGGGATGGTCCAGGCTGAAAATATCTATATCTTAATACAAAGAGTAGAATTCACTGAGCAAAATGCCGAAAATTTCATCAAAATTGGATAACAAATAATAAAGTTATTGAAGTTTAAAGTTTAGCGATATTTTGTGAAAACAGTCGTCATGAATATTCATTAGGTGGGCTGATGATGTCACATCCCCACTTTCCGTTTTCTTATGTTATCACATAAAATCATAATTTTTTCATTATTTCATACTTGTGTGAATAAAATGTTTCCCTTCTAATGAAATAAGTTGCAGCAACAAATATCTAATGCACTAAATCAGTTGTCAATCCAATTTTTCTAGTTCTTGGAGGAAAAAATTGAATAAACCTAATTTCATATAATAAAATACAAAAGAACAAGTGGAGATGTGACATCATCAGCCCACCTAATGAATATTCATGACGACTGTTATCACAAAATATTGCTAAACTTTAAAATTCAATAACTTTGTTATTTTTTATCCGATTTTGATGAAATTTTCGGCATTTTGCTCAGTGAATTCTATTCTATTTATTAAGCTATAAACATGTTCAGCCCGGATCATCCCTTTAAATTTGGGATAACTAATATTGCTTGAGCTTGAGGAAAATGCTTGTGATCGATTCTCTAATTTTGTTCGTCTACTTTTCTATTGGATACCAAGAGTTAGGCGCTTTGAGCAGTCGTAGATTGTTTTTACGCGTAATTCTAAAGCAAATTATTATTTTTGAGCTAGTTTACCATGAATGAAATCATAGGAAAACTTCATAATATCTATATTACTCAATGCTAGGTCAAGTCTTGTGTTATACTCCTAATAATTATGTATGAGTGAGAATAGAAGTATCATATAATACAGTCTAAGGATAGAATTTTTGAGAAATTTAAGATGAACTACATTCTTGATTATAATTATATTTTACTTTCGTGTGATGTAGCACTTACTCTCAAGTGAGATCTGTGCTGGCCAAAAAGTACTTATTAATGTACAAAATCCTATGGCGACAACAGCCGTCAACGTAGAAGGTGCTAACACATACATACATACATCAATCTATCAATTAAAAATAGTGATTTTGTTTAATTTACATGAAGATGAAATACTTTTTAAAAACAATTTCCAATATATGTTTTACCATCTTTTTTTAATAGAAATATATATGTTTTTAATTGATAAACAGATTTTCATCGAAACGCCGTCTTGTTTTTTTTTCTAAATTCATGTGTAAAATCTTATAATCGATTCTCCCATTCTACTCAATTGTTCCGTTGCCAGACGGTGGGATCGGAGGGGGGGGGGTGAAACCATTCGCTGGGTTACCGGGGGGGTGGAACTGATTAGCTCAAGTGTTTCATCCATCGCAATTTACAATATTTCATTTATTTTTTCGGCTAAAGGGCCCTTTTTTCTTTCAATAATTTTATTCATCAAAATATCAACATATATACAATATTTACATACTCTCAGTACATGTAATACATATACCATGCATACAGTATAATACTACACTCCAAACGCTTATATATAACAGAAAACTTCTACTAAGAACATCAAGAAAAGTAAAAAGTCAAGTGTAAAACCACCACGGTAATAAGTTGGCACCTTATATTCTATTTCCATGATATTGTTGTGATATATCTATAGTTTGTGAACATGAACATCGGAACAAATAGAGGAATGAAGTAGTGTAGGAAAGGGATGTCTAATCATTTCTATTGCAGCAAACCAGCGCAATCTTCCAAAGAATTGAGAAAGACTGAGAATTTCAAGTAGGTCATCTGGCATTCACTCTAAACACAGGATGGTGCGTTTCAAAATTTTGTTAGACTGATACAATCGCTGTATGAAGTGTAACTTCTACACCGTAGAGGACATCAATATATCAATACACATCAAAGTGTTCAATAAAAATAGTTTAATTGAAAATTTCTCATTGAGCATAAAGATAAAGTAATTTTTCGAAAAAAAATAAATAGAATTAAAAATCTATAAAATTAAGTAAAGAAATATTAAATGATGCAATGGGTATTATGTGATCCCTTGTTAAATTTGGAACAACTAAATTGCTTTCAAGGATTTTTTTTCGTATTAAGAAGTTTTTATTTGTCAACAACTTCAATTCATACATGTGATATACAAAATAAAATACATACGTCAATACAATATATCTTTACAAATTAATATATGAATACATTGTAAACTCATATAGTTAACACTTTACATTTTCTCTTTTTTCCTTTAGTGTTACTATAAAACCTAATAAAACTCAACGTACTCAATTTTTTTTCTAGTGTCAAAATATTCACAACATAACAAATTTTCCAAATACACAAAGCCAATCATTAATACAACCTAGTCGAATTGAAGCCATTAACAAGGATTTTCCATACCCCCCCCCCCCCCTCCCCACCTTGGCCTCATTTCATATCCTCTAACAACATCAGCATCTGGCCCTGAAACCTACCTACCTACCACCCCCCCCCCCCCCCCCGACCCTACGTTGTTTACATAAAGGAGTTTGAAAATAGCCAAGAGGCAAAACAAAAAGAAAAAAGAAAAAAAGGAAATAAAAAACACGGAAGCAAAACATTACCAACCCCCTTCCAACCCAAGGATAATGCGTATGATCGATTCTCAAGTTTTATTTTATTCGTCTACTGTTCTATTGGGTATCAACAGTGAAGCGTTTTGAGCAGTCGTCTATTGATAAAGCGTAATTTGAAAGCAAATTATTATTTTTTAATATTGAGTTAGTTTAACATAAATGAAATTAATATGATCAAGTATTTCTTAATCATTCGAAAAAAAATCATAATATTTCTATTACATTATGCTAGGTCAAGTATTGTATTGTACTCTTCATAATATGTATGAGTGAAAATAGAAGTATTATAGAATACAGTCTTAGGATTGAATTTTTGAGAGTTTTAAGATTATTATAACCACTAAATCCTTTTCGTCATCACCATGTTGCAATTCCTACCTTTTAAGAAAAACCTAATAAGAGAATATATTATACGGAAAGAGCGCAAAGAGTAGCAAGTTATAACAAGGTGTGTCATAAAAAAGTTACTTTCTGTAAAAAAAGTTACTTTCTGATTTGTGTTATAACGTGTAATATAGTTTTAATGCCATTTTTACCTTACAAATTTTTCTTCTCAAGGGGGGAGGGCACGGGCCGACAGTGCCCCCCCCCCCCCCCCGTATCCACCAGTGAGAAAGGGTACTCATACCACATACATAATGGTATCAACTAATTTGGGAAAACACACTCTTTCAGGCCATTATGTATTCATGACGCATAAAGTGGGTGTATCTTTTTTTTTACACACGCGGTAGAGTTATTGGCCCATATTCTGAAGTCAGTTTTAACTAAGACCATGGTCCAGCTCTGTGTTAAAATTATGGGAAGCCAAAAGTGTCAAAATTTCTATTAAGTTGTACGTTTCTTATATGTACTGTGCTCTTTCCTGATTCATCGATGGTGAAGACAATCATCTTTTTTATACTTCCTAGACAATTATGAATGGTTTGAGAGTCAAATGAGCTGAAATATGATATCTCTACCGTTAGTGATTTATGTAACAATTGGCTATCCATACCTAAACCACAACTTTAAACCTGAGTTTAAGTTAAACCCAACTTGTGAATACGGGCCATTGGGTTGGTTGTCTGCGTCAGGGGAGAACTTTAAGATCAGATGAAAAAATATCTGAGCAGGTGCTGCAACTTCTTATAGACATGTTGTTGATTCTTTTTAATCTTTTTAACATGATTGCAGTGTCGTACCTAGGATTTTCCAAAGGGGGGGGGGGGCAAATTCCTCCGCCAAAAAATTTGACAAGCAAAAAAAAGAAAGAAAAAAAGGTCTCCAAACACAAGGATTTCGTACCAGAAAAAAATTTGACAAGCAAAAAAAAAAGGTCTTCAAATTCAAGGGAGCCACTTGTGGCTCGTCAGGGATCAGTTGTAACTCGTCAGGGGGGGCAGGGATACGTCCCTTGCATGGTTTGTGACTCGTCAGGGGGGCAGTCTGCCCCTCTGCCCCCCCCCCCCCCCCCCCCCCCCCGTCCGTAGGTACGCTAGTGCATGACTGTGATCAACACTGGATATTCTTTGTAAATTAGTGTGATTGGAAAGTAAAATTGAAACTTCTTGAATAAGTTTGTCAGCAACACAGGGGCTTGTCCAATGAATGAATTAAAAACAATCTTATAATATTAGTATGAATTTTAGTCATCATTGATATTGCACCACCGATCATAGCGGGGGAAACGCACATTTCTTTTATCATGATTTTCTTTGTATTTCATAAGAACTGAATATAAAGGTTTTTTTTTTTCTTTTTTGGTATGCATCACCAGCGACCTATTCCACCACGATCATCATCATCATCGTCACCACCATCTTCACCATCACCATCATCATCACCATCATCATCATCAGCAGCATCATCATCACCATCATCATCATCACCATCATCATCACCATCATCACCATCATCATCATCATCTTCACCATCATCATCTTCACCATCATCATCATCAGCATCATCATCACCATCATCATCATCACCATCATCATCATCAGCAGCATCATCATCACCACCATCTTCACCATCATCATCATTATTATCACCATCATCATCATTATTATCACAATCACCATCATCACTCACTATAATTAGATTCAGATATTCTAATTATTCATAATGCAATCAGGTACAAATGGATATTCAATTCAATTAAATTTACTTTACATTCTTCAACATAATACAATAAATACAAGACAAATCAATACAATTTAAAATAAAAGTATGAACAAAATTAAACATTGAATAAAATGATATGATATACATATTTAATAAGTAATTTATCATGAACACAAAATATTACATGATACACGTGACGGATCCGGGGGGGGGGGCACATCCTGCCCATAAACAAAATTGTAATGTAAATATGCCGTTCTTACACAAGTGTGCCCCCCCCCCCCTTGGAAGTCACAGCATGTTGACTGAATGACCGTCACGTTTGGTTGAAAACTTTTGTTTGTATTGGTTGTTTGTCTTTTTTTTTGGGGGGGGGAATGTGCTCCCCCTTTAAAAAATCCGCCTTGATTATACATTTTCGTAAACATTATACAAATTATCAAATATAATCATTATCATCATCATCATTATCGCCATCATTATTGGGGGCGTTTTATAATTTATCAAAACTATATGTTTGTCTCATTAAAAAGAAATCTCTTCTCATTGATATTATTTATCTTTATTTATATCATCATTATTATCATTTTGGTTTTTATGCCAGAGCTCCTCTTCATAATGAGGTACTGTATGTCTTTGAACACACACAAAAAATGTTGTTAGAGAAATAGCGCCCTCTCGTGATCGTAATGGTACATGTGTACGTGTCACGCCTTCTTTCTGGGTTGTGAACTTGTGTTGTTGAGGAAGCCGGGTTCATTAGAAACACCAACACTGCTCAGATTTAAGGAGTTCTTTGGCAACATTTGTTTGATTGATCTACAGGGTACGTATGATATGATATGCCGTAATCTGTGATGTATTGTGATTTATCAAAAGATTTGCATTTGAGAATTTAGAGGATCGGTAGCAGCCATAGCGCGCAGCGGTGATACTTTAGCGTAATTTGTAAGCCGAAACTGCTGGGGTGGGTGGGCTACCACAGGCACAGCCAGCGTGATGCGTTTTGACGGTGTGTTTCTGATGATCGTCTATTGTACATATGCACTGTACATGCGAATAATGACCGAGTCAGTGCACTCGTCATCCCCGACCATTTGCCATACAGCAAAAGGTAGGGGATGGGACTAGAGGTATGTGAGGCGTACTCAGTCATAGACAAAATTTGTTATAAAAATGTAAAAGTAAGAGAGTTTGACTTAATACCAGTCTCCCCCGAACCAAACGTTGATCTTCCTTCCGTTGCTGTAATTTATCTTGGAATCAACGATATATTGTCATTTGAAGATTCTTCGAGAAATCGTCGGAATGTGTGATGAAATTTGTCATGATCCTCAGCAGCGCATAGACTTCTACGTAGAGGATGTAACGCGCCCTCTTGTGCTCAATTAAAGAAAGCTAACGGAAGCGACCACACCACTGACCTCTACAGAGCTGTATAAAAATGCTTCTCACCACAGTGCACAGATACCTGTTTCCGGTGATGCTTCTATTTCGGATCTCCGAGATCCAGCGATAGTAGTCTCTTTCTCCCCTGACACAATATTTTTTTAAATTATTTTATACACAAAAATAATTGTTGTAGCACCATCAGCTTAGTCTATTCTATAATGAACTGTATCTTGTCGTATGGTGAAAGGAAATATGATGCCTTTTTTGGGGGGAGGGGGGGTTATTGCTTCTTCTCTCGATCCCCCGATCCCTCTCTTGATGAGTACTATCATTGTAAGGGTTAATCATTAATATTATTTTGGTTTTCTATTATTTTTCATATTGTTGTTGAATATTCATTTTCATCATCATATCACTTTTGTAAGCCCACATTTTGTACCATCCTGGAATTAATATGGGTAAAGGGTGAAATGTGAAAAGAATGAAAGGGGCAAGGAACTCAAAACAAAGTGATAAAACAGAACATAATTACGTTCCATTTTTTTAAATGAGTTTCTTTTATTTATCCAGGATGGGGAGCACATCAGGCTCGTGCCCACCCTCTCGAAAGCCATAGAACAGATTTATTTTGCATCCATTTTGTTTGATAAATTTGATAAATTGTTAATTTCATTTGATTGTAATCCTTTATGTTGTTTGGATTTGAAATCAATTAAATTAACTTGAAACTTAATTTCCTGCCCTCCCCCTTGAAAATTTTGATCTGCCCCTAAATAGGCCTTTGTGGTAAGAGATTTTTTATTTCATTTATTTTTTAATGAAAATCCTTTAGGTTTGGATTTTAAATCAATGAAAACAAGCTCGGGAAATTAAATGATTTTGACTTTGTATCAATACGAAACAAAATTGAAAATTTGTCTTGATTGAGGCTAACAAGACTTCCTTACCAGAATGCATTACGAGCAAAGTTTCATCGAAACCTCAACGGTCAGTGGTGCAAACGGGTTGATGAGCCTCTATGGTTTCGTGAGATCTTTTTTCTTTTTCGATTTGTCACTGTTGAACACCATAGACGTAATGGAGGCAGTTGGATGAGGTTCACATAGAGAAATCGGTGATTTTTTATATTATATTTATTAATTTAAAGTCATTTCCGTCAAAATAACAGTTTTTAACAATGGAGCAGTTCAAGTATGAACTGATTCGCGGGGGGAAAATGAGCAATGTATATTTTGACAATTGAGAGGTATACAGCCAAAAAAGAGGTTATATTATATAACCTCGTTCGTAGGATGAGTGAGTCAGTGAGTGATGAAAGCGCCTAACCGAGTGCAGTGCGAGCGTTTAGATCAATAAATTGTACATCGAGGCCGATTTTAGTTAAATTTGCCAGTATTGACATTTATGTGAGGGTGTGTTTGTGTTCTATTTTCAGCATTGAAAATGAGAGAATGTTAAACTAAAAGTAAAGCGGCCAAATCGTGGTTTCGGGAACCAGCTCGTCAAATTGCATGTACGCGCACTTGTGTACAAAGTGAATGGAGGTGGAAATAGGGAACCGTGCGTGTGAATGAATAAAGCGCTGCTGTATGAAGTGAACGGTGGTTTCTAATATCACGATATATAATGCCAGTAATAAAGCAGAAGATTGTGAAAATAAATTATAGCATTAAAATATATTGATGAAGCCAGGTTTGAAAAAGTTCGAGAAAAATCCAGATGAAGATTAAGATAGTCAGAAAATCTATTGGAATTTTAAAGGTCAAGTCCACCCCAGGAAAATGCTGACTTGAATAAATAAAGAAAAATCAAACTAGCATAGTGCTGAAAATTTCATCAAAATAGGATGTAAAATAAGAAAGTTATGACATTTTAAAGTTTCGCTTATTTTTCACAAAACAGTGATATGCACATCTAGGTGAGTCAGTCGATGATGTCCATCACTATTTCTTTTGTTTTTTATTGTTTGAATTATACAATATTTCATTTTTTTGAGATTTGACAATAAGGACCAACTTGACTGAAACATATAGTATTAAACAATGCTAATGCCACATGTTCAAGGAGGAATTAATCGTTGTATCACTTGCCAATGAGGAGAAAATTAGAATATTTCATATTTGACATAATGAAATACAAAAGAAAGAGTGAGTGGATGACGTCATAGTCTCCTCATTTGCATACCAGCCAGGATGTGCATATAACTGTTTTGTGAAATTCAGCGAAACTTTAAAATGTCATAACTTCCTTATTTCACATCCGATTTTGCTGAAATTTTCAGTGTTATGTTTGTTGGATTTTTCTCTTTTTATTCAAATCAACTTTTTATTGGGGTGGACTTGTCCTTTAAGTTTTTGAATTGTCACATATCTTTTATTAGTCTACGAGCAACTGGCCCATTAATTCTTTATTTTTTAATTGTTCATGTCATCACAACTAAAAAATTTCTCCTTTTTGGAGCGGGTGTGAAATGAATTGTCTGTTGATAAAGCCAAGGTAGAACTCTAGATCTAGATTGGATTTGCCGAACTCATTTTTTTTTTGTCTCACCTGCATAGCAGAGTGAGACTATAGGCGCCGCTTTTCCGACGGCGGCGGCGGCGTCAACACCAAATCTTAACCTGAGGTTAAGTTTTTGAAATGACAGCATAACTTAGAAAGTATATGGACCTAGTTCATGAAACTTGGCCATAAGGTTAATCAAGTATTACTGAAGATACTGCCTGAGTTTCATGTCACATGACCAAGGTCAAAGGTCATTTAGGGTCAATGAACTTAGACCATGTTGTGGGAATCAACATCAAAATCTTAACCTAAGGTTAAGTTTTTGAAATGTCATCATAACTTAGAAAATATATGGACCTAGTTCATGAAACTTATACATAAGGTTAATCAAGTATCACTGAACATCCTGCATGAGTTTCACGTCACATGACCAAGGTCAAAGGTCATTTAGGGTCAATTAACTTTGGACGAATTGGGGGGTATCTGTTGAATTACCATCATAACTTTGAAAGTTTATGGATCTGATTCATGAAACTTGGACATAATAGTAATCAAGTATTACTGAACATCCTGTGCAAGTTTCAGGTCACATGATCAAGGTCAAAGGTCATTTAGGGTCAATGAACTTTGGCCAAATTGGGGTATTGTTGAATTACAGCCATAAATTTGAAAGTGTGTTGGTCTAGTTCATAAAACGTGGAAATAAGAGTAACCAAGTATCACTGAACATCTTGTGCGAGTTATAGTAGTTTTCAAAATCAGCACTGCTGCTATATTGAATCGCGTGATGCAGGTGAGACGGCCAGAGGCATTCCACTTGTTTGTTTTTTTGAAAATGATATTTCAAAGGTAATCCTGCTTACCTTGGTTGTTGAGAGACATCACCGATGTCCGACGACTGAGTTCATGTTGCTCACAATCTCTGGTATAAAACTATAATCTCACTCTGGTTTCTGGTATGGTCTCTGGTATAAAATGGTCTCTACCGTGGCCCGGCGTGGCAGCTCTTTAATACGTGGCTGCCGGGCCTACGGTTGACTGCGCAGCAAGGGCTGTTGATCGGGGGAAACCAGGGGAATCAGGGGCAGGGTCTCCTGCCTTACATTGTAATCTCACCGATTACTATATTTCATTATTTTTAAAAATTGAATTCATGATATAGATCTACATGTGAAGCTGCTTGCATGTGATGTGACAAATGAAAAATTTGAATTCTAATAACGTATTAAAACTTTGAATGGGTTTTCCTCAAACCTTCACCAATATTTCAAATTATTTGTTTACAATAAAGGTTTGTCAGGGTTAAATTTCCCTTTTTATTGAGTTTTGTTGAATCATGATCACCCCACCCCCAAGCCTAATGTTAGTCTTGAGATGCATGGATGGATAGAGTAAAAAAATCAGTTTGATCTTTAGTGTAACTAATTCTAACTAAATAATGGCAAGTAAAGTAGAACCTATTTAAAAAAGAAAAATGAAATAAAAACAGGGTCACCAAAATTTTGCAAGAAATTCAGAAAATTGTGGTTTTAAATGTTGATTTTTCATAGCTCTCTTCATGTTCTTGCAAGAGACAAGGATTTTATCATGAAAATAACAAATAAAAAAAGCAGGCGAGGGAAATAATCAACCTCATTGAATTCCTGTGTAAATCCACTCAGGAAACATGTCAACATAACCAGATTTAAAAACTTTGATTGAATTGAAATATTGTTTTGTGAAAAGAAACACTTGTTTAGAATAAAAAAATTGCAGAAAAGTTCAGATTATACCTTGGGCATTTTACTAAAGGGGCATGTTGCATAAAAGAAACACTCTGAAAATATTTTGTAATTAATGTCATTGGCATAATTTTGTTTGCCAGAATACATGGCAAAGCTTTAATTGTTTAGGCATAACGTCTAGTCAAAGACAAGAAAGGTCCTACAATGTACAATGTGCATGTATCATGAAAATGGAATCCTGAGTATTCAAATTTGATATTTTGGCTACCTCTTCATCTCTTTACATTTCGTTATTCTTCCCTCTTTCTCTCTCCTCTCTTCCCTCCGCTCCTATTTTCTTTACTTCATCTATGTTTAATTCTTGGTTTCTAGTTGATTTTATTAAAGAATATATTTTCTGTTCGATGTTATGCTCTACCATTCCAGTTAGCGTTCTTTAGACAGTAGATTGCACTTGACCACTCGGAGCCGGAACAATGAAATGGTCAAGTTACTTCATTGTTCTGGCCCTGAGTGTTTGGTCGGGTGGGTTGCTGTCATAGATCGCTGACTTTCAATGTAACTTCCAATTATACTTTGTTTAAAATCTTGACAATTTTCTCATCATGAACAAATCTATTTCTGCTGTTTTACAGTAGGTTATTTTCTCAATTTTTAAATGAAATCAATCATACAGTGTATCCCAATATTTTTCTTCGGTCATTCTACATACATGTATTTTGCCTTTATTTACCCCCCTTATATTTCTGTAATGTGTATGAAGCTCAAGTGCATAATTTAACTCTTATGTTCTTTATATTTGATTATCTTTGTTAATCCGTAGGTATATAATTTCATGTATTTTCCCTTTTTTTCTGTTAATTTTGTATGTAGTTAATAGTCTTTGGACTGTTTTTACATTGTATTCATATATTAAACCGAATTGAATCGAAAAAACAATTGAAATTGACAAGAAAAATTAAATGTACAGTACATGTAGATCAGAGGGTGTTTTACGATTGAGTTTGTGTGGCTTCAAATGCTTATTATGCTGATGGGCACATGATGTAGCGTGCAAATTATAGTTTTTAAATACCAGTTTGATAACATCCTCAAAATGAGTTCGAAAAGAATCCGATGAAGTTACCACCCAAGTATTATGTATTTAAATAAAAAATATGTGCCAAATGACTCTTGAAAAAAATGTGTAATTGTTGAGAAATGAGTAAAATAAGCACGGAATTCCGTCAAATGTTGGGTATATTTCCCAAGCAATATTAATACACTGTCCCACGACCCACATGTACACGATGTACTTATGCTTATTACGTGTAAGTCAAAATGGTCATCAGAATGATCAGTTTCGGGGCAAAAATTATTTTCATGATTACACAAAGATAAGTTTACACTGTATCAGATCTAAATCTATGGTGACAATGATTAAAGATGTCCATTTTATACCGCAAAAAACTGGGAATTTAATGTCAATAAGTGTGACTTTAACCGCCGTTTCACATGGTAAAAAAATGTAGTTTGAATGATGATTCCAGTGAAAAATAACGCTAATGAAAATATTAAGCACGTGTGAAACCAAACTAGAACGTGATTAGTATCACGAACGCTAATCACAATTAGATTACAATCAAAATCATTATATTACAATGATGATTCTAGATTCATGTGTGAAAAGGCCCTTAGTCACACTTAAATCTTTGTGAAACACCCCCAGGATATTAAACAAAATTGAGTGCAGAGGAGCATTTCATTCACATTTTCCATCTGACGAGCTCTCTTGGTTTTGATTGGCTGTGAAGCATGGTTTCTATGGCAACTGTCGGATAAATTGAACTCGTTGGAAAAAAAATGTCCAACAAGTCCTTTTATGATAAGGCAGTGGTAATAACAAGTCCACCCCAACAAAAAGTTGATTTGAATAAAAGAGAAAAATCCAACAATTATAACACTCAACATTTCTTCAAAATTGAATGTAAAATTTAAGAAAGTTATGACATTTTAAAGTTTTGTGTACATTTAATTTTACATATATATGCACATCCTGGATAGTATGCAAATGAGAAGACTGATCTGATGTCATCCACTCACTATTTCTTTTGTTCATGTACATGTATTTTCTCCTCATTGTCAAAGTGAAACAACGTTTAATTCCTCCCTGAACATGTACAGTATTGGTTTCCCAGGTCAAAAAACCAGTTAAGGACCAGTTCATCCAACTGGTACTGGTACCAGTTGATTCCAGTTAGCGAACTGGATTCAATATGGAAATTGGAATACTGGAATCAACTGGATTCCAGTTGATTCCAATACTGGAATCAACTGGAATCCAGTTGACAAATTGTAACTGGTACCAGTTGGAAATACCAGTTGGCAACTGGTCCTAACTGGTACCAGTTAGCAACTGGTACCAGTTGACAACTGGTCCTAACTGGTACCAGTTAGGACCAGTTGGAAACATGAGTTGTCAACTGGTGCCAGTTAAAACCAGTTGGAAACAAAAATTGTCAACTGGTGCCAGTTAGGACCAGTTGGAAACATGAGGTGTCAACTGGTGCCAGTTAAAACCAGTTGGAAACACCAATTGTCAACTGGTGCCAGTTAGGACCAGTTGGAAACATGAGTTGTCAACTGGTGCCAGTTAAAACCAGTTGGAAACACCAGTTGTCAACTGGTGCCAGTTAGAACAAGTTGGAAGCACCAGTTAGGACCAGTTGGAAACATAAATTGTCAAGTGGTACCAGTTAGAAACACCCTGCAATGTATAGCATAAACAAAAATGAATCATGTGGATATGTACATTCCCGATCTTTTACTCTTCTCATATAATTACTCCTTCGTTTTCCTTGCGCACACACACATTAGAATATTGGTACCAACACCCCCCCCCCCCCTCTCAGGCGGTTATTTCAATTATAAATTATCTTCAATTATCTTTACATTGAATGTCCACTCCTGTTATAACAATGTGCATGGACAAGTGAAATAATTATCCTTGCACATAGGACTGATGAAATGAATCAAGGTAAATTTGTAGCATTGTATTGAAACCTTGTTAATTTCCACATGCACAATATAACAGGATTGGACTGTAAACTTGCTCTGGTAAATCAATCCCTCAGTCTCTTGAAATCTGTACCAAAAAACATCAGAGAATGACAAAAGTCACAAAAAACATCTATATGGTATTTAAACTAGGAATTTAATGAAAGAAAATTATGTTACAAACTGTAACATGCTGTGTATAATTCTTGTATTATGTGTCAACAAAGATCATTAACTTACACAGTAAATATGTAGTCAATCCAATTTTTACATGCTAGCTTGGAGACAAAATTTGAATATAATGCATCTAAGCATTTACCTTCAATAAATAATATGTACTATTTTTAAAGGAATGATAAAGGAGTCTTTTTTTAATGATTATTTATTGAGATCTTGGGGCCCTCACTGGCTCTGAAGAGGAAACGTGAAACAGGTACCTTCCTTTCCTGTAGTGGCACTTTGCTGGTAGATGCGATGTATCTGAAGATTAGAAAAAAAAAACCAATGGAATGAAAAATAATAAGTACAGTGAATACCGTAATACAAAATTTCAGTGGTGTAAAATTATATCTGCACATAAAGAAAATACATGGGATAGTGAAACTTCTCTAAGTTCCATATTTCAATGATTCAATTATAAATGATAGACAGCACATCATCATTTTTATTACAACATGTATAGTAAGTTCACATGGTCTTGGGAATACTTCTGAAATTGACATCGCAGAGATGAAATTGCCTCAACCTTATACCTATACATTTATTTTAATAATAAAGACTTAGACTATGTATGTTTGCATATATGTATCTAGGAGTCTATGTTGCACATTATCTGCTAACATCTGATGGGTATTTCATGATTGTCAGTGCCGACTATTTCAGTGAAATCATTGCTTTTGATTGGCTGAGAAGCACTGGCCTCTGACTGTTACTATGGTAACTGTCGGAAAAAGACAACTTGTTGATGCTGACAACTTTCAAAAAGCAGTTCCCAGAACATGTTTAAAAACGCAAGACAAAGCAAAAAAAAAAATGAAATACAAAATTTTATCCGAGGATGGTCATGGCCGAAAATATTTACATCTAAATAATACTTGAGTAAAATTCACAGAGCAAAATGATGAAAATTTCATCAAAATAGGATAACAAGAAGTTATTGAATTTTAAAGTTTATCAATATTTTGTGAAAACAGTTGTATGCACTTCGTCATGAATATTCATTAGGTGGGCTGATGTCACATCTCCACTTTCCTTTTTTTTATGTTACTAGATGAAATCATAAATGTTTGATTTTTTCATACATGTGTAAATGATGCGTCTCCATTGTAATGAAATAAGTTGCGTCAATAACTAATGCACCTAATCAGTTGTCAATCCAATTGTCAATAGTTCTTGGTTAAAAATATCTTCATAAACCTAATCTCATATAATAAAATACAAAAGGGCAATTGGGATATGACATCATCAGCCAACCTAATGAATATTCATAAAGACATGCCTAGAACTATTTCACCGGAATAATGCAAATCTTTAAAATTCAAAACCTTAATTAATTATCAAATTTTGATCAAGTTTTCAGCATTTTGCTTTGTGAATTTTACTCTATTTATTGAGATATGTTTCCAGCCTGGACCATCCCTTTAATTCTACTTCTACGGTACCCCCACACATACTGGTAAGTCAGAGGTAAAAAACAACGAGAACCAATTTAATTTCAAAGATAAAAAAATACTCCAGCCTCCAGATTTAAGAAAAAATTCAGGAAATGTTATTTTAGTTCAGACTAATTGTGCACGTTTCATTTCGGAGGTCAATCTGAAATTATACTTCCAGTTCCAAATTCACGCCATTTGGTTATGCAAAAGCATGAATTAAAATTGATGGGCATGGGCCCATGTCACTGGCTAGCCTAGAGGACTCCATGAAGATAATTTTATCATTTTTACATTGTATTTTCATCACGGAGCCTAGACAAGCCTCCTATAAGGTTGCTCGTACAACTGTGTAAACAAAGATAGATTTCCCTCGGAAATCCACCTTTCCCATAATGATTTTTGGGCAAACATTAAATTTTTACATTTTGTAAGCCTTGATACTCTAAATGTGTACAAAGGCTTAAAAAAAAAATAATTGTAAAATGTACAAATTGGAAATTTTCTTACAAAAAGGATCACTTGCTTGCAGATCTTGTCCTCACTGCCTCTGAAGAGTTCACGTGCGACAGGTACATTCCTTCCCTGTACTGGCACACGTTCTTTGCTGGTAGATGCGATGTATCTGAATAACAATGGAGAGAAAAATAATCAGTACAGTGAACAGTGAATAAAAATACGTCTATATTACAGTGAATAGCAATACATGTCTACACCTAAGGCGGGCAAGGGTTACTACAGAGTGTTGTAAAATTCCATTTGAACATTAAGAAAAATACATGGGATTGTGAATCAATGATTCAACTATAATGATAAACAGCACATCATCATATTTATTTTAAAAAATGAGTAAGTTCACTTGGTCTTGGGAATACTTCTGAAATCGATGTCGCAGAGATCAGTCCTTCATGTTTATAATTCCATGGAGCTCAATAAATGGCTCTCCTTATGCCTCCGAATTTGCTTTCCTAGACACACTCAATTTTATAAAATGCTCAATTGTTGTAGATTGTTATTAAAATTGTAAATGCAACAGCTGTGTAGCTATTAATTAATCTGTGGTGAAACTAGGCTTGGGTCATGTACAAAAATATCGCGCTCCTCAAAAAAAAAATTATAAGTAGGGTGTCCGAACTCATATTAGGCCTAAAAAAAGTGCTAGAATTTCATATTTTACATCTTTAAAACCATTAAATCACCATCTCTTTTCCATAATTCTCATAATAGAAGATACACAAAGACCCCAAAAGAAAACTTGACATCTGAATTACCTAACTTACAGCCTCCTCATATGGAGGGCAGCAACGAAGTATTCGGATCTCCACTCCTGAGTCCTGGCGGTTCTGAGCTGGGCCTTCTTCTGGAAACTACCGGTACCCCAGGTCATGTTCACTGACTTCATCTCCTCCTCGAGGCTCAGTATGACTCCAGGTGGTTTTGGGTCTCCCTCTCTCCTGAAATACACAGTCAAAAAGTGATAAACAGCTATTCATGAAAAAATCAGACTCTTAAAATGGTGGAAAAAATAATGAATTTCGATTTTCGGCATTTCAAAATCTCATCAAAATCCTCAAATCGTGTGTAAAGTGATTGGTGCGCAGACACGAGGCGCTGGCCACTATCATAATGTTAAATCTGAAATTGAAAATCATAACTGGCTGAGTCTCAGATTTTTTCCAAGACCAAGAAAATCAGTTTCACATTCGATCACATATCTCTCTCATTTACTTATAACAATATATGGAACAATATCAACTGAAAGATTTTGTGAAATAAAAAGAAATTCATGTTAAATCTTAACACAAATCGTAAGGTCAATATGATGTATGTGCGCAGACTTGAACCGGCATGGCAGCCACACATCCACGCCCGGCTAGTCCCGGCCGGCAGGCAGCGCTGAGGGGCAGTAACAGGATGTCCTGACGAACAGCTAACGTTACAGCTAGCCCCGCAGCTAGCTGCGAGCCGCGCCATTTAACAAACTACGAAAAGAAAATCATAGAAAATTGTTAACTTACCTGTAGAGCCTACTGCGAATGTCTTAGCTTTCAAGTCATTGTCCAAATCTGGTCCGTGTGATTTCAGTGGTTGAATTATTATTAAAACGGCCTTCTTTACCCTTCTTTATCGCACTAGCACTCGATAAAAGTGCGGTGCAAATTAACGGCGCGGCGAAGATGGCTCTTTCAAATTCAAATTAGATTGGCGGTTTGCGTTTTGGCGGCGCTGGTTAATTTGCATAATTATACGGACGATAGCGATCAGTGGCACTCAGTGCGCATGCGCAGGCCCGCCCGCGCCCGGTGATTGAAGGAAGATCTGCTGAGTCAGGAATAACGAAGGGGGGGGGGGTCTAAAGCAAGAAAGAAGTTTTAAAATAGAAATACGAACTTCTTAACATACAAATTTCTTCTTGTTTGGTTTTGGTTGGCAACCAGTCAAGAAATGACGATTTTTGCCTCTGCTTTTGGAGCTTTTTTTTTTCTTTGAAAGTTTAAGAATGAATTAGCTTAATATTTGTTCTTTATTTCTATTTTATTTATTTTCTTTTTATTTGAAAGATAAAGATAGCCTTGCTTAACATGGCAAGGTTGTAAACTAGCAATAAATATGCGCGATATAAATAGAAAAAAAATAGCTATTCTATTCACCTTCAAAAATATTTTTAAAATATCAGTGAGTTAAAAAAAGAAAAATACATTAATTTTTATGTGATTTGTAAAAATAGTGTAAAATAGTCCTCTTTAACTTAAATTAAAAAAAAGGGATTAAATAGGAAGAATTTTTTTTTCTCGCAACAAATATCTAGGATAACAATTTTTTTAATGTAAACTAGAAAATTTCACTGAGAATAACATGTTTCGATTTAAGTTATATGGTAATATCGAACCACATACTTTAATGAAATTTTTCAAGGTGGAAATATTAAAATTAACATAAAGAATAATTAAGTTAGTTATTATGTAGATATTTTTTTCCTCTTATCCTCAATCGAGCTGTGTATAGGATGGATAAATGCATGGCATTTATTGTGGTAAAAGGCTGAATTACATGAATTTGTACAGAGCAAAATTTCAGTAAACAAATAAGCAAAAAAAAAATAACAAAGTAAACTAATGTATAATATTGGAAAGGGGATACAAAAAGAAAAGTATACAGGGAGGGGGGGGGGAGTAATGTCAAAAGCAGGAACGGGCAAAGGTTGGGAGTAGGCTAAATGTATATACCTTTAACATAATGAACATTTTCACATAAATATATATTTAACCAATGTTGAATGAATAACAATACATGTAGATTAAAGAAAAGATTGTATGAAATAATACTTGCTTTTTTTTAAGAAAAGTAACGCTTTGTTGATGGTAACAATAATAATAGTTATAGGAAACACATTCATGAATGATAATCATAAAGAATTATCTCAAAAGGAATTAAAAACAAAGATAAGAGGACTTTGAAGTAATATGATCTGTACAAAAAATATAAATATTAATGTAAAGTGGGTTACAGCTATATTGAGCCAGTGACTTGTCGGATAAGAAATTTGAATGATTACTGCAGATATCAACAATTACAAAAATATTTCAAAAGTCAGTTTAAGAGAAGCGACAAATAAAACAACAAAGGTATGAAAACATAGTTCTTATATAATATATATATATATATATATATATAAACTCTGTTGGAAATAAGTACAATGCATTACCACTATGCCTCTAATATACATATATATATATGTATATATTATATATGTATACACGGGTTCTTACTAGAATCAGCTGGTAAGTCCTATTGGTTCTAACTGGTATCATTTGGTTTGATATTCCAGTATGGTTAATGGGTTTCAAGTGGGTTATGGGTGGCCTATGGGTTCCAACTGGTATAATCTGTTCCAGTTTGGTTTATGGGTTTTAACTGAAATCAGCTGGTAGATATATACTGGTAATGCCTATTGGTTCTAACTGGTATCAATTGGTTTGATATTCCAGTATGGTAAATGGGTTTCAAGTGGGTTATGGGAGGTCTATGGGTTCCAACTGGTAAAATATGTCCCAGTTTAATTGATTTATGGGTTTTAACTGGAATCAACTGGTAGTATACCAGTAATGTATGTTGATTTTAACTGGTATCAATTGGTTTGATATTCCAGTATGGTTAATGGGTTTCAAGTGGGTTATGGGAGGTCTATGGGTTCCAACTGGTAAAATATGTTCCAGTTTGGTTTATGGGTTTTAACTGGAATCAACTGGTAGTATACCAGTAATGTATGCTGGTTTAACTGGTATCAATGGGTTTGAAATTCCAGTATGGTTAATGGGTTTCAAGTGGGTTATGGGAGGTCTATGGGTTCCAACTGGTATAATCTGCTCCAGTATGGTTTATGGCTTTTAACTGGAATCAGCTGGTAGATATGCCAGTAATGCCTATATTGGTTCTAACTGGTATCCATTGGTTTGATATTCCAGTATGGTTAATGGGTTTCAAGTGGGGTTATGGGAGGTCTATGGGTTCCAACTGGAACACTCTGATCCAGTTTGGTTTATGGGTTTTAACTGGAATCAACTGGTAGGTATACCAGTAATGCATGTTGGTTCTAACTGGTATCAATTGGTTTAATGATATACCAGTATGGTTTATGGGTTTAAGGTGGCATTAACTGGTATATACACCCATTGGGTTTCTATGGGTTCCAACTGGCATCAAATGGTCCAGTTTGGCTAATGGGTTTTAAACTGGAATCTATTGGTAGATAAACCAGAAAGGCCTATTGGTTTTAACTGGTATTAACTGGTGTACTAATTTATACCAGTATAGTTAATTGGTTTCAACTGGAATAAACTTGTATGTTTTCAGCATGTCCAGTTGAGACAATGGGTTTCAACTGGAATATACTGGCATGGTGGGAGTTTACCAGTTGTGCCAATTGGTTTCAACTGGTACCAGTTGACTCCAGTTGAAACCAGTTAAAATTTCAACTGGTTTCAACTGGTTTTTTTACCTGGGTTAATGCTGTATGGTTCAGTCAAGTTGGCCTAATCATCAAATCTGTAAAAAGAGGAATAGTGTATAATTCAAACAATAAAAAACAAAAGAATTGGTGATTGAGGGATGTCATCGACAGTCTCATTTGCTTATTTTGTATATTTGCTGAGTTGTGCATATCACTTTTTTTTGTGAAAAATAAGCGAAGCTTTAGAATATTACAACTTCGATGAAATTTTCAGCATTATACTACATGTAGTTTGGTTTTTCTCTAGATAAAGTTTTTGAAATCAACATTTTTCTTGGGTGGACTTGACCTTTGAATACAGAACACTCGCTCTACACTCAGTAGGCCTACAGTATGTTGCATTGACAAATTTTATAATGACTGTGAAATACTGTACAGTGTACACAGGTTCGTCAAACATACATGTGAAGCTAATATTGGATAATTGATCAGCCACCAATGTAAACAGGATGCTTGGCACAGGTGTCTAAAAATTACACTAGGGCCGTCTGCACCAGCCTGAGTTTTCAAATTAGTGTGGTATTTCTGATCTGGCAGATCATCCCGATCCAAACAATATCAAGATTATTTGCAATGGAGACGCAATTATCGCGCTAGTTCACTGGATTAATCTCGAGATTGCAATCCCAAGTCAACTTAGGATTGCAAAATAGCACGCTATTTTACAAAAAAATCATGCTAATTCGCACTTCACAGGTGCAGACGCACTCAGGATTATTTGTGCGATGCGTCTGCCGTCACACCTTAATGCATCGATTCCTCGCTGGAGCAGGAATCACTCTTCTTGCGATGGTGGAGACAGGGTTTCTTGAATCTCGAGATTAATCACGAAGAGGCCCAATCAGGCTAAAATCTCGAGATTGAGCAAACTCGGGCTGGTGCCGCACCGCCTACTGACTCAATGTAGGGTTGGTGGGGGTTGGATATCCACTCACTTTCTTTTATCTGATTTCAAAAATGAAACAAAATAAATGAAATAAAAATAGCACATATTTTTATTGTTTGATGTTTCCATTTGTATCTCATTATCAAATTATAAAAGTTGAAATACGTGTCCCGCCTGCAAAATTCTGTATATATCGCCGTCCTGGAATCATGTGTCTCAGAGACAGGCAATGTATTGGTCAACGAATAAATCACGCATACATTGTCGAGGACATGGGGCAAATTTCCCTTCAGAAAAGCCAAAGAGAGCCTTGGAAATTCATATAATCCAATGTAAATTGCCTACATTATATGGCTGGTTAGCTAAAAAGGTATCAAAGTCTCTGAAAATTTTGTGTTAATTTTTCGTGTAATTGGCATGTTACTGCTTTTAATTAATGCCTGTTTTTCAAGCCACTTGCTTGCTGATCTAATGATTATTTCATGTATTCATAACATTTTTTTGTGAGGGAGTTATTCAATCAGAAAGTGGGAGGCATGGTCCCGAATCTATATCATTAGGGAGCAATATATATACAATACATGTTTTTGTAAAATTATTTTCCTGACCAACACACCCCCTTGGCTTTCATTTTTTTTCTTGCCAAAAGCCCATTTCATCTTGGAGTAATATTGCCATTTTTTTTTTACTAAAACCCTGAAAATACTCAGCACCCCCTCTTTAAAAGACGTTCCCAGGGCCCCGGTGGGAGGTGGCACATTTGCAATGATACATTTCCCATGCCTCCAAGTAGGAATACACAATAAAGTTACATAGCTACTTACCTTGACCTTAATTTGACTTTGGAAAGGGTCAGGTGATCGATGTCAATTTGTCATGTGACAGGGGAGTGTCTGATGATTTATCTTGTCAGCGATAATTGCCACTGACTAATTTGTTCTTCAGGAGGAAATAGGATGTCGGGATTTTAGTAGCTTATATCAGTCAGTAAAAATCATTGACTATAGATCTGTAAAGTGCTCCCCAGATGTCAAATAATTCACAACATGCTAAATTATTTACAGTAGCCAATCAGATGCCCGAGTTTCAGTAGCTTTTAACAAGATTTTAGTAGCTTAAAACAGTGAGTGAAAATCATTGATTATAGATCTGTAACGTGCTCCCCAGATATATCAAATAATTCACAACATGATAAATAATTCACAGTAGCCAATCAAATTTAAGAGTTTCAGTAGCTTTTAATAGCCTTGAGTGTAAATCCTGACCACAGGTATTAATGCTGTTTGTCATGAAATGCTCCTCAAATGTCAAATATATATATGTCACACCATACCAAATTAATTGAGCCAATCAGATGCCAGAGCTTCAGTAGCTTTAAACAGTTGTCAGTGAAAATCACTCACTATTTGATTCGTGAAATCCCCTGGGTGGTATCCAGATGTCAATTATTCACAGTAGCCAATCAGATTTTAGAGTTTCAGTAGCTTTTAACCGTTGTAGTATTTGTTGCATGAATCCAGATGTCAATTATTCACAGTAGCCAATCAGATTTTAGAGTTTCAGTAGCTTTTAACAGTTGTAGTATTTGTTGCATGAATCCAGATGTCAATTATTCACAGTAGCCAATCAGATTTTAGAGTTTCAGTAGCTTTTAACAGTTGTAGTATTTGTTTCATGAATCCAGGGGGGCGTTTCATCAATATTTTTGTCCGACAAGTTGTCAGATCTGACAACTTTCCTGGATTCTGATTGGTTGAGAAGCACTGTTACTATAGTAACTGTCGGATTAAACAGGACTTGTCGGATAAAACGTCCGACAGGTCCTTTCATGAAACGCTCCCCAGATGTCAATTATTCACAGTAGCCAATCAGATTTAAGAGCTTCAGTAGCTTTTAACTGTTGTGAGTGACAATCACTGAATTTGTTTCATGAATCCAGATGTCAAATTATTCACACTACATTGGATTCTCATGCCATGTCTTTTGGGGTACCGTATCACATGATATTACATGTAGGGATATGATTTATTATACAGATCAATAGGCAGAGGAAAGTTTCTCTTACTATATATACATTTCATTCCTTTGTAAAGCCATTTGATTTTCTCATTCAACATTAAGTTGAGATTATTAAAGGAACTTAATTTTACTCAAAGTTGCACTGTAGGACTGGTGTACATGTACATGTACTTCTAGCACCTGAAACTACATCATTTAAACACTTTGAGGCAAGGTCTGTTCAGAATGCAAAATAATTAATACCAGTTAACATGGTCATAGCGCATCACTGCCAAATGCTTCCCTATGCGCTCAATGGGATATTACATGTAGTACTATCACCCTGGCTTTAGCCTCGCTGCCCTTTACAGCACGGTGGCATTTCAATCTCACCTGAGTTGAGTGCAGCACAATGTGGATAAATTTCTAGCTGGAGGAAATTACACCATGGCCTGAATTCAAACCCACAACCCTCTGTTTCAAAATCAGAAGACTAATCCACTGGGCCACAATGCTCCAAATATATGGTAAGGTGGTTTCAGACCGCCTCAAAGTTCGCCAGTTCCAGGTATTCTCTGATCGGGAAATTTACCCCGATCAGAAAATACCAGGTATTTTGGCGGTGTGAAAGCAAACTATGTGTAATATCCCCGAAAGAAAATACCCGATAAATAGTAGGTACTTGGCGAAATTACGAGAACTTTCGCGGGGATTTTTCCAAGGTCGTGGGTATTTTGGCGGTCTGAAAGCAAATTACGGGAACTTTTAGCTCAGCGTGTCGTTGGGTGCGGCGCCGTGCATGGGTTGCTGCTGGGCTAGTGATTTTGAATTTCGCACCTTGCTGTTTATCAGACCATACTGCGCATGCTCGTAACTTCAGGAACTTATCCCGAAGGGTATGTTTCAGGGCGGTGTGAATGCAGGAATAATTAATGGGTATTTTTCAGCCTAAAAAAGTTCTCGTAATTTAACGGGGATTCTTGTGATCGAGGCGGTTTGAAACCACCTGTAGAGTCCTCAGAAATACCCCCCCCCCCCAAAAGGTAACTTTTTAAAATAATGACCTTAACTTTCACTTCCCATCAACAAACATGTCATTCACATGCCAAGGATAATGAGGGGCAAACCTGCCACGTTGCAAATAAAAATTCAGTTTGTTCTTGTACCAGTACATAGCATTTAATATACCACTTTCTTGTACCAGTACATAGCATTTAATATTCCACTTTCTTGTACCATTCAATATACCTCTCTCTTGTACCAGTACATAATTTGCAGTAATTAATACCATGAGGGTACCAGTTATTATTTGATAGTTGTTTATGAAGACCATGTCTTAAAATATGCAAGATGTGATTGACCCTATCACTTTCAACTATGGAAAGCCAGTGTAATTCTTTGCGTAATGTTATCCCCTTGTGTTACAAGAAGGATGGAGCTGTATCAAACCAAACAATGATTTTGCTTAAGTTTTATTTTATCATTTTATGAGCTACATGTATATCAAGACAGTGATGGCTTAACTTTATCGTGCCCTTTGTAAGACAGGTCCCAGTTATTTCATTCCAACAGGGAGCTTTCTAACTTGGCTGATTAGAATGAAGCCTTGGACTGCACAATTATGATAATAATAATAATGTCATATTTTACCCATGGTAGGCACTTCAGTTCTGAAAACTGTTCTCCCAGCAGACACTGCTGTTTACCCCGGCTTTAGCATGGCTACCTTGATCGGGTAATGGAGTATTTGATCAATTTCTTCCTACCCATTCACCTTACCTGGGTTGAATCATTCTTGTTGAGATCTTTCATATGACCAAATGCTAATCAAAGTTAGTTCCTGGGAGTGGGAATACATGTCAAAATAAACAACTCATGTGACATTTATCGATTGATCTTTGTATGTTGACTTGTTGTACATGCCAATTTTCACCCTTTCCCCCATGAAGTTTAACAACTTTTGTTTGCTTAATTCATGTTGGTTCTTTCTTCTCATTCTCTGAACAGTCTAAATCATGGACGTGACGGCTCTACGCAACAAGCTCTCTCAACTCGGCCAAGATCATCTCCTAGAATTCTGGGATGACCCCGACCTGACTGATGACCTCCGGAGGTCACTCTATACTGATATCACTGGCACCAACGTCGAGGAGGTTTTGAAGTTCTTTGAGACGTCGACAGCAAACATGAATAACAGTGAGAAGGTGGATGAGAGGATGGAGCCGATCCCGTCAGAACTCTTCGGCTCCGTAACAAGGTCTGGAAAGAACCTGGATAGATGGTACAAGGATGGTAAGAAAAGGTTCTACATTGGAATGTAATAATGCAAATTGTAATGATGATGGTGTGGTGATTATTGTTATGCTATAAATTACTGATGATGATGATGATGACGATGATAATGATTACGGGTTTGATTAGGATCATGATTATGATACTACTACTACTAGTACTGGTGATGTTGATGATGATGAGCATAATTATGATGAGCATGATGATGAGCATGATGATGATGAGCATGATGATGATGAGCATGATCACTAAATCACTAAATCCTTTCTGTAGAGTGCTCAAGGCGCATATAACTGTTCTATTTCAATTTTCATAACTTCTTTATACTACATATATATATGTAGTATTAAGAAGTTATGAAAATTGAAATAGAACAGTTATTACGCACATTCTAATCAATTCGTAATCACAGTTTTTTTGTGTGAAAAATCCTCTGGTGTACTGTTGAAATAGGTTTAAAAAATACATAGGCCCGTATTCTTAACGCTGGTTTGAATTAAACTCTGATTTAAAGTTGTAGTTTAACTATGGAGAGCCATTTTGGGCACAAATCCCTATAAACAATACACATCAAATTTATTAGCTCATTTGACACTCATACTGTCCATAAATGATTGCTGAAGTATTTTTCTTCATTATGAAAGCAAAAGGAAACAAAATAGTTAACATATTAAGAGATATACAATATGAAAATAATTTTTTGGCTCCCCATAATTCTAGTGCAGAATTAAACCTGACTTCAGAATAAGGGCCATAGTCTACAACTCTCACAAACATTGTAAAGGAACCACTCGATTCTTGTAGCCAATAGGTTACAGGGAATAATTGTGCTTCACAAATTTGAATAGCTTTTTTTGGTCAAAAGAGAAAAGCTCTCAACTATAAAAGTAGTGTACAGTCCTATGTGAACATTTGCTATACAAAAGACTGTATGTGTAGCATTCTTTAAAAATTGTGGAGCAAATTGTGATGCGACACCAGGAAATTTATTCCCTGGGTTAATAACTCCCGTTTCTCTATCTCCCAGGTTTAAAACAGATTTCCCAAGGCAAGGTCGGTGTTCTCCTTTTAGCCGGGGGTCAAGGTACGCGCCTAGGGGTCAAGTATCCCAAGGGAATGTTCAATGTGGGCCTGCCTTCAGAGAAGACCCTCTATCAGCTACAGGCTGAACGGATCCTAAAAGCGCAGGAACTTGCCCTGGAGTTAACAGGAGAGAAGGGGGTTATACCATGGTAAGACAGGAGCCCTGGGCCCCATCTTACAAAGAGTTGCAAGATCCGATCGATCGCAACTATGGACGGCCAGCAATATCAACATCTATTTGTTTGTTCAAAATATTTTCTAGCTATGATGTATATTCATGCATTCATCGTTGTCGTGAAAATTCATTGTGCTTCTCTTTGTTTGCAAAGGACATTGTGCACATTTCCTGTAGAGAAAATTATGACACTGATGGATTTCCATAGAGTTACGATTGATTGGATCAATAGTAACTCTTTGTAAGACGGGGCCCTGGAGTAAGGAATTGGTCTATGTAATGATACTAAGGTGTGTTTGCTCATTGAAATAAGGTGGGTGTTTCACAGAGCTGGTCGTAAGTTACGAGCAACTTTACGAACGACTGGTGATCCTTTCTTGTGGAAAATGATACACACCACATTTTCTTTGATGTTTGTTCAGCGCCTTAGAAAGGATCACCAGTACTTTGTAAAGTCTCTCGTAAATTACAGTATAACATTAACAGCTTTATAAAACACAGGTCTTACAAAGTATTCTGATAATTAAACTGAGGTTTAATCCCTGTGTGTGTTAATAAAAGGTATTACTCTATGTATTATCTATACATATATATATTATATGAGTACATGTAAAATTTATAAAACAAAAGATTGTTGCTTTACATGTACCAATATATTAGGCCATTAACAAACGTGCAGTACATGTATGTACTCTTGTGATTTGAGAAAATACATTTATGCATGCAGTAAAACCAAACAAGGTCCATGCTCCTTGCATCTCTCCTTCAGGAATCAGAAAGCATCTTTTCATGATCAATCCACACATTATTCTTTTTGACAGTACAATGGGGAAAGCGGGAAGCCGCTATGGAAAAGACACACAGTGCCTTTATACTCTATAGCAGGATTCGTGACTGAAATGCATGACACAGAATTTTCAGAAGTTGCATTGAAATGAATCAAGGTGCAATAAACACTGATCTCGTGAGAAAGCCTGCGAACCCAAGGTTAATTGTCATTACAGGGCTATGTCTTTACAAAGAGTTGTGATTGATCTGATCAACCACAACTATGGAAAGCTGGCAATGCCATCATTTAAAATGCATGCTTGTTCAAAATTAAATATCTTCTAGATATGATGTATATTCATACATTCATAGTTTTCTTGAAAATTCGCTGTGCTTCTCGTAGTTTTCAAAGGACATTAATTGATTTCCACATACTTGAGGTTAATCAGATCAATCGTAGATCTTTGCAAGATGGGACCCAGATCTAGATCTGGTACACTCACATGAATTCAACTTTGTGAAATCACACAAAAAATCTAAGCTGAAAAATTATCAAACTGTATATCACCAACACAGGTTAGCACAAATGGGACTTGCTTAGAAAAAGATCCAATATTTTGGCTGGAATACCGTAACTTTATATTGCTAATTCCTTAGCAATTACACAATTTCTTGCAGAATACTTTGGCACATATATCAGACAGACACTTGGCTGGTACTTGTGATTCTGTACAAACTCATTCTGAAATTGTTACCACAACTGGCATTTATCTTTATTTGTTTAATTTGTGTAGGTACATCATGACGAGTGAGCACACGAAGGGGCCAACAAGGGAGTTCTTCAAGCAGCACGACCACTTTGGTATCGGGGAAGACGATCTGGTTCTCTTTGAGCAGGAGATGCTTCCGTGTGTCTCCTTTGAGGGAAAGATCATCCTCGATCAGAAACACAAGATATCCAGAGCACCAGGTAAATCAAGGCAGAGACCAAATGAAATGGCCTATCAAGACCATCGTTGCATGCGCATTTTGCTCATTGGACTGTCTAGGAACCAATCAGAATTGTTCTTTCAAATGATTGATCAGTCACTAACCTTTGTGTTACGGGGCACAAATAAAGTAGCCTTTAATCTAGGTGGGGGCTGCAGCTATATTTTAATTGTTCTGTTAAACGTAAGCGATGTGGCGAGACTAACAGTGCAAAGTAACCACCACCTTTACTCTCTCATTGTGCTGTTAGTTTTTATTTATTGACTATGACACGGTTCAGAGTTTTCATTTTTTTTTAATGCCACCAGAAATTTGGTCTTTTTTTCGAAGCAATTATAATACACTGCTCCACATGTGCTCATCGGTGTTGGTGATCATCAGTGGGGTCATTTTTGTTAGAGCGATCTCATGATTTCAGATAGTTTGATGTAAATGCACCTGGGCCCCGTCTTACAAAGAGTTACGATTGATCCGATCAATCATAACTCTATGGAAGTCCATCAGCGTCATAATTTTTTCTCCAGGATATTTCACAATGTCCTTTGTATAAACAAAGAGAAGAACAGTGAATTTTCAAGAAAACAATGAATGCCTGAAATATGCATCATAATTAGAAAATATTTTGAACAAAAATGCATAATAGATGTTGACGTTGCTGGCCGTCCATAGTTGCGATTGATCAGAACAATCGTAACTCTTTGTAAGACGGGGGCCCAGATCTAGTGCTACCATGTTTTAAAACTTTCTCATGAAATCACTGTTTACTGCAGCTATTTTCCTATCACTTTAACAAGTATGCTCTTTTTAATTATTATTATTATTGCTGTTATTATTACATTGGAAGGGAGGTCTTTACCGTGCTTTTAAAAGGGAACTCTAAGATCCTGGATGATATAGAGAGACGAGGCATCACGTACGCTCATATCTACTGCATTGTTACCATTGTTATTGTTGTTGTTACTCTTATTTTTATTGTTATAAGACGGGAATGGAGGTCTTTACCGTGCCTTGGGTAACTGTAAGATCCTGGATGACATGGAGAGACGAGGTGTCACCTACGTTCATGTCTACTGCGTTGATAACATCCTTGTCAAAATGGCCGATCCTACCTTCATCGGATTCTGTATTGACAAAGGGGCCAACTGTGGAGCCAAGGTAAGAAATTATAATTTGTTTCATTTATGTTTTGTTTCCGTTTTGCAGGAAGCAGGCATGGTGGTTCAGTGGTAGAGCTTCCTCCTCATGAACGTGGGTTCGTTCCCCGGCTGACTTGTTCTATAGATTTTTGAAAATGGGATCTTCTGCCTTCCTGCTAGGGGCTCAGCATTTAAATTGGAGAAGGGTAATAATAACATATTATGCAGGGTCCGCTGGTAGAGCAGTTTCCTAAATGAAGTGGCTATCCTCAGCCAATAAAAATTTATTATTATTCAGGGTTCCTGAAGTCATGGAAAATCCTTGAATCATATGGAAAGTCAGGGAATTCGGAAAATTTGTGAAAAGTCATGGAATTGCATTTACCTCTTGGCTCTGGCAGCTTTCCAGATTGTCGTGTCTCGCAACTCTCGTATTCTGTGATCATACTCTGCTATTATAATTGGTGTTCATGATTGCCATTTTCCCAGTTTTGTGACATCCCAAACTCTACATAACTCCCGGGACGTCATTGGAAGTCATGGAAAGCAGCAATTTAGTCATGGAAAAGTCATGGAATTCTGTTTTCAAATTTCTGTGGGAACCCTGATTATTATTTGTTGTATTTTCATCATCATGCCATGGATTTGTCAATAATTTTGTTTTTTGCATCGTTTGATGCTACAGGCTGGGATGTTTCATCATCATCTGCTGTAATCTTCAAAGGGCTCTGCAGCCTATCTCGAAGATGTTTAAAAATATTATTTACAGCCATCTTACAATTTCTAGTGTTGGACATCAACATGTCAGAAGAGAAGCGAAGATGGGTCTTTAAAATTGTATGGGCAGCTGCTGTAGATCTGAAACTTTAATCTCTTTCTTTGTTAGGTCATCAAGAAGGCCTACCCAACTGAGCCTGTGGGGACTGATTTTAGGGTTGACGGACCGAATGGGGGGAGATTGAGTTTAGTGAGATCACGCTACCATCGGCAGAGAAGAGAAGTGAGAAAAGTTGATAATAGGGTAATACTATCCAAGTCGTTTGGAAGCGCATAGGGACGTTATTAAATAATGTGATATGCGGTATACAAGAACTGCGTTTTTATTATTGGCTGACATTCTAGGTGTGACAGCCACTTCATATCTAAAACTTCCTCTTTTTCTAATTCATTCTTTATCTGTGTGTTTGTTAGGTCGTTGAGAAGGCCTACCCAACCGAACCTGTCGGGGTTGTTTGTAGGGTCGATGGGCAGTACCAGGTCGTCGAGTACAGTGAGATCACGCTACCAACGGCTGAGAAGAGAAGTGAAGATGGTCGACTGACGTTCAGCGCCGGTAACATCTGCAATCATTTCTTCACCATCGAATTCCTCAAGTCTGTAGTCAAGTAAGTGTGTTGATCATTCTCAAAGTGATATAAATATTCCTCTTTAACCGTGTAGGCCGGGGTATTTTGGGAGTTCATATGGCTGCGGGGGGCTCCCAGGACCTCCTTGAGATCTCGGCTGGTGACAGCGCGATCGCGCCAAAAATCGGCACGCAGGTTGTCTGGGACATAATCTACAAAACTGTATAGTAATTTATTCATGTGAATTGCTATTAAGTGATTATGCTAATTTATGCATAATTAGTATGCGAAATCATTCTTTTCCCTCTATCTCCCTAAATAAAGTTCCAAATGTTCTAATTTTTGGTACAAAAACTCTTTCTGGTGTTCTTAGCAAGTATACCGGTACATGAAAAAAAATTGCGATATTGGATCAATTTCTTATGTATTATATTGTTTTTTGCAATTTCTTTAAATGTGTTTCTTCGTTTTTTTTTCACCTTTTGTTTTTCATTTTATTTTCAATGGAATTTGTTTGGGACTCTTCTTAGATCATAAACAGCATAAAATAAATACATTTAGACCAGTAAAACTAAAAATAATCATACATTTATGATATTTAATTGAAAAAACAATTTGCATTGACTTTGTACATGAAATCACGTTTTTGAGCAATTTTTGGTCCAACATGCACTTTTATAATATTGCGTAATTTAGGAACCGTGTACCCGGGTGACGCAAAATTGGTCTCAATAGTTGCGCAAGACTTGAAAGTAAAAAGTCAGCGAGTTGTGCGGTAAACAAATTAAGCGTGGCGAAAATATTGCGTGAAGCGATGAGGGGGGCCTCCAAGGCCCCCCGTCCTGGATAGGGTTAATGTATAGCCCTTAATATATTGGAACAACCCGTCTAAGCTCTTACCAGATAATGCTATTTGCCCCATTGGATCCTGACTTGCACTATCTCCACTCTTGAAGGAGCAGTTCAGCAAGAGTTTCAAGACTCCGTTTCTAGGCAAACTGCATTGACGTTCCCATGTATTAACTCCTGGGTGGAGAGAGGCAAAGTGCACATTTATGCCTTGCCAAAGAACACATAGGCCCGTATTCTGAAGTTAGGTTTAACTTAGACCACGGTCTAACTCTGCTAAAATTATGGGAAGCCAAAAGTGTCAAAATTTTTATCAAGTTCTATGTTTCTTATGTTTACTGTGCTCTTTCCTGATCCATCCATGGTGAAGGCAATAATCTTTTTATACTTCCTAGACAATTATGAATGATTTGAGAGCCAGATGAGCTGAAATATGATATATCTACTGTTAGTGATTTATGTTACAATCGGCTATTCGTACCACAACTTTAAACCTGAGTTTAAGTTAAACCCGACTTCAGAATACGGGCCAAAATTTGTTGTGGAAGGGATAAAAACAAAAAAAAAGATTTTGACCATTAAATTTTGTTATGATAGTTAGGATTATTTACTTGAGAAAAATATTAAATTTTTATTTTAGTTATTATTTTATCATAAGTCATAAATTCCCATGTTTAGGGTGTTATATAATGGAAAAAAATATGATGATAAATGTGCTTTTTACCTTCAAGAGAGTTCATATTTCTGTGTTTGTATGCTATCCCTGTGTATTTCCCCCTTCCCCCTTTTCATTCTGCTATTAATTGGTTTTTAATCTTGTTTTTAATAGTGAGAATGAATCAAGACTACGACATCATGTGGCCAAGAAGAAGATTCCATTCATCGATGGGGAAGGCAAGCGCATCACACCGGAGAAGCCAAACGGGATTAAGATGGAGAAGTTTGTTTTTGATGTCTTCAGATTTTCAAAGTAATACTTGATAATATTCATGATGTCTTTCCATGTACTTTGTTTCATATTATATGCACCACTAATATTCGTTATAATTGTGGGCTATGTTATGTGAGTCAACCAACTCTTACATGCTAGTTGTGGTAACGATCTCAAAATGACTTTTTACAGAATCCAATATAATGACCACCCAAGTGTCTGTTTGTATGAATAAAAAATGTGCTAAAGGATTCTGGAAGAAATTATGTAATTGCTGAGAAATAAGCAAAATAAACGCGGATTCGGGCACTTCCGTCTGGTCTGTTTTCCAATGGCAAAAAGAAGCTGCTGAAAACTGCTTATCTAATAAAAGAGAGCCAATGGAGTAAATTAGAAAGTCAAATAATAGTATACACTGTCCCACATGTGCCTATCTGTGTTAGCGATCTTCAGTGTGATCGTTTTTTGGCTTAGATTTTATGATTTCACAAAGTTCAGTTTATGTAACTGTACCAGATCTAGATCCACGATGATATCGTAATACTTAATCTTGGTTTTACAGACTTTCTCACAAAATCAGTGTTTTAATGCAACTACTTTCATTTAGCTTTAAGTGTAATAGATACCCAACTTGCTATTTCCTGTAACACACACCACGAGTGAGAATTGAAAAATTAAATAAGTATTGAACGGAATAGTGAATCCAAGCGCGGGTAAAAATAAGGTTTAGTCAGTAGACCTTTAAGTCTGATCCCAAGAAAACTTGTGTGTAAATGAGACATTAATAGTAGTTTCTGGGTCCCGTAACGCAAAGCTTAGCAATGATCGTAGAACATTTTTCTATGATTGAATGCTATTACGACAATATATAATCAATCGTAAAATCAAGTGTACGATTAATCGCTAACCTTTGTCTTATGGAGCCCTAGTGTTGAAAGACAAAGTGCCATTTTAATTGGTGCTTATTCCAATAAATTTCCTGTTATTGAAAGTCTGAAAAAATCTGAAACATGTTTAAGTGAAGGAAAGACTGATGACTACAAATATTTTTTTTAAAGTAGATTTTTCACCTCTAGCTAGTTATTCTTTCAGACTAACAAATATTATTGTTGCCTTCCCGCACAAAGGCTGTTAGCGCGTAGTGTTCATTGCACGATAACGGCCCTTTCGCAGGAAGGCGACGTTATATTCCTGCCTTAAGATTATTGCATTGAGAGTATCAACAAGGATACCAAGAAATACTAAGAATTCAAACATTTCCCATGAAATAAATAATTTTCCTTGCTGACATCAATCATAATTATTTTTTCCCTTTAGAAAAAGTGAACTATTCGATTTTCTGACCCCAGTGCTTCATATTAAGTCTTTAAAGTCTTTTTGGTCGTTTTCCTCAGTAATTTTGCAGTTTTTGAGGTCTTGAGGGAGGACGAGTTCTCTCCACTGAAGAACAGCACAAAGTCAGAAAAGGACAACCCAACCACGGCTAGACACGCCCTCCTATCCTTACACCATAGATGGGTGTTAAACGCCGGCGGTAACTTCATCGACTCTGACGGGACACCCATCCCGGCTATTCCAAGGTAATTCTGTGAGCTTAAATATTCCTAAATTAATCCTTGAGCGATTGGATTGCTTAAAGCTGTTGGAAGCTTTTATGAGAGTATGTTTTTCTCCGAACTAATTTTGTCATTACACATCCCTAAGTGTTCCTTGCGCAGCCCACCTGTTAAAAACCATTGTTAGCTCTTGAACCTGTTGGACATTCGAGCCCTCATATTGTGTATACAGGCTCAGTCTCCCAAGGGTCAAGTTATGATGGTATATTTTCCTTCAAACTAATGTCATCATTTTACTTCCTAAAGTGTTCCCTGTGCAACTTGCCTGTTCAAAGCTTGTGGTATCTCTCTGAATGAGTTGAGTATGACTTATACCCTGTTTAGATCTACCACCAAACGCAAAGTAACCTACATGTAGGAGGCTAACGTAGGATGTCCTTTGTCCACAGGAGATCTTAACGTTCTCGGCACAAAGCACGAATCTTAGGTAATTGCATGGTAAATATTACCCCAGAAAGTCTAGCACAATCGCAAGGTCACATGGCGTGATCCACTGTTGGACTGTAGATCTAAACAGTGTCAGTGCAAACTCTACATAGAAAACGGATGTCCTTTAATATCTGAGCGATCGTTGTGCAGCGCGTGCTTTCCCCCTTGATTGACATTTTACCATGACAACGCAATCTGCGAGTCCAAAGGGAGACGATGTACCTCGCGATTACCGCACATGATCTAAACGACCCGAATGTGCACCTCGTGTTTTGATAAGGAATTTTTTTCGTGTTCGCTCCAGACAATTGTCTGGTGAGACACCAGAGAGAGATCTAAATTGGGTATTAGAGTCATGCTAAACCACTGGCGCACATGCCCTGTCTTGTCTATACTGCACCAACCCTGTCGCAACTGGGCTTTAGACGTGCAGTCCTCTTATGGGCAATTCCATAAAATATGTACGTCCGCCCCCTGTATGTGGGACCTTCATGAAATTTTCTGTCTCTGATTTCTGGTTCTTTTGACAGTCCGCAATGTTCTCAAAGGACCATGACTTGGGTCAGTTTATGAAGTGAAGTAAATCAAGTAAGACTTGACAGAAATGGGGGTCGGATGTACAAAAAGGGTGATCGTTTTATGGAATTGCCCTCATGCATGCATTTGCAATTAAAATTTGGTGGCTGATTAGCAGGACTTAAAGGTCTTACTGGCAGATGAAGATTAGAAGGCAGTAAATTCCAGGCGGGTATCATTCTTTGGTGTAGTGAGTTCCTTATTGATCAGTACGCAGTAACATGTGTCCTAGCATAATTACTTGACCAATGTGGTGTTTCATTTTATACCTCATGAAACTTGAAATTAAAGTGCAAATCTAAGCCTAAATAATCTCTTTGTGTAGAACACTCCCTCCCCCTTCCCCTGGTACGGCAGTCCCTTCATGTTAACATATTGTAGATAAATGCAATGATAACACAATATACATGTAGGACTCTGTGATCCGGCTTCATGTCTCACCCTGATCCAGCGGGTAGCATATGTTCATATTTTCTCTTTTTTTTAAAAACCTTATCCTATATGTGATTGCTGGCTGAGACTCAGTCCTTGATGGGCTAATCTTGCCAATCTTTGGGTGACACAACATTTACTCTTGCGACATTTGCTCTGATCTTAATATCTCGGAGGGCAGAGGGCTAGAGCTAGGATTGTAATAGAGTTTTGGGGTTCAGAATAATGTAAAGATAAGGAGTAGGGTTTATATAGTTTTGGAGGTTAGGTTTTATGTTTGGCTTAACGCGCAGATTCTCCATCGGTGCAATTGTCTGCGGAGCAAATTTCATTGGAACCAATGGCCCGAATTCACAAAGGTGGTTTTGAAATCCCAAGGTTGAATCCATGGTTTGTGCAGATATCCTGTATAAATTACGCTTAATTTAGCACGTATTGAGCGCTTGTATAAAAATGTCCAATGTTGATGCACGCTTTTGTCACATTGCGCCAAATTGATGCCTGTTACCATAGTTAGATACGCTATTTTATTCATGAGTCCACTGTTGAAGAGTGGACTCATTAATAAAAACAGTGGATTCATGAATAAAATATCGTGGATAACCACAGCAACAAGCGTCAATTTGGCGCACTGTGACAAAAGCGCGCATCAGCATTGGAAATTTTTATACACGCACCCGATACGCGCTAAATTAAGCGTAATTTATTTAGGAAATCTGCATAAACCATGGACTCAACAGTGGGTTTTCAAAACCACCTTCGTGAATTCGGGCCAATCTTTTCCTATCTTATTTCAAGTCTCCACACTAGCTCTAGCCCTGTGCCCTCTGAGATATTATGATCAAAGCATTTGTCGCAAGAGTATATGTCGTGTCATCCAAAGATTGGATAGATTAACCCATTTCTTGGTGGCCAGATTAGTCCACCAAATTCATCTATTTCATATTCTTGGTGGCCCGCAAAGCAATAGAAAACATTACAATTTATCAAAAGTTTGGTAGCCCGACCGGGCCACCAAGTGTGGGCTTTAACAGAATTTTGGTTGCCAGACTCTCATTTTTGGTTGCCCTGGACCGCTGCTAATGTCAAGCCTTGCATTTTAATGTTAAATCCTTTTGTTAAATTGCTGTATGTATAAACAGGTATTCCCGTGTTATAGAGGACCATATGAATGCTAAGTATGTGTTTTCCCTTTACCATATATCATCCATTGCAATATCTTAATATTCATACCTGGGCCTGTTTTACAAACAGTTACGATTGATTCAATCAACCACAACTAGGAAAGCCAGCAACGTCAACACCTAAAATACAAATTTGTTTAGAATATTTGCTAAATATGATGTATATTCATGCATTCATATTTTTCTTGAAAATTCAGTGTGCTTTTCTTTGTTTACAAAAGACATTGTGCAAATTTCCTGAAGAAAAAATTATGACATTGATGGATTTCCATATACTTGTGGTTGATCGGATCATTCATAACTCTTTGTAAGACAGGGCCCTGCTTATACCTTATATCGTGGCTAGGCTGATAAAACCTTGTATTTCAAAAAAAAAAAATATTGAGGGCAGCTTAAGAAAAGGTTGTATTTTGAAATGATAGCAATGGTGCCAGTCTCATATTGTCAAAAAACAGTCTCCTGATACCTGTGAAGAACTCTTTCAAGGCAAATGAAGGTTGTTGCCCCTGTTATGAATCTGTAATCTGGCTTATTCCGAGCTGTCATCAAAATATTTTCACTTTGAGATACGAGGTTTTATTAGCCCAACTACCTTGGGGTTTCTGTCGGTAGATTATCATATTAGACGGCTGTTTGCTCTGATTACTTAAAATCATTCATTGGGTTAGTACAGCAGGTTATTCTAATTGGTTTTTCGCTTGTTATTCTGAAGGTTTAGTTTTCCGAAGGCTCAATAGTTACTCAAAATGTTGATTGATCCAGAGGTTTGTTGTACTGAAAGTTGAAAGTTGGTTACTCTGACCACAGACAATGTGTGTTATCAGATTTATTAGAGGTTTAATAGTTTAAAAATGAAGTAATGTATACTTCATAAAATTCACCGGTGATATTACAATAAACAATCTTTTTTTTATTGGCTAATAAACATAGTTTTCCCATGTTTTTTTCATGTTCAGACTCACTAATGCTATAGAATGATGAAGCGTATTTTATTGAACCTCTGGAATAACAAACCCCTTTTTCTCGGAATAATAAGCCTTTGGAGTATTGGAATCTTTAGAATAGCAAACATCTGCCATTCATTAAAACAATTAAACAAAAGATAGAAATTGGGGAAAATATAAAAAGAAGACTACGTGGAAATACATGTATTGGCATCTCTTTTGTTATAAAAATTTTAATTCATCACAAAGATTTCAAGATATAAATCCAAGGGTGTAGGGTATTCATTATCTTTGTGAGTTGCCTAACTCTTTTCTAAATTTGAATACGTGCATTAGAGTTAGGCAAATTCACAACTTTTGTCTATGGTGTATAATATCATTTATAGAGTTAGGCAAACTTCTTTAAACGCGGGATGTCCACGGTAAGAATTAGCATTCATTGTTCAATGGGTATAGTACAGTATATCCCAGCAACATTTTTTTATTGTGTTTATTTATGATGTAGCGATATCATGCTACATATGTATTTAATGATGGAGAATTCTGAAGTTTTGCAAAGGAAAATCATTTCGCAAGATGGAAATATAGAATGGGTAGCATATTTTAACATGTTGATCGTATACACACACACACAAAAAAAAGTGTTGTTGAGCTTTGTCGGTTTTGTGTCTTATACCATTTTCTAAATCTATGCAGCTTGAGTGTTTAGCCAGTCTACAATGGTTTATTAAAACAAACTTTCTTGCTCTTTATTTTATTTATTCTGTTTTATTTTCTCTCTCTTCCTTTCTCTCTTGGTGAGGGCTTTAAGACTGACCTTGTTACTATGTACACTGTATATATTCTTTGAACTCAGTAAGCTGGGCCATATGGATTATTAGAACATTAGTATTGGTGTTGGTGATAAAAGCTATTAGACTTGTTGAATAACTATGCTTGGTTAACAAAAAGGCTGTTTAAAAGCTCACTAAATGCTTGCTAGAGAATAGACATAGCAACATGCAAATTATGTCCTGAGCTAACTGGGTTACAGTTTGGTTGCACAAGTTCTCCATGCAGATATGGTTTATTTCCAATTAGTCTAATGCCAATTCATCCAATTGCCCACTAGTCTAATACCATTTGGTCCATCATCAGTTTGTCTACTCACCACATGGTCTACTTTCATTTAGTCTAATGCCATTCCGTCTAATAACCAGTTGGTCCAATAGTAATTTAGTCTGTATACCATTTGTTCTAATTAAACTAAAGTGTGCAAAATGAATAAAAGCAAATGGGTATTAGACTAGGCCTATATTAGACCAACTGGTTATTGGATGAAATGGTAATAGACTAAATGGTGATTAGACGAAGTGATGATTGAACCAAATGGTTATTGGACAAAATGGTTGTTAGATGAAATGTTGATGGATGGAATGGCATTAGAATCAATGAAGGTAGACCATGTGGTGAGTGGACGAGTTGGCAGTCGACGAATTGGCAGTGAATTTTAATGTAGAATGTGCATATTACTTATAGACAGGTGGAGTAATTGTGAAGTTATCAGTACAATCAATATGCCAGGTTCAGTGATGCACAATAGAGGGTCTGATGTTGAAAGACTACAAGCTATTCACAGTGACTGTGGTCGGCAAAAAGTAATTAGGTGGTTTCAGACCGCCGCGAAGTTCGTCAGTTCCAGGTATTTCCTGATCGGGAAATTTACCCGATCAGAAAATACCAGGTAATATTGGCAATGTGAAAGCAAATTACACGTAATATCCCTGAAAGAAAATACCCAATAAATAGTAGGTACTTGGCAAAATTACGAGAACTTTTGTGGGGATTTTTCCAAGGTCACAGGTATTTTGGCAATGTGAAGCAATTTACGGGAACTTTTAGCCCAGCGTGTAGTTGGGCGCGGGCGCCGTGGGTGGCTGCTGAGCTAGTGGTTTTAAATCTCGCGCCTTGCCTGCTTATCAGACCATACTGCGCATGCTCCTAACTTCAGGAATAATATCCCGAAGGGTATGTTTTGGGGCGGTGTGAATGCAGGAATAATTAATGGGTATTTTTTAGCCTAAAAAAGTTCTTGTAATTTAACGGGGATTCTTATGATCGAGGCGGTTTGAAACCACCTATTGATTCCTCATGAATGTTGATGTCCATCAGACTTTAACAATGGACAATGTGGAGGGTGGGAGGCCCCCTCATTTTGTTGAATTTTCGTAAGAAATCTAAAGGACCATTCTCATTAAGACGGTGATGATCTGATTTCCGAGCTCATCGCGATATTTCCTCCTCTTGATTCACGCTGGAGCAAAACATTGCAATCTTTCCAGCCCTGTAAAAATGTTGCGGTCTTTTGGATATGAATGCACTTTCGATATGGATTGATTTCAATACCTACACCCAGCTTGCTTTGCGAATTGGCACCATGTGCAAATTCTAAAATGAAAACATCGCAGAGTTTTAGATCATTGGAATCACGGTAGTATGATCACGAGTAAAATCATGAGTAATTTACTTGTGATTATAGGATATACATGTACACCGCAAGATGACTTGTGATATTCCACAGTTCAGTGGCGTATCTAGGACAAACGACGCCTAGGGCAAGCTCTGAAATCACGCCCCTTTCAAAGTGTATTTATGCAAGAATCTGATCATTATCTAAATGTGTTGGAAAAACTGCATTACCATGGTAATAGCATAGGGCGGGGATATTAATCACCTTCTGTGGTATTCCTTTTCTGCGTGTTATTCCTTATCCTTTCCCTTTTTTTCTTTTCCTTTTATTTATTTGTGCCCCCTCTCCCTTTTTTGCGTCCCGCTTAAAGTGTCGCCTTGGGCATGTGCCAAAAAAACTTGTTTTAGGGGGTTATTTTGCACACACAGAAAAAAAAATCATCTTTTAAGGGGGTGTTTGGAAATAATTTGGTCATGCATGTGTTCAGCAATACATGTGACTGCCCCCCACTCGGGTAATTTTAAAGGTTTGCCATTCTGTATATTACACAATCGTTCCATCACATCAAATTCCGAATTCACTCACCCCACCCATCTCAAAGTGTTTTTCACTCATATCACACAACTCTCGGCTCCATTTTCACTAACCTTTTCACTCACATTAGACAACTTTCCCCTTTTCATCCACTTATTCACTAATATTAATCATCCCTCACTTTCCACCAAGAAATCTGTCAGTCAATCTTGTTATGTTAGGGGTTCCCAGCCCATCAGGGAAATCGGAGAAAATAAATTTACTTTTTTTCCAGTCAGGGGAAAAAATCGGGGAATTTGATAAAATAATTACCTCAAATCAGGGGGAAATGCCTGAAATGAGGGAAAAATCAGGGAATTTTGATCATCCCAAAAGTCGAAAGCACGATAGTCAGTCAGACTGTTATATTTTGTTGCATATCAAAACAACATCCGTTGAACGACTGGTTATGGTGGTACTAATTAGTTTTACATTGTTGCGAAACTGGGAGTGGGATTAAATAATTATCAGGGAATTGTTAAACTTCAGGGATAATCAAGGAATTTTGTTTTCTTGAAAAGCTGGGAACCCTGATGTTACACATCCCTCCATTTTCACTAACCTATTCGCTGTGTAATCTTCTCAGTTCATTTTCAAAGGTGTTGTACATGTATATCACAACCCTCTAATTTCATCTCAACTTTGAAATCCCTTATGTTGCACAACCCCCATCGCCTTTTCATCAACACATTCACTCACATTGCACAACCCTACCCTACACTACAAATGTGTGTAATCTTGTCTGTTCAATATCAAAGCTATTACACAACTTTCATAATTTAATCTCAAGTTTGCAATTATATTGCACAACCCCCATTTCCTTTTCATCAACACATTGCACAACCCCACCCTGCACTACAAATGTGTGTAATCTTGTCTCTTCAATATCAAAGCTATTACACAACTCTCATAATTTCATCTCAAGTTTGCAATTATATTGCACAACCCCCATTTCCTTTTCATCAACACATTGCACAACCCTACCCTGCACTACAAATGTGTGTAATCTTGTCTCTTCAATATCAAAGCTATTACACAACTCTCATAATTTCATCTCAAGTTTGCAATTATATTGCACAACCCTCATTTCCTTTTCATCAACACATTGCACAACCCTACCCTACACTACAAATGTGTGTAATCTTGTCTCTTCAATATCAAAGCTATTACACAACTCTCATAATTTCATCTCAAGTTTGCAATTATATTGCACGACCCCCATTTCCTTTTCATCAACACATTACACAACCCTACCCTACACTACAAATGTGTGTAATCTATCTGTTCCATATCAAAGCTATTACACAACTCTCATAATTTCATCTCAAGTTTGCAATTATATTGCACAACCCCCATTTCCTTTTCATCAACACATTGCACAACCCTACCCTACACTACAAATGTGTGTAATCTTGTCTGTTCAATATCAAAGCTATTACACAACTCTCATAATTTCATCTCAAGTTTGCAATTATATTGCACAACCCCCATTTCCTTTTCATCAACACATTGCACAACCCTACCCTACACTACAAATGTGTGTAAATCTTGTCTGTTCACTTTCCAAAGGTGTTTTAACACTCCAATTCGACGCACCAAGCACACACATAGAATAGTACCTTATGAAACACACCCCATCCCCACTCATAGGGAGAGCAGGTAGGTACAATGAATGTATTCTAAAAATTGATAATGCTAGGAGTCCATTGGACTGGGACCAGTTTGCTCTAGTTGGTACCAGTTCACGCCAATGCAAAGCTGCTGTGGTGCCTTGTGTCGCCAATAAGGTACCTATTGGCCTGCAGTGGCTCAAACTGCCTCCCAACTGGCGCGTAGTGGCGTCAAAAATTGAATTTGGCAAGGGAAAAATTTAATTTGTCTAATTGAATTTAGCGCGATGAGAATTTTGATCATCACGTGCCAGTTGGGGGGTCAGATTGAGCCGCTACATGCGACTAGGCAACCTTATTGGCGATACTAGGCGCCAGAACCGCTTGCTAATTTCGTAAACTGGTGCCGCCCAGTGGACTCTTAGTATAAACTACACTCCAGGCCTACAGTACATCTTTATATACATGTATTATTTGAAACTTTTAGCAATTAATGTAAAACTTTATTATAAACTACCGTACATTTGATTTAGATTTTCACACAACCAACCACAGATTCTCCTGTTGGGAAAAAATTAATAATGCATGATTAATTCATGCTCCACACAAGGATTTGGTGAATCTGCTTAATATGTAAAGTAAAATATTTTGGAGACCACCCCAAAATTTTTTGATTGAAGTGCAATATAACTTTTGAAGATAACAAAGTGCATGTCTTGCATGTTCTGGGTCCCGTAACACAGAGGTTAGCAATTAATCGTACACTCGTAGTCTATGCAATCAATCGTAGAAAAATGTTCTACGATCATTGCTAAGCTTTGTGTTACGGGCCCCTGGACTGAATAATTGCTTCTTTAACTATATACATGTAGTTCTGGGTGTGGATCAGGGATTTTGAAACAGAATGGGGTGCAAATAGCAAAATTTAGAGATAGAGGGGGACACAAATGACAATTTTCTTAGATTTAAATCAATTTATTAATATGTGATTCAAATGGACAATCTTGGAATATGGACAGGGCGTGTACCTCTTGCCGCCCCCCCCCCCTCATGTTGAACTGTAGGGAGATGCATGTAGGTTGCATGAATAGGCCAACTTTATACTCTGTAATGTTTATTCTTGAATTCAAGTACTTTAGCAGATTACATTCAGATATTTAGATACTCAAAATTTGTTGTCATGCTCAAAATAAAAAAGAAATTACATTGGCATAAAAATCATATTCTGGCTGTTGGTATACAAAGAACAATATATAATAAATAATTACAAAAATAATGGCATTGAATATACAATGCAAAATTACAGTGACATAATACTAACCCCAAACAATTTAATAGTATGCTATTAGGAATTCATTACCATTTGCTATATAAAAAAAGGAGAAAAAACATCCCACTGCCCTAGCAATATTTAATTCATATGGATCGATATCAAATTAAACGGTGCAAACTAGTAGTTGCATGATGGCCTGCTTGAATGTGAATAGCAATGTTAGGCATTTTGATATGTGCACTACATACAGGCCCGTATTCTGAAGTTGAGTTAAACTTTAATTTTATAACCTATTATCTATCCGCCCTTTGACACGGTAAAAAAAAAGTACATGTAATTTGCATTCATGATGATTCCAGTGAAAAATAAGGCTGATGACAAATTTTTAGCAGGTGTGAAAAAAACTAGAACATGATTACCGGTAGAATCACGAACACTAATTACAATCACGTATTCAAATTCTACTCCGGAAGTGAATTCCAGTTAAGTTTCACTCAAATTACTGTACAAATTTTGAGTGTGAAAGGCTTGATCTCCAAAACATCTTTGGGGCGGAGCTTACGTGACCTTTTAAGCACTTCCGTAGATAATACAATTGTCATGCACTCATTGTAGTTTGTATTTGCAATGCAGTGCTTTGATTGACAAGTCACCAAGGACACATACCGTCTTCGCTCAGGAATTTGAATTTAAATCACAATTTTCGAGTGAGCGTGTGAAATGTCCGATGATTCTATAGACGAATTGCAATCATCATTACAAAGATGATTCAAGATTCACGTTTGAAAAGGCCCTAAGTCTGTGATGAAAGAAGGGGAAGTCGAAAAGGACAAATTTTGTGGATATTGTGTTTTTATGTGTACTATTTTGTTTACTCATTCTGATTTAGTGATGAAGAAATTTATTTTCGTTCTTACTCCCAGAGAGTTTTGAATGATTTTAGTGTCATATACCTCTGCCGTAATGGATTTGTGGTGAACCTGCCTCTCCATATTAAAGTAAACCACAACCTAATTCAGACCAAAATTTAGATAAAACTCGAGTTCAGAATAGGGGCCATAGGTATTAAAGACATTATGTTGCAGTCCGAGGATACACTCTAGAATAAATATAGTAAACAAAATATACCAAGTCTACCCAAACAAACAGATGATTTGAATAAATGGAGATAAAGCAAACAAGCAAAACACTGATAATTGTATTAAAATTGGATGTAATGTTGTATTAGATAATTATTTTCTCAGGTCATACTGTATAAACACCCTGCTTGTATGCAAATGAGCAAGCTGGTAATATAGAGCAGGGGCCGCGGAACCGGGGGGGGCTGGGGGGGCTTCAGCCCCCCCCCCCCCACTTTTTTCCAAAACCGTGTACAAAAATGTAAAAATGACCATATGATTGTGATTTTTAGCATGGTCAGCCCCCCCCACTTTTGGCTCAGCCCCCCCCCCCCCACTTTGAAAACCGTTCCGCGGCCCCTGTAGAGTACCAAAGAGTGACGTCAGTTGCCATGGTGTCATGGTGGGCTGTTCCTAGACAGAGCCGCAGCTGACGGTCATCTGTACATATTGGCTTGTCTGAAAAATAGGTAGCAAGCGATCAAATTCCGATGGAAGCCATTTTCTCCTATGAGAAACACCCGCTTTCATTTGGCAGGTTCATTTTAGAACCAGGCCGCCATGACACCATGGCAACTCTGACGTCATTGCTTCGGTACTCTATAAACATACACTCTTTGTAGTATGAAGCTGTGTTACTTCCATTGTGTATTGCATGGTTATACTAAAAGCATGAGCATGCTGATAACTAATACAAACTGCTTTAAATTTGTTAGCCTCTAGCACAGGTCCTTTTAATTAATTTTATAGACCACATTTTTCTGGTGTAACATTTACTTATTAACAAATTCACCAAGTACAGTGAATCCCGAGCTTGCAGTACGATCCCCCCCCCCCCCACTCCCCACTAGAACAAATTAAATCTTGAAGTATTTCATAGAAGTGTGGACATTATTCTTACTTGGTGTAGACTTTAACCCTAAGAAGACGGGGGGGCTGATTCAGCCCCCCCTCGAAATGTTTTGCGATAAATCCGCCGCGTCGCGTCGCTTGCTGACTTTTTACTTTCAAGTCTCGCGCAACTTTTGAGACCAAAATTGTGACCCCCGGGTATGCGGTTCCGAAATTTCGCAACATTTTGTAAGTGCATGCAGACCCAAAATTGCTCCAAAACGTGAATTTGTGTACAAATCCAATGCAAATAGTGTTTTTAGCTTAAATTCATAAATATATCATTATTTTCCCTTTCACTGATTAAAATCAATAAATTCCATCTTATTTATGGTCAAAATAAACTCCTTGACGATTTTCATTGAAAAAACAATAAAGAACAAAAAGTCAAAAAACAACGAAATACATAAGAAATTTAGAAAACAATGAAATAAATAAGTAAACAAAGGTGATGTTGAATTTTTTTAAAGTACATTTTAGATCCCAATGAAGAGTTCCTGTACCAAAAATTAGCATTTTAGGGGCATTATTTAGTTAATTAGAGCAAAATTTTGATTTTATGCATAAATTAGCATAATTAATTAGCAATGAGAATTTTCGTCGCGATCACGCAATCGACAGACGAGATCATAAGGGGGGGGCTGAATCAGCCCCCCTCAGTCTTCTTAGTGGTCAAAATAGCCCAGTCTATTTAGGGTTAAAGGGGATACTCTGGGCTGGAGATGTTTATATCTAAATAAATGAATAAAATTCACAGTGCAAAATGCTGAAAATTTCATCAACACCAGATAACAAATAACAAAGTTATTGACTTTTAAATGTTCATATTATTCCTTATTCATGTGAAACATTTCTAGGCAAGTCTTCATGAATATTTATTGTATCTCACTCAACATCTTCAAAACAACCTTGCACTCGCTTGTGTTGTAAATAACGTGATACCTTTCTTTTGTTAAAGATTGGGTCTGACTATTAAAGAATTTCACTTATAATTCACTGTTATACATATTTATAGTTCATCATGGGTTTATCAGATCAGTCATTTCATAAAATCAGGATACGTCCCCCCCCCCCCACCATCTCTCTCCCTCTCTCTATTTCACCTCTTTTTTTTCTCTCTCTGTTGAGATCTATTCAAATTTTTTGTTCTAAAAGCTTTTTCATTGCATTTCATCATATTTGTTATTCTTTATATGCAGACTAGATTTTTCTGTTTTGCTTGAAAACTCTTAAAATGTACCTTCCAGTTTTGCAAGTAGTTATTGTTACGTTGAGACTAATTTTTGAAAATGCTCTTTTTTGTCAAAAATACTATTTTTTTCCTTCTAAGAATACTTTTTGTTGTTGTAGAAGTTTGGCAGGTCTGTATACATATAGTTCTTGATCCTTGACAATGCAGAGCTTCTCAGTATTATGAGTACACTGTAAAAACTCTGGTGTTGATTTAACACCAGCCCGGAATCTATATCTGTCCACACCAGAGAAGTGTTAAACAACACCAATTTGGTTTTGGTCTCACACCAGGTATGTGTTTATACTACTACACCAATTAGTATTAAAACAGCATCGGTTTGATTCCAAACTGGTGTTATTTCAATACTTCTCTGCTGTGGACAGATATAGATTCCGGGCTGGTGTTAAATCAAGACTGGAGTTTTTGCAGTGTGGTTGAGTGTTTAGTCTGCAAGGCATTTTATCTACATATGCCACTCTCCACCCAAGGGGGTGTTTCACAAAGATTTCAGTATGACTTAGAGTTGATATGCAACGCGCAATCTTATTGATCAATACGCAGTTTTGCGCGTCCTCTTCGCATGATCTGACCAATGTGGTGATGCCTTTTATACTTCACGCCACTAGACATTTAAGTGTGTTTAGACCATTGATATATAAGAACTGGATAGAGCTTGTATGCTGCTTCACGCACACGACCTTGAAGCGACAGGAAAAGTACTCCATGACACAGTTATCATGGGACCATGCCTACCTGTATGAAACAGCAAGCACACACAAGAAAAACATGTGTGGAACTTTGTGTGCGCTTGACCATTTGGAGTACATTCTCGGTTCCCACAGTCATTGAAAATCCTGGAAAAAATTTGTGGTCATGGAAAGTCAGGGAATATGGAAAATTTGTGAAAACTCATGGAATTGCATTTACCTCTTGGTTATGGGAGCTTTCCAGTTTGCTGTGTCTCGCAAGACGCAACTCTCATACTCTGCTATTATAATTGGTGTTCATGATATTTATTTTTCCCAGTTTTGTGACTTCCCAAATTCTACATAACTCCCGGGAAGTCATGGAAAGCAGCAATTTAGTCATGGAATTCTGTTTTCGAATTTCTGTGGGACCCCTGACATTTAAGACCATGTAGCTATTGCTATCAAGCTGTTGATGTCGGTGGTACACACCAGGAAAAAAATATTTCTACAGGTGCCATTCGGCTGTATTCTTGTACGGACACATATGTCCAACCATAATAGGAAACAAATAAAAATATTAGAGGAGAATGAAACCCTTGAAACCAGCTGAATCCATATCAAAGAGAAAAATCAAAGAAACATATTGTTGAAAGTTTGAGGAAGATTGAATGAATAATAAGAAAGTTATGAGCATTTGAATATTGAGATCACTAATGCCATGTAGTTCCTCCCATTGGCAATGCGACCAAGATATGTGATGTCACACACGTACAACTCCCTCATTACTTTAGTACTTATTTCACTTATATTCTCACTTTTATAGAGTCTATCACAAGGTGAGGTGTTCTCTTTATGAGAGGACAAGTACAGAGGTTTCACAACATTATATCATTGATGAATCGTTTGTCATATGATTAGAATGATGAGCAAAAAGAGATGTTTTTGGGTATATTTTCAGTGTCCAAAAGGGGAGAGTTTTTCATCTGTGACATCATAGATCTTGGTCGCATTGCCAATGGGAGGATCTCTATAGCATTAGTGATCTCCACATTCAAATGCTCATAACTCTTTTATTGCTAGTCCTATTTTACTCAAACTTTTGTTGATCTTATTCTTTGATTTTTCTGCTTTCACAAAAGCTAACTTGCTCCAAGAGTTTCATTCTCCTTTAAGATGCAATTTACTCATGGCTCACTCCAGTGTCAAAATCTTTACAATTTATTTTCCTGTTTCCAGTAACTTCTCTCAAAATTGTAATTGTGTATTTTTACTTCTATTTTCAGTCGACGAGCCCACGATCCTGACTGCTACCCAGTGACGTGTGAGGTGTCGCCTTTATTATCTTACGCAGGAGAGGTAAAATCACTTGTATGATGGTGTGCTTGTATCAAATATGGCATGGTTAAGGGTTGCTTTCTGTTTGCAAAACAGTTGTATGCTGAACAGGGGGGGGGGGGGGCTTTTCGTCAACATTTTTCGTCCGACAATTTGTTAGATCTGACAATTTTCCTTGATTTTAATTGGCTGAGAAGCAGTCCCTATTGTTAACTCTTGGATAAAATCGTGAGTCATTTCACTGCATGAACTAACCTATCATGATATAAAACAAATATTGACTGCAAATATTATACTCATGCACCAGAAAAATCTGTCAAATTTTGACTAGATAAGGGAAGAGTTTACCTCATGGTTTTATTTTTGTCTCACCTGCATAGCAGAGTGAGACTATAGGCGCCGCTTTTCCGACGGCGGCGGCGACGGCGGCGGCGACGGCGACGGCGGCGGCGGCGTCAACACCAAATCTTAACCTGAGGTTAAGTTTTTGAAATGACAGCATAATTTAGAAAGTATATGGACCTAGTTCATGAAACTTGGCCATAAGGTTAATCAAGTATTACTGAACATCCTGCCTGAGTTTCATGTGACATGACCAAGGTCAAAGGTCATTTAGGGTCAATGAACTTAGACCATGTTGGGGGAATCAACATCAAAATCTTAACCTAAGGTTAAGTTTTTGAAATGTCATCATAACTTAGAAAATATATGGACCTAGTTCATGAAACTTATACATAAGGTTAATCAAGTATCACTGAACATCCTGCATGAGTTTCACATCACATGACCAAGGTCAAAGGTCATTTAGGGTCAATGAACTTTGGCCGAATTGGGGGTATCTGTTGAATTACCATCATAACTTTGAAAGTTTATGGATCTGATTCATGAAACTTGGACATAATAGTAATCAAGTATTACTGAACATCCTGTGCAAGTTTCAGGTCACATGATCAAGGTCAAAGGTCATTTAGGGTCAATGAACTTTGGCCAAATTGGGGTATTTGTTGAATTACAGCCATAAATTTGAAAGTGTGTTGGTCTAGTTCATAAAACTTGGACATAATAGTAATCAAGTATCACTGAACATCCTGTGCGAGTTTCAGGTCACATGATCAAGGTCAAAGGTCATGTAAGGTCAAAGAACTTTGGCCACGTTGGGGGTATTTGTTGAATTGCCATCATATCTCTATAAGTGTATTGGTCTAGTTCATAAAACGTGGAAATAAGAGTAACCAAGTATCACTGAACATCTTGTGCGAGTTATAGTAGTTTTCAAAATCAGCACTGCTGCTATATTGAATCGCGTGATGCAGGTGAGACGGCCAGAGGCATTCCACTTGTTTACTATTGCCCTCTCAGCCTCTCACATTTGTATATACAGTGTTATATCCTACATAGAGTAAATCCTGTATAGTGATTGGTTCAAGTAGCATCATGTGACCTAATATATTTCAACTATGATGTTGCGTGACGTCAGACCTCGATATATTTTTGGATATACCAATATTATGACGTCATTATTTCACAAAACTGGATATCTCGGCGCACCGCTTGCGCGCTCTCTCTCCCGGGTGCGCAAGTCCAGCGCAATGCGTCAGTGCAGACACTAATCTGCGTTCCGCTGAGCGCGGTGGCTCGGAGAAAAGTAGGTAATTCAACGCAAGTAACAAGACTTTGCATGCTCAGCGCATAGATTTTGGTTATAAATTATTAAAAGTAGGATATAAAACAAATATATCAGGCGTTTCATTCGAAAGCATAGTGGGAATTATTAATCCTCGGTTGGACTGGCAAAACTACTATATTTCCCTCGGGGCTTCGCCCCTCGGGGAAAAATAGTAATTGCCAGACCAACCTCGGATAAATAATTCCACTATACTTTCTCAAAGCCTGATATATTTGTTTATTATATGACTGTTTGGTGATTACGCACTATATTTTCTTTTGCTCTAGATTTTTTAACAGGATTACACAAGCAAAAGTCAAAGATCGGCGTTGTTCCAATGATACATGTATGTCATATCCGTTGCGCGCACTTGCGCAATAAGCGCGTAAATGCGCAAATTGTCTAAAACTTTCGATCAAATCGCGCGGATATTTATGGTATCCGCAATCACCGCAGAAAGCAAAGAAATGGGGATATCAGCCAAATTTTGCTATGCCCGTCGTTAAGGGGCGGGTCAGGGAGCAACAGCGAGAAATCTTGTTAACTATGCCTGTTGCCCTCTGGTATCACCTTAGTTTGTTGTTTTGCAGGCATGGTCGTTTACATGACCCCACTTTTGACCAATCAGAGGAACGGATTATTCGACATTCTTAAATAGAGGTTTATAATTTGTACTATTGCCCTCTCACCCACTCACATATACAGTATTACATGACTGGTGATTACATACTATGTTTTCTTTTGTTCTGTTATTGTTGTAGGGACTTGATAAGATTTGCAATGGGAAGAAGTTCTGTCCTCCAATCCTCCTCAACCAGGCAAATGTAATAGCAGAGAAGCAAGATACGATCAACACCCAATAGACTGGTGAACAAACACAATTCAGGTTCAATTTTAAAGTATTGCTATCATCAGCTTTCATGAGAGATTTGGTAACATTCGCAACTCTTGGGTATGCAAATAGAAATCCTCTTCCATGAAATCTGCTGGTAAAATAATGTCTTAACTTCAATCAGGGTACTTATTTAATCCATTCTCTACTCATTTCCTCAATTCCAAGCGCAAGAACCAAGAATTTGTTGAAAATGACATGCTAAATCGTTCAAAATATTGTCAAATAAAATGGACCAATTTTAAAATGCTTTTGTGAGTTATATTTCAACATTCATATCACCATTTCCATTTTGTTTTATTATATCCTGAAATAATGTCAAGAAATTTTAAAATTGGTTAATCTTTCCCATGCTGAATGCTACAATTTGCAATTTAGTAATTGACTAAAAAAAAAAAGGATAAGTCTGTAACTTTTTTTTTTGGGGGGGGGGTGGCTTCTGTTGAACTTATATGTACATGTCAGATATTATATTTATGAAAAAATATGTATTCTTAAAATGCTGGAGTTATGTAATATTGTAAATAATATTATTGAAGAAAATAAATGTATTGTGTAAGTCTTACTAATACTATAACATTGTATCAATAGGAGTTTATAGTTTCAATGAAACTCTCTTCCACCTGTATGTATGAACAGTCATTTTTGTGTGTATTTTTGTTTTAATGATGCTGCTATAAACATGTATGTTTTGGGATAATGTTAACAGTCTTGCTGAAGAAACTTGTAAGCCGAAAGCTAGATTGAGTATATGAATATACAGTTGAGACCAAAAGTTTATATACACCCATGGAATTCGGTGAAATTTGTTTGCTTGCCAAACATTGTAAAATTTACTCTTCAGAAATATGAATACTACCATGACGAATTTGGTATCAATTGAAGGAGCGTATTAAAGTTCTTTCAGATGATTTAAATGCCGTTGGGATTAACATACATGTATATTTCAGGTGGAATTATTTTTGAAAAAAAAGTAATACTTGTGCCAAATGTATTCTATTGTTTATTATATTTTCAAACATCATTTCATATAGATATATAAATATCAAATCTATGATTTATATTACATTTTCTATCATGATATGTCACCACTGAACATTAAAGTGTAATAATGAAATGTTTGTGTTGAGAAGTAACTAGCACAAATATATGTTTTTGTCAAGTTTTTATTTTTGATTTGTCTAAAATATGAAGATTTTTTGGGGAAAAATGACACCTAAATATTCTCAGCTCCTGATGACAAAGCAATGTGATGAAGGGGCATGACATACTCATGTGTTTGATATCAACTCTGTCATGATAGCACAAACATTATATAAGATACAGTAAATTTTATGATGTTTGGCAAGTGTCAACTTTTCTGGCCTCAACTGTACATGTTTAAAGAATGACCCAAGTTCATATCTTGGCTAAAATTAATATTTTTGCTGATGCATGAACCTATTTTGAGTGTAATAATTCAAATACTGGGCCATGTCTTCCAAAGAGTTATGATTGATCCAATCAACTACAACTATGGACGGCCAGCAACATCAACATCTAAAATGCAAATCTGTTCAAAATATTTTCTATTATGTATATTCATACATTCATCGTTCTCTTGAAGATTCAGTGTGATTCTTTCTGTTTACCAAGGAGATTGTGCACATTTCCTGTATAAAAAAAATTATGGCATGGATGGATTTCCATGAAGTTGGATTGATTGGATCAACTGTAACTCTTTGTAAGACGGGGCCCTGATATTCCCGCTTTAAGTTTCCCCAAATCAAATGAAAAACTAACCAAATTCAAATTTTACTAATAAGAGTTGTAAATTTTTCTTTACTATTTTCTTCTCTACTAGAAATGATTTCTCTTGGAGTATAGTAATTCATGCACTCATTTCTCTTGCTTAGAAAAGAAACAGATATGTCATTAAATCTATTTGAGAAGATTTAACGGGACATGGTGGCTCAGTGGTAGAGCGTCCTCATGAACGGGAGGTCGTGGGTTCGATCCTCGGCCGAGTCATACCGAAGACTTATTGGACCTTCTGCCTTCTTGCTAGGCACTCAGCATTTAGATTGGAGAAGGGTAATAATAACATATTATGTTATGCAGGGCCCGCTGGTAAAGCAGTTTCCTAACTGAAGTGGCTACCCTGGGTAAATAAAACATTATTATCATTATTATTATAACTCTCCAAGTATTCCAAATTTAATACTTATTCATTTGTGGGATGGTTTGGTGCTCTTTAGCAAGAGAGAAAACAATTATTTGAGTCTTGTATTCATGTAACCCATTGATACCAGAATCAATGGCTTCTTCTTAAAATGTTAGTATCTTGAAAGACTTTGAAAAATACTATTTATTCATTTTAATTTATTAATTTTAATACACCATTCTTAATGTTGTTTGAATTGTATCCCCAAGATATGCTCACATAGCTGGATTTACAAGACTACATTTTCTGTGATATTTTGTCTTATTTTATTTAGTTTTAATTTTATTTAAAAAAAAAATCTTTGAATGTATACCTTGTAGACAATTCTAAACACTTGGTGCAACTATCATATAATTATATTTGTAATGTTTTTTTTCAATTTTGATTATTCAACTTAAGTTATGATACAGTCTTTTTCTTGAAGAGTATATATTTATCAAAATTGTACCAATTACTTGTAATTTTAATAATTCCTTTTTAATTGTATCTGTGGGCCCCGTCTTACAAAGAGTTATGATTGATCCAATCGATCTCAACTGTATTGAAATTCACCCATACCATAATTTTTTTTTCTACAGGAAATTTACACAATTTCCTTGGTAATTTCCTTGTTGATTTTTGTGATGTTGATATTTTCTATTAGTTTGAGTTACATTGTGCCTTAATTTCCTATTTTTTGTGGGACGTAACTATGAATATTAATGCCTTAATTGTTATAAGTTTGACATTCCTTTTCAATGAAAACTTCATTTCAACAATTCCTACAGGCCAAAGAATAGTCGACGCATTAATTTAATGATTTGTGATAATTTCTTGATAAAGGCCCTTTATTGTAAACAAAATTGTGAATATATTTACAACTCTATGCTTTAACAAGATACATGTATATGCCTCCTGTGGAAGCATATTGATTCATTATGTTTGAGTTATATTTTGTTAGTTTCTTTGATTGGGAGAAATTTTTAGATTATATTACTAGTACCTCTTTTGGATCACTATTTTTTGTCTGAATTTGTTTCTATTGTTCAGCAAATGCAATGTCAGACATAGTGAGCCTAGTATATTGCTGGACATTTCAAATGAAGCACATGATGATAAACCTCATACCATTCCATTTTTTTTTTTTTTGGGGGGGGGTAAAATTTTGTGGTTATATTGTCTAAACAGACACAAATGTGGGGAAATCACAGTTTTACTGGCTGTAGTCATGATAATTGTATCCTGAAGTTTGTTGGTTCTACAATCATTTGTAATTTTATATTATAATTATTTTTTTAATGTGATGATTCTGGGTCTGGGATGTGTGTTAAAATCACTGTGATACTTACTAATAGACCAGTTCGTAGTTACCTCATGGACAATTTTGGTCAAATGACCTTTCATTTCTTTCATTAATACCACGGTCACATTTGATCTACGGCGGCCGTACGGCGAGTCGAAAACAGCAGTTTTATTCATTTTTATTCAAACCACCTATGTATAGCTGGTACGAAAAAATGTTAAAACGGCTGTTTCCGACTCGCCGTACGGCCGCCGTAGAGTGAATGTGACCAAGGTATCAGATAGGCAGATTTCAAAGCAATATATTACGTAAGCTTGCCTTACATAGCAGGATGAAGAAATTGAATAGACCAGGTGACTAGAATAGCACACCAATGAACACTTTATGAAGGTATTTGTTGCATTCCTACTTTGAATGCATACCATAGCATGTTGCACAATGTACTTGGCAAACTGTGAAATACCAGTCGTTCGTGGACGCATTGTTGTTTTTTTTTAATGTAATTGAAAACCTCTATTCAAAAGAATATATGAATAATCAAGACGTCAAAGTTGGTGCTTATCTCATTAGATTTTAAACCACCATGTCACTTTAGTACAAATGACCTTCCTCTGATCATGCGTAGAATCTTTTGATCATGCGCAGAAAGGAACTACGAACTGGCTTATTGGAACTCATTATTATGTGCATGCCTTTAAATTTTTATTTGTGGAGGCTTTTTTTTACAATTGAAATTAAATAAAAGTCTTTCAAATGGTATATTACAAATTGTGTGAGCATATTTTCTTTTTTGTTTGTTTAATATTCAGTTATACTAATGTATGTTACTTAATTATTTTTAAAGCGCTTAGAATCACCTTGTATTAATCACTGATCTCTCCATTAGTGGAGAGATCAGGGGTATTAACCCTATCTTAACTGGGCTATTTCGGACCAGTATATACTGGGGGGGGGGGGGTCAATTTGACCCCCTCAGATCTCGGCCGCTGATTGCGCAATCGCCGCGAAAATTTGCAAGCGCGTAGAGCCGGATTTAAACTACAAGATTGTATAGTAAAATTTTTTCTAATATTTTTTATTAATTATTCAAATAAGCATATTAAATTTGCCGTAATTTTTTTTTTTTTTTTGTATGTATTTGCCTTTAATTTATAAAGCTAGTAGAATGCTAATTTTTGGTGGGAGTATCAATTATTACATTTCTAACAAATATCTACAAAAAATAGCAAAAATATAATTAATTTCTTATGTATTTTATTGTTTTTTAAATTCTTATGTATTTCTTTGTTTTTATGGTTTTTCCCGATGAACTTGAGGACCCTTTTGCGATCATAAATAGCATAAAATAAATCCATTTAAACCAACAAAACTAAAAATAATCATACATTTATGATTTTTGGTTGAAAAACACAATTTGCATTGACTTTTTACACGGAATCACGTTTTTGAGCAATTTCTGGTCTGACATACACTTACAAAACGTTGCGTGATTTTGGAACCGCGTACCCGGGCGTCGCAAATTTGGTCTCAAAAGATGCGCAAGACTTGAAAGTAAAAAGTCAGTGAGCGGCACAGTCAAAAAAATTCGTGCGACGGCGTAGTGACAAAATTTGTTGAGGGGGGGGGGGGTCAAATTGACCCCCCCCCCTAGTTTAATAAGGGTTAAGCGGTATATACATGTAATTTATGATTATAATTATTCTAATACTATTTTCATCTTCGTGTGCATTAATCCGTATTAAATTATTGTGTATATATTGATCTGATTTACTATTATCTACTGTTCAGGTATAAATGATTTTAAACAGTTTTGTTTAGATTGATCAAACAGTTTTTAAAAGACTTTTATTTAAACTCCTGAAGAAGAAGTATAATAGTCCTTTCATTTCCACTGAGAGGCTAACTGTACATTATTGTGCATATATAATCCTTTAAAAAAAAAACATAGCACTCCTCCACCCCCCCCCCTCGTCTCGCCATTTCCTCTCTCTTTTTTATCTCACCTGCACAGCAGAGTGAGACTAGGCACAGCTTTTCCGACAGCGGCATCAACACCAAATCTTTACCGAAGGTTACGTTTTTAAATTGACAGCATAACTTACAAAGTATATGGACCTAGTTCATGAAACTTGGACATAAGGTTAATCAATTAATTCTGAACATCCTGCCTGAGTTTCAGGTCACATGACCAAGGTCAAATGTCAATGAACTTTGGCCATGTTGGGGGTATTTGTTACCCTATGTAAGTGTATTGGTCTAGTTCGTAAAACTTGGACATAATAGTAACCAAGTATCACTGAACATCCTGTGCGAGTTCAGGTCACATGACCGAGGTCAAAGGTCAATGAATTTTCGCCATGTTGGGATAATTTGTTGATTTACCATCATAACTCTGAAAGTGTATTGGTCCAGTTCACAAAACTTGGACATAAGAGTAACCAAGTATCACTTAAAATCTCAGGCGAGTTTCAGGTCACATGACCAAAGTCAAAGGTCATTTAAGGTCAATGAACTTTGGTCATTTTGGAGGTAATTATTAGATTGCTGTCATAACTTTCAAAGTTTATAGATATAGTTTATAAAATGTGGATATAGGGCTATTCAAGTATCACTGACAAGTCTTAGGTCGCATGGTCAAGGTCAAATGTTATAATTGTCAGTAAACATAATATTGTATTGAAACATTTTATGAATTGTGTTTTTGTGACTAATTATTTTATAGTCGTTTTCAAAGTGAGTACTGCTGCTATATTGAATCGCGTGATTCAGGTGAGACTGTCAAAGGCGCTCCAATTGTTTAACCTAAGAAAAAAATGTTTTGGTTTTGTGTGAAAAAACAAAAATTGTTGGAACTCGCAACTTGATTTTTTTTAGGACAAGTCTACCCCAACCAGAAGTTGATTTGAATAAAAAAAGAAAATCCAACAAGAATAACATTGAACAATTTATCAAAATCGGATGTTAAATAGGAAAGGTATGACATTTTTAAGTTTCACTCACTTTCACAAAACAGTTATATTCACATCCTGGTTGGTATGCAAATGAGGGACTGATGACATCACTCACTATTTCTTTTGTATTTTATTATATGAAATGTGAGATATTCCAATTTTCTTCCCGTTGTCCTGTGAAACCAAGTTTTATATTATTCCTCCCTGGACATGTGGTGTTACTATATTGATTTACCATTTTACGGTTCAGTCAAGTTGGTCGTTATTAATTGTCAAATCTTTAAAAATTGAAATATTGCAATGTGTTTGTCACTGCATGATTTGTGCATATTTTATGAAAAATAAGCGAAGCTTTAAATTGTCGTAACTTTATTATTTTACATCCGAATTTTGATGAAATTTTCAGCGTTATGCTTGCCTGTTTTTCTCGATTGATTAAGATCAACATAGTCTGTGGACTTGACCTTTAAGGAAAATCCTGAAACATCTGTAGAGGGCGTGTGTCATCATGTGAGATATTTCACAAGAATGTTCTTCCAATTCTTCGATTTCACAACAACTCGACAATTTGGCTGGCATGGGTTTGAAACAATGCAATGAATCTGCCTAAAACGGAAGTTTGAATTTCCTTTTTGAAAAAATCCCTGAATGTTACACCGCAATCCCAACATAGCTGATCACGTGAACTACAAGTTTTGTAGCGAGTAACAAAGGGGGGGGGGGATACTATAGGCTATAGGCCGGGGCAACCACTGATCCCTTCCCTTTATATTATTTCCTATTGAACGATGTATCTATATAATTCACCTGTCTCTATTGAGAGAGAAAAAAAAACGTGATCTATGCCAGCACTGCCTCCAAGCAACCCCCCCCCCCCCCCCCCGATTGACCACCACTCCCGTGTACATAAACTTTAAATGCTGAAGTATATAGTACCGAAAGTCGTTTGAGACTCCCATTACTATATTTTGCACCGAGTAAGAGATTGTTGCCTAACTTCTCTATAGCTCTCTGACTCGACAGTCAACTATTATACATCGTAGTTTGTGTTCCCAAACAACACTGCCTATTGAATCTTCTGGTGGATAATTCAAGCATTTTGTCATATCAATCGTCTGAAAATAATTGGTGTTCCGCTTTCTCTTTGATTTTCTGGGTCAATGCGTGCTATGTTGGCAGATTGAACTAAAGGCCTGGTAAGTGTTTAAGGTCAAGTCTACCCAGATAAAATGTTGATTTGAATAAATAGAGAAAAATCAAACAAGCAGAACATTGAAAGTTCCATTAAAATCGGATTTCAAATAAGGAAGTTATGATATTTTAAAGTTTGGCTTATTTTTCACATAACAGTCATATGCACAACTCAGTAATAATTATGCAAATGAGAGAGTCAATGATGTCCCTCAGTCACTTTTATTATTATTATTATTTGTTTGGCGTCACCTGTGCCTGGGAGGCGAAAAGCGAACTGAATCACTATGACCCGCAGGTCTCTCCTCCCGATATAACTGATTGGGGGGAATGCAGGTGGACCACTACACCGGGGTTTCCCCCTACTCTTATACGAATAGTACAGTGGGTTCTTAACGTGCAAAGGTGGTGACTCTCCTCTACACGGGGCCTCCATTTAACGTCCTATCCGAGGGACGGAGTGTTTTCCATTGTAACCTAGCCTGCATCTATGACACATGGGAGAGACGTTTACACACAACGCACTGGCTTCAGTCAGCTTCTTTTTTTTTTTTTTTTTAATTGTTTACCGATATGACAATAAGGACCAACTTGACTGAACCATAATTAAAAATGGTAATTATATCAAAGAGAACAAAATTTTATTCTACAGGACAATGAGGAGAAAATAAAATTATATTTCATATAATGAAATACAAAAGAAAAAGTGAGTGGGTAACGTAATCAGACACCTCATTTACGTACCAACCAGGATGTGTATAAATAATTGTTATGTGAAATTAAGCGAGAATTCAAAATATCATAATTTTCTTATTTTGCAATCCGATTTTGATGAAATGTTCAGTGTTATGCTTGTTGGATTTTTTTTTTTTTTTGGGGGGGGTAGATTTGTCCTTTAACAAACTTGATACACAATACTGCGGTGCCCATTGGTGTGTAGAGGATCTAGTGTAAAATTTTTGGCGTTATTTCAATATCATTCTTTAGGAGATTATTACATCATGTACCGTTGGATATCAATTTTACACCCTTTGAAATGTTCCGATCTCGATGGCAAGGCGTCATCCCTATGCAATGATAAGGCATACAAATTTTTACTTTAAGAAATTCCCTCTTTTTCTCTCTTACCTGTAGTTTTTTCATGATTTTGTTCAAACTCTCACCAGTTTAATTGCCTGTGAAGTTATCTTTTCTTCTTAAAAAAACTTTTCTGTTGGATTGCACCCCCTTATCATGCTTACACTTTAGGGTATGTTTTTTACCCCAAAGCTTTTTTTTAAGACTAGCCAAACGTGTTTAGGGTATGGGTTTTTTCCCCGAGGTCACTTTGAGGCTGTTCACACCGCAAGGGGGGACCGTGGGCGGACCGTGGATCGCGCTATCGTAGCGCGATCCACGGTCCGCCCATTGGCATTCGCCGGATTCACACCGCAGTGAGATAGCGCGGTCTATCGTAGCACCCCCTTTTTTGAGAGGTCCTGTTGCCATGACGCGTGACGTAATGGGGTCAGAGCGGTCAAAGTAAAAAGTACGTTTAGTAAAGTCAGGTCCAACATTACTTACTATATTTCTATTTTTACGATGTTCCGACGCGTTTTACTCCATAAAATTAGGAGTGTTGAGTTGTACCGATTCAGATTCAGATCGCACCAAAATAGAATGAGTATAAAATTCCCCGCGTGTAGAACGATGACTTCCGGCGTGCTATCGTAGCTCGGGTTCACACCGGCAGAGATAGCGCGATCTAGCGCGCGCTAGACCGCGCTATCTCTCGTGGACCACCCCCAAGAGGTGCTCCAGTGGCACGCCGTTTTGGCTCGCCGTGGCTCGCTGTTGAGCGGACCGAAACGACGTTGTACCACGCGTTGTACCTTCCACACCGCAGAGATAGCGCGATCTAGCGTGCGCTAGATTGCGCTATCTCTGCCGGTCTGAACAGGCTCTTTGGCGACAACTTGTTTAGGAGCCAAAATGTGTAAATAAAGCCTGCGAAAAACTTGTTTACGGGGTATTTTGCACACAGAGAAAAACTCGTTTAGGCGGTGTTCGGAAATTCCTTGGTCACGCGTGTGTACAGCAATATATTTGACTGCCCCCCCCCCCCCCCGCGGGCAGCGAAATTATTTTTCCCACCGAGTTCTGGACCGACATATGAATAATAATGACTTGCGTCTTCGGATTGAGAGTACGCATGCGCGTGGACTTGGCCTCGACCAGTGCCGATCGTAAGCATTCACGTTGCTCAGAATGAATTAGCATCGTCAAATTACCGGTACCCTTACATAGTTACATAGGCCTTATAGGCTTAGATCTATATATACAGTACATCCAATTCTTAAACACTTATCAAACTAGCTGCCATTAATGGCAAGACATGTGCTAGGGTAGGGCTAGCTTAGGCTAGCGCATTAACTTTACCTCAAATCTGGACCTGTCTAATGCCTAATACTAATAGGAATAGCCGACTAATGCCATGGTTAACTTCGAACTTGTTAATTCCGAACTTTACGTTTGATTAGGTTTGGATCAATATTAGCTTATTTGCCATGGTTTAATATGTCTAGTCCGTATACAGAACCAGTCCTAGATCTAAAATAAATATCTTAGTTCTAGTCTAGTCTCTAGATCTAGACTCTGATCTACGCGCTATCAGCATGGAACCACTAGTGTACCAAAGGGGGGGGGGGGGGGCAGACTGCCCCCCTGACGAGTCACAATTGATCCAGGGGACGTGCCCCCCCCCCCATTGAGAAGCCAAATCAATAATTTCTAATGTCAAAATGCAACGAAAAAAGACGTATGTCCCCTCTTTTGAACGTGAATTTTTTTTTTTTTTCTTGTCAAATTTTTTTCAGCTACGAAATCCTTAATTTTGGGTGAAGACGGGGATCAAGATCACTGACGTTAATTTGTGCCTGACGTTAGAATACGTTCCATGCACGCACTGGTGTACCTAGGATTTTCCAAAAGGGGGGCAATTTTTTTAGAGGATATTTCGTCCGCGAAAAAATGTGACAAGCCCCCCCCCCCCCCAAAAAAAAAAAGGGTATTCACCCCAAATTATGGATTTCTTAGCTGAAAAAAAAATTGACAAGCAAAAAAAAAAAAAAAGATCTTTAGTTTAAAAAAGGGGACATACGTCTTTTTCATTGCATTTTTACATTACAAATTATTAATATGGCTTCTCAAAGGGGGCACGTCCCCTGAATCAGTTGTGACTCGTCAGAGGGACAGTCTTCCCCCCACCCTTGGTACACTACTGGTTCCATGCTGATACAGCGTAGATCAGAGTCTAGATATAGAGACTAGACTAGAACTATATAAGATATTTTTTTTTTAGATCTAGGACTGGTTTTGTATACGGACTAGACATATTAAACCATGGCAAATAAGCTAATATTTGTCTAAACCTAATTAAACGTGAAGTTCGGAATTAACCAGTTCGAAGTTAACCATGGCATTAGTCGGCTATTCAGTGTTGTAGTCAAGGCTCAAACCTCCAAGGCCAAGGCTTTAATACCCAAGGCCAAGGCTTCAATACCAAAGGCCAAGGCATGGAAACCCAAGGCCAAGGCCTGAAAACCTCAAGGCCAAGGCATTTCAAACTTACGATATACAGAACTATGAACTAACAATGTTTAGGCGGCAGACATCACACATGGTAAAATGTATGTGAGCGAGGGGACTGAGCGAGAAAAAAAATTAACCTTTGTACATTTAAAACAAAAATAATTTCATGATAGAGACATATTAAAATAATGATATAGTTACCTGTGTACACATAATCCATAATTTTTCTATAGGCGATTTACATTGCAATAATTATTATTACCACGGTCTTCTGATCCTGGCATTCTCAACGTATGTTTTTCTCCACTCCCTGGGACAGGGGCAGCAGAAAATTATTATGGGGGGGGGGGATGTCAACGCCAAAAAGGCACCCATTTATCAAAATGAGTTTTTTTTTGCAAACAGATACATGTATTTTCAAAATGAGATTATGAACTGCGTGAAGTAATTGTGTGTTTTATAGAAATTAAGTTGAGCAAAGGCCTTCTAAAATGATTTTTAATTATAAGATAGATATTTTGCTTTAGGTTTTACTTCTCAGCGAGAAAGCATTGCGAGCAAGCGGTTTTGAAAAAAAAATCAATTCTGATGTTGTAAAACTTGATTTATGGTCAATTATGGGGCTAATCATTGTTGAAATTTCCTTGCGCGATGTTGCCAGCGCGAATCACCAGCTCAAACTTCTTGACATGTCGTGTAATAAGACATGGAAATTATTTTATTCTGAGCTGGTTTTGTAATCATGAAAAAGATGTGTATCTAACTAAAAAATAACTTTGCGCTCGCTAATTCTTTTTATATACTGACCAGTAAAGGAAGCAGTTAATTAAGCAGTTAATTACTGCATTTTAAATAAGATACATAACTCACCAATAAAAAATAATGCGAGCGCAAAGCGCGAGCTCAAAAATTTGTGATATTCCAACCTGAAAACTGGACATTCTAAGCATTTTTTTGTGAACGAGTACAATAATTGATGCGAGTGCAGGAAGCGAGCCAAATATTTGTGATATTTCAACCATAAAGCAACATTCTATACATTTTTGTAACCATTAGCAGTACTGTACTAAACAATAATTGATGCAAGCACGATTCAAAATCTGTGATTTTCGAACCTAAAATGTATTATGTTTTATTATTAAAGAAGGTATTTCTTTTTTAAAAAGGGCATATTTCATTTGGAAAAAAAATCCTACAGGGATTTTTTTTTTTTGGGGGGGGGGCAAGAGAGCACAAGCGCAAGCTAAAATTTTCAAATGCTTAAACTGAAAATGAGTCATTTTTAGGACTCTTGTCAGTTTTCATATTTTTTTGCTTACAACCACTTTTATTAAACAGTTAATTAATCATTAATTATTAATACTTATTGATAATATTAATAATTATTAATTATTAAATTATTTTTGTTAATTATTATTTCTTGAAACCATATTGACACAAAAACAAATACGTTGTTTATTTCCTTAAAACTGTAGAGAAATGAGATTCAATGTTGAACGATATATGATTAAAAAAAGTAAACGTTTTTTCCCCTTTGTTTTGTCAATCTGACCCAAAACAAATATAAAATTTAGAAGAGAGATAGAGAGAAGAAGTCCCACCACCAAGAATAAACTTAGACAAGGGGGGAAGAGAAAGGAAAAGATGGAGTAAATGTGATATTATTTTTTACACAATCTATTGCAAAATTAGCTTTTCTTATAGAAAGAGGGGGACAAATTTTGTTCACTCGCTCGCTTCAATCGCTTTCTTCTTTTTTTTGACAGAAATTTTGCTCTACATATGCCATGCTTGGCCCCTCAAAGTTTCTGGCTCATCATGCCATTGACATAACCCATTTGGATATGACAAAATTGGAGACTGTGTTCAAGTTTACCAAATCTTTTCAGAATATCATTAAGACTTAAAACATTCTTGTTGGCCAAAGAAAATAATACAAGGAAAATCCTAATGGACTAGAAATCAACCTTGTTATCGTTCTTTAGAGTTAGCTATGTTTAAAGTATGAAAATTGTTGTCAAAAATTGCAGTCAGATGTAAAAATTATTCTTGTTATCAAAGCACTATTATCTTGATCATGGCCATTATTATTTATTGTCATTATCATCATATGATTACAACACATTACCAATACATAATGCTATTTTTCATAACTGATGTATTCTTTGTTTGAATTTCTTGATAATGGTGACAATTACAATTGATGACACTGCTAGTACACTTACTACTGCTGCTGCTACTGTTACTGGTGATTGGTAGCATTGACCATTAGTGTTATTAAATATATATATAAAAAAACAATTGAAACATTTATAATTACTTATTTAAAACAAATGAAAGTACAAAATACAAAATGCCTTGAAAATGCCTTAAAATTTCAAGGCTCAAAATCCTCAAGGCCAAGGCCTTCTCGAAGCCAAGGCTTTGAAAAAGTAGCAAGGCATTAAGGCGCCTTAAGGCCAAGGCCGAGCATCAAGGCATTACAACACTGATTAGTGTCGTAGGTTTCACGACACACCATGTATCTTTCTTGGGCAGATGTTGGTCCTGAAAAGGACCACCCAATCTCGACGTTTCGACAAGTGTGTTCTTGTCGTCCTCAGGAGAAAACGACAAGAACGCGTAGTTTATCAAGTGTTTAAGAATTGGATATATATATATATATAGAGATCTAAGCCTATAAGACCTATGTAACTATGTAAGGGTACCGGTAATTTGACGATGCTAATTCATTCTGAGCAACGTGAATGCTTACGATCGGCACTGGTCGAGGCCAAGTCCACGCACATGCATACTCTCAATCCGAAGACGCAAGTCATGAATATTCATATGTCGGTCCAGAACTCGGTGGGAAAAATAATTTCGCCCCCGGCGGGCAGTGGCAGGGGCGGATCCAGCCTTCGCCAATAGGGGGGGGGGGGGGCGGAATTTGTTTTTTCAGCCATATTTTCCCCGATCGGCCGCTCGAAGATGATTTTTGCCGGGATTTTTGGTTTCTTTGAAGGGGTAATCCTAATAGTCATTTCTTAGCTTTATTCTTATGAATAAACATAAATATAATACCATAATCCTTATCTATATAATGCGAGCGCGAAGCGAGAGCTAAATTTTTTTGGAAATCTTATGTATTTTTTCCTAAAATTTTGAACATTCTGGGCAATATGTTTGTTATCCTGAAAAAGATGTGTATGCAAATGAATAATTGCTACGGACGTGAAGCGCGAGCAGAAATGCACTAATGGAAAGGGTACTGCTTGCAGTTAGCCATGAAGACGTTACATATTTTAAAAATCAAATAATGCGAGCGCGAAGCGCGAGCTGAACTTTTTTTTGATATTTTTACCTAAGGAATGGAAATTCTAAGCACTTTTTGTAACTGAAACAGATAATATAACAATATAACTAAACAATTATTGCGAGCGGAAAATTTCGAGATCTAGACCTACTAAACGAGACACTTTATTCAAGTTTTGTAAATCATGAAAAGGATGAGTAAGTGGGCATCTTCCTTACATTAATCATGCGAGCGCAGAGCGCGAGCAGAAAATTTTTACATACGTTTTGAACTCAGTGATCGAAAACGTACCTGTTAAGGACGTTCCACAGTTAAAGTGAAATCCATGTCATTTTCACCAAACTTTGCACATAGATACTTTATAACCTTAATATTCGAAATATGCAAAAATTAACATAGGTCCATGTGCTTGATTTTTTGCTATAGAACTTCAAAGTTCACCCAAATTGATGTTCTTAAGAATTGCGCATTCAAAAGAATTTGGCATTTTTAGACCGCCCAAGATTACTACAATGAGTTTAAACCTCCATTACTCAGTCAAAATATATGAAAAAGTCATCAAATTTCGCAAGAGAGTTAATAATTGTATCGTTAGAATGGAGAATCTATGAATAGTGCTATTTGTTTGCAATTTTAAGTTTAACAGCACTGCCAGTTCTTAAAAATGGCGTAAAAGATAACAAAATCCCAATCTAAAAAATGTAAAATTTCAGTAACAAACTACAAACGTACAATAAATGCTGCACTTTATTCAAAATCCATGTCATTTTCACCAAAATTTGCAGAGTTGTAGAGGAAGGTATACCTAAGAGGTACAAACATTAAAAAATAGGGGTTCATGTGCTTGTTTTTAAACTATCAGCATTTTCATTAGAGCAAATGTGCTTTTTAAAACACCAAAAATGGGCCGAATGCTTATTATCTATGTGAAGAAAAAAATCAAAACCACTCTACCATTTATTCAAACTCGGGGTAATATTCGTAATTCTTGGCAGCACTGCAGAGTAAAGTATTTTGAAATTGTAGAGAATATTTTTTTGAATGGTCCATGGAATAATTCAATTTTTTAGCTTCATGAAATAACGCATCGGATCTGCAGTTAAAGTGCAAAAGATGAGAAAAATCAGCTCATACCCGCAGCTAATTAATCACCTGTTCATCCATTGTGACGTCAGCGCGTAGAGTGTAAACTATGCGCAGATCATAATGCGCACAAATATAACTGTGGAACGTCCTTAAGGACTGCTTAATGCACTTAGCCATGAAGACGTTACATATTTCAACAATCAAATAATGCGAGCTGAAAAAGTTTCAAATTTCTACATAAAGAATGTAAAATTTTAATCAATTTTTGTAATTGTGAACAGGATAGGTATAATTATAACTAAACAATTGATGCGAGCGCAGAGCGCGAGCAGAAAATTTTTACATACGTTTTGAACTCAGTGATCGAAAACGTACCTGTTAAGGACTGCTTAATGCACTTAGCCATGAAGACGTTACATATTTCAACAATCAAATAATGCGAGCTGAAAAAGTTTCAAATTTCTACATAAAGAATGTAAAATTTTAATCAATTTTTGTAATTGTGAACAGGATAGGTATATAACTAAACAATTGATGCGAGCGCAGAGCGCGAGCAGAAAATTTTTATATAGGTTTTGAACTCAGTGATCGAAAACGTACCTGTTAAGGACTGCTTGCACTTAGCCATGAAGACGATACATATTTCAACAATCAAATAATGCGAGCTGAAAAAGTTTCACATTTCTACATAAAGAATGTAAAATTTTAATCAATTTTTGTAATTGTGAACAGGATAGGTATATAACTAAGCAATTGATGCGAGCGCAGAGCGCGAGCAGAAAATTTTTATATAGGTTTTGAACTCAGTGATCGAAAACGTACCTGTTAAGGACTGCTTAATGCACTTAGCCATGAAGACGATACATATTTCAACAATCAAATAATGCGAGCTGAAAAAGTTTCACATTTCTACATAAAGAATGTAAAATTTTAATCAATATTTGTAATCGTGAACAGGATAGGTATATAACTAAACAATTGATGCGAGCGCGAAGCGCGAGCGGAAAAAAAATCGAGATTTAGACCTAAAAACGAGACACTCTATTCATGTTTTGTAAATCATGAAAAGAATGAGTAATAGGGGATCTTCCTACATTAATAATGCGAGCACAAAGCGCGAGCAAAATTTTTTTGATATTGTGATCTGAACTGGATAATGATTTAAATATAGAACAAGTTGACTATCTGAATAAACATGCATGTGCGTGTTTCATATTTAGACCTAGAATCTAGGCATTCTAAATACATCTTATATCATGAAAATTAAAGCGAGCGCGAAACGCGAGCTTAACTATTTGACATTCCGAACTGAAAAAGAGTCAATTTGAGCTCTATATTTCAAGCACTTTGTAAGAAGAAGGTGGATATGGATCGCAATTTATAAAGAACTGATATTTTTAATTATTATTACTTTGAGTTTTAATATGGGACTGGGACATCTTTAGGACATGCGTATGAAAATGATGACTATCTTCCTATTCCTCTTGCTAAGTGCGAGATGAAACAAAAGGAACAATTCAATTATTAAATTAATATCTTATTCATTAATGCCTAATGAGGGCGCGAAATCTAATGATATTATGGCCTGAAATCTGGACATTTCAAGCACTTTTGTATTATAAATAGGATGCATCAAGTTAATATATTTTAACCATTAATGCGAACGCAAATCGCGACCCAAATTTTTTGATAAACTGTCATGAAAAGGGGATTTTAAGTAGTTTGTTGTATAATCAATATTGAGACAAACATAACTCGCCAATCAAAATGCGAGCGTGCAGCGCTAGCTGATACGTTTTGACAATCAGACCTGAAAAGGGATATTTTGAAAACTTTATGGAATACACGAAAATAATAGGTACCAATCAAAATTTGCGAGCGCGCAGCACACGCAGAAAATTTTAATATTCAGACCATAAAACTATCATGTTTACAGAGCACTTTTTAAAAATCAATTTGTAAATCACACAAAAATTATAATGAAAGTTCGATTTCCGAGGTGAAATGTGTTTTGTATATTGACTTCCAATCTTGATATTTAAACTCCATATTGAAGAAGATATGAAAATCACCTAACAGGCAATGCGAGCGCGAAGCGCGAGTGAAAATTTTATATAGTGACATGAAAGATTCTTTTTATTTTCCAAGTCTTCCCCTCATCTTATTTTATTCACTCGTCTTCTTTTTTCTCCTCTCTTTTCCCTCCTCTTTTCCTTTTTTTTTTTTTCTTTCTTTCCTTTTTTTTTTGCTTCGCCAATAGGGGGGGGGGGGCGGGCCCCTCGGGCCCCCCTGGATCCGCCTATGAGTGGCGTACCGTGGGTCACGGCATTGGGGGGGCACCAGCAAAAATGTTGAGACACTTAGTGAGCGCGAGAAGCGCGCTCAGTTGCTAGGTATACTGACCTAATATAGACATTTTAAGTACAGTGCATTAAATGGATATGTATGTCACTGATCAAATTAATGCGAGCGCGAAGCGCGAGCTGAAAATTTTTGATATTCAGACCCAAAAAGGGACATTATAAGCAAATTTTTGTAATCCTGATACGTACCTGTCTCGCTAAACAAACAATGCAAGCGCGAAGCGCGAGCTGAAATCTTTGTATATTTTGACCCCAAACAGGGATATTTTAAGGACTTTTTTTTAAGGAATCCATCCAAGAGTATACATATCATACCATAGTCATCTAATGCGAGTGTCAAGCGCCTGCTGATTTTGTCAAAATTACATCTAAACACACGAAGCACTTTTTGTCGTCGTAATCATGATTATCATACGCATCTCACTAATCAAATATTGCGAGTGCGAAGCGCGACCTGAATATTTAGGAAATGCAGACCTGAAGAGGGGCATTCTAAGGCTTGTTTGTAGGAATACACTAAGACCATACGTATTTCACTAACCGAATAATGCGAGCGCTAAGCGCGAGCTGATTTTTTTTTATATTCAGATTTAACTTAGAAAAAGGGACATTTTAAGGACTGATTTTAGAAATTTATGAAGAGCAGGCATATACATGTATCACCAATCCACTGATGCGAACGTAAGCACGGACAGGAAATGTTTTATATAAAGACATTAAAATGTGGCAATCACTTTAAGTAGTCATGAAAAAGAAGCATATGTCACTACATAAAACAATAATAACTCGAAGTGCGAGGAAATATATTTGGTGTATATTGACTTGAAAACGGGAGGTTTTAGTACTACAGGATTATATATCGCGTTAAGACATAGGCCCTGGGCAAATTATGTTTCATAAAGTTATGAAAAATGTTTTTTATGCAATATAACATAATCATTATTATAATTATAATGAGTAATAATTTCTTCTTTCCCGCTACGTTTATTTCCTTTCTCCCTCTTTTTCTCCTTTTCCCCTTTTTGTCAGCCGATTGGGGGGGGGGGGGGTGGGGGAGGGGCACGTGCCCCCCATGCCCCCCGTAGTTACGCCACTGCATTGGGTATCTTCCGTGGCCGGCGGTGGGGGGGGGGGGGCGAGCCCGGGGTTTATTTAATTCGAGAGAGTCATCTCTCCTCCTTTTGATTGGACCAATTATAGGTATTTTTTAAGGATATAACGTTAGGCATATTGGCAAATTCGCAGTCAAAGGCATTTGACGTTTCTGGTTTTTTTTTCCAGAGTTTTGACTACCAGACAAGATCGATGGCCGAAGAGGTGACCAAAACGCCTAATTGGGATCTCATATGTCCGCTGTGTCTTGATATTTTCGAAGATGCAACTCTTCTCAACTGTGAACACACCTTCTGTCGAAGATGTCTCGTCAAATGTGACGTAAGTCAAAGAGACAGTGTTCACCTGACCTGTCCTCTTTGTCGGAGTACCACCAAGCTTCCAGAGACCAGAGTTCCTGGACTCTCCAGGAACCATTCCATTGCTGAACGCGTCGATGAGTACACCAGCTCCTTGGGTGGCTTGATGGCGCTTCTGGATGCCAAACAAACGTGCTCGTCATGCAACGAGGGTTCGATCGCTGTGTCATTTTGCAAAGACTGCGATGTTTATATGTGCGAAGGTTGTCACAAGGGCCATCGGCAAATGCGATTCCTCTTTGCTAAACACCGTGTTGCTTCACTGGATGATGGAGAAGTAGTCACCCATCGGCAGTGTGATAGGTGTGCAGCGCATGAACTGCAGAGGAAAGACCTCTTCTGCGAAACATGCAAAGTTCATGTTTGTCTAAAGTGCGTCGTCGTCGACCACCGAGGTCACGTGATAAAAAACCAGGATGATTTCGAGAAGGACATTCAGCAGAAGATAAACGACATAAACCAACAGTGCAGCCGAGAGAAGAATCGCATTAAGGAGAATATTCGGCGGATAGAGCTGGCCCGACGCGACATGCATGGTACCATTCAGAATCTCGAAGGAGCTGTTCTTAAAGAACATGACAGGAAGTCACAGCGTCTTCTAGGAACGCAGAACGCACTTGTGGACAATGTTAGATCACTAAAGGGAAGGTTCGACGAGGAACTTGATAGGTTAAAAGCCAACCAGAGAAATAGGGTAAAGACTATAAGCAGTTTGTTGTCACTGGCGATGGTGGACAGACTGAAAAATCTAGAGGGCGATAGCTTTTCAGCTCATTCGCTCGTGTGTGAAGACCTCCAGAAGCTTTTGAAAGAAACAGATGATGTAACCATTGCAGTGGGTCAAATTAAGAAGGCTGCAGATGGGGTCAACTTCTGCTCTGTGGACGAGAGGTTACTAGACCTGGGTTACATGCAGGTAGGAATGAGGTTGGTGAAGGAATTAGATGTTGCCTTTGATGCTTGGGGAATGGCAGCGCTGTCTACTGATGCTGTGGTACTAGTTGCAGGAAGAGACGGGAAAAAAAGCTACTTCTTATCTGGCCGAGAGGAGCCATATCTATGTGGCTGCATCAAGGAGCCCTTGCACGACCTAACTATCTTAGCTGATGGCAGACATGTCGTGTCTCGTACACCCGGGATGTGTAGCGTCTATTCCACCAGCAATGATACATGGTTTAATTACACTTGCAAGAAAGGGGAGTGGGATCTCAGGCTATGCAGAGACCATCGCGATAACGTGTACGCCGTCAACAAGAATCCAGAGGTATATATCTTCAGTGGTGAGAACCCAAATCCAAAGAAAGTCGTCCCCATTAAAATCAACCCAATAAAGGTTGCAGTTACCACGACGGGTGTAATAATCACAGGTACTTGCATCTACGCGCCGAGTACAATCCATGTCTATGATAGAGATGGTCACTTAGGCAGTAGCATCCAAGCAGAAAAGGAAAACGAATACTTGTACGCGGCAGTAGACAGTCATGATAGAGTTCTGGTGGCCCGAGTTGAAGGTGGCTCAAAAGTCCTACGATTAGCTAGGTACCGTCTTGTAGGTGTAACCCTCATTGAGGATATGAGATTCAAGGATCTAAAACTTCCCCATAGAATCAATAGTTCATCGTTCTGGAATGCCTTTTGCTGCATGGTATCTCTGACACCCAAACTTGTTGCCATAGCAACTCATACCAAACATCTATACTTTATTGAACTGGGCGCTTAACCATGTAACAATCGAGGTCTGGAAGCTTAAGGTGTGCATATGCATGGCTGTAGCTATAGACCCATAGGCGATAATGTTCCCCAAAATGGGTTGGGGGTAAAATGTACGTGCGCTACATAGAGGCAAAGTATGAGCGAAGCGATCGAGTTGATTACAAAGCCATAATTCTTTTATACTTTTATCAGTGCATTGAAATGGAAAGATCTTGTGTACGCTTAGAGATGATTTTATCATTTTATTTTTCAAATCTAACTAACGACAAAATATTATACCCCCTGATCCCCTGGTGTATATTTGTCAAAGTGCACTCTGTACAAAACACTATAAATTATGAGTACATCCTCGGAATTTAAAAAAGGGGGAACCACTGTAAGTTAATTAACCGGTCTACATCTTTTAAAAGAGATGATCAGATGGCAAGATCTTGCCACCTGATCGTCTCTTCTAAAAGATGTAGACAGGACGAGATCCAAGATCTTGTCATCTGATCATCTCTTCTAAAAGATGTAGACATGACGATATCCAAGATCTTTCCATCTGATCATCTCTCACATCGAATGTAGACATGACGAGATTCAAGATCTTGCCATCTGATCATCTCTCACATCGGATGTAGACATGACGAGATCCAAGATCTTGCCATCTGATCATCTTTTTTAAAAGATGTAGACATGACGAGATCCAAGATATTGTCGTCTGATATCTCTTTCACGGGATGAAGACATGACGAGATCTAAGATATGTCATCTGATCATCTTTCCCACGGTTGTAGACATGACGAGATCCGAGATCTCGTCATCTTATTCTTTTCCCTGGGAGATAAAGTCATGACGAGATGATTATATGAACATCTGGGTGGTACTTTTAAAGCTTCCATATAAAGCTTTTGGATTCCTTCAAGTTTTGATATATCTATACGGACGTACGTCATTCTAATTACTCTGAAGTAATCGCAACCAGCTCATCTGCTGATCTATATTCTGGTGCATGGTAATTCTTTTCTATGGAACAATTAGTAGATCAATGACCCCCCCCCCCCATTGTCCTGCATCAGAATCCTTCGATGTAGTTTAAACGTGATCATCTTATGAACATTGGATAGGCCTATAGTCCCTGCATTGCACCATAATAATGATTTAACATGAACGAAGTATACTCGGGACATATTTCACAACAAACTTAAAATGGCGCTTATGATTATAAAGACTACTGTGCTGTTGCCGTTGCTTACTGCTTGGATCAGGAAGATTTCTACGCCCCGTCTTACAAAGAGTTATGATTGATCCAATCAATCTCAACTGTTTGGAAATCCATAATATAATCTTTTCACAGGAATCTTTAGTAAACAAAGGGAATCACACAGATTCTTCAAGATAACGATGAATGTATGAATATACATCATATCTATATTTTGAACAAATTTGCATTTCAGATGTTGACGTTGCTCGCTATCCGTAGTTGTGGTTGATCGGATCAATCGAAACTCTTTGTAAGATGGGGCTATGGAGAGCTCGTATTCCCAATGGTAACCATAAAAAAGCGAGTGTATCAACTGAAATCATAACGGAGATTACTGATCAAACCACGACGGAACCTATATGAGCAAAGAACCTGAAGTTACAAGGGGATCTGATAGCACTGAAAAGGATAGTAGGTCCTACAATTATTGTTTTAATAGCACCATGCATAATCCTATACTAGAAGAGTACCATGTGACACAAGGTAATCTATCGGCATTCGAGTAGTTTAACCGATGCCATAATGGGATCTACCATCACTCAACCAGATGTTCCAACATGTCCAATGGGATCTGATAGCCTGATACCAGAAAGCACAATGGGAAGTACTAATTACCTAAAACTTTCACCATCAAAGACATTGACAACAGATACAGAAACATCCACATATATCACTTCAGCCTTGACCAGCATGGAGAGAAATTCGGCATCACCACTTGAAAGTAATTCCCCTTCTCCATTTACAAAGAACCAAACAAGTGAAGGTTTCCCAACAGAGAATTCTGAATTCACCAGTCGTGAAAATGTAAAAACATATCCCCATTTGACATCATCTATCTGGATAGTACGTCTACGTGTCAGTCAGGGACGTCATTGAAGATGCCAGTTTCTACCAGATCAAGACAGAACCTTATGGGCAAAGACAGGATCGTCTAAAGTCAGAACTTCACTTCCAAGGACAGGTTATTTTCAGACTGAGTCCCATGTGATGACTGGACACCTAGTCACTACGAGGAATGGATATTCTACAACAGCAATACCTTCAGGTGAGTTCTGGGCTATACGGCTAGATCGATGTTACCATAGATGATACCTCTGCAAATCTATGGGATAGCAACCTTGAATTTGAAGATTTGTTAGGAGCAACAAGGGGCAACAATGGGCTAGAAAAGCAGTGTAGTATACAAACTTAAAAGCCCAATATGAAAACGACTTAGCAATTAAAGTATATTACCTCAGTCAGATCTAGTCAATATATTAATTGACACGATATCTGGGCCCCGTCGTACAAAGAGTTACCATTGATCCAACCACAACTATGGAAAGTCAGCCGCGCCAACATCTGAAATGCATGTTTGTTCAAAATATTTTCTAGATATGATGTATCCTCATGGATTCATCATTGTCTTGACGTGCTCGTTTTTGTTTACAAAAGGAATTTGTGCAAAATTTCTGTAGGAAAATTATGACAATGATGGATTCCCATATAGCTGTGGTTGATCGATATATGGTAACTCTTTGTAAGATGGGACCCAGATCTGAATATATATGCAGATTACAAATGATTCTGATTAGTATGGAACTTAATGTTACAGATATCAACAGACATGACAGACTTGCTTGCATTTTGAAGCTAAAGCATCCCTGGCCACTAAGCACATGAGGTGCAATGGTCATCAATCTTTTTTAGACGGGACCCTGGTATATATTCTCTCAGTCTGCAACAGAAGATCCATCTGTATAGAGCAACTCAACATTCATCACACTCTTCTCTCTTGCTGCATCAATGATCTTCTTGAGGATGATCATGCTGGTTTTATGCTGAATCATTTGCCGCCAGATGGGGATGCCTCCAAACTGGAGGCATACAACCAACGGTTCATCTTACTTCAGATGCATGGTCTCCGTCGTGTGGGACCAAGCCCTTCTTGGTGCCAGAAGACAACCTTCAAAGACTTCCCAAAGAGTGAGGTGCTAAGGGAATCAGAGCAGAACTGGAATGAGAGAGAAACGCATGAACGAGGAATACCCGTCATCGCTTAGATTTAGGCGGTGCCAAACTATCTTCTTTTCCTTGTGGAACAACACCTCGGGATTCTTAGGGGACCAGTTCAATCTCACAAGACTTTCCGAAGAGTGGGATGAAGATGGAATAACAGAGCAGAAATGGGATGAGAGATCAGCATAGATGAGGTATATATGTCATTGCCTGGCTTTAAGAAGTCTAGGATCATCCTAGAAACAAACCGTTTCATGAGGGAACAAGCCCCTGGGGATTCTTAGGTTAACAGCCTAACCTTCCAAGAGGGAATACGTAATAGAGCAGAACTGGGACGAGAGAGAAATGCAGAGACGAAGAATACCTGTCATCGCCTGGCTTTCAAAAGTCTAGGATCATCCAAGAAACCATCCACTTCATGAGAAAACAATCCCTTGGAATTCTTAGCAGACCAGTCCAAAATTCCAAGACTTTCCGAAGGGTGAGATGGACAGGGAGAACATAACAGAGTAGGAATGGGAAAAGAGATACACAGACATGGGCCCTGCCTTACAAAGAGTTACGATTGATCAAATCGACCACAAATATGGAAAATCAGCAACGTTATCTAAAAAGCATGATTGTTCAACATATTTTTTTAGATATGATGTCCATTCATAAATTCAAAATTTTGTTGCCAATTTCGTACTTATCATTGTTTACAAAGGACATTGTGCAACTTTCCTGAGGAAAAACTTAGGACATTGATGGATTTGCATATACTTGAGTTTGATCAAATCAACCACAGTTCTTTGTAAGGCAAGCCCAGGAATACGTTTCATCGCTCAGCCTTTTTAACTCTCGAAACCCTGAGAAACAACCTTCACTTTTTGGGGAACCCAGGCCCTTGGGAGGTCAGCAGACAACTTTTCAAGACTGTATGGCAATATAGGGACATAATGGGGCATTGCAAGAAACTAGCTGGCCTGCATCGTGAAGTCTTACCCTGTGCAAAACTTATATAAAGCCAGAACGTCAAAACCCAGACTTCAGTGACCACCTTCAAGGGCAAACTTGAAAACATACTTGAGAGTGCTTTTCGATAGACATGGAGGTATTGTTCAGACATGTATTATATGTAAATAGTTTATGTTGTTCTGCTCTGAAGCGCCTTGAGCATCTAATCAAGATGGAAGGTGCACTATACAAATCTCATGTATTATTATGATTGATCCAGTAAACTTGAAAATATTAGTCAGTCAGTTATAGATCATGTACTGGAACTGGTGACTGGTGTTCAGTTCCCTCATAAAGCCAACAGTGGATGGTGAAATGTCGCAACTGTTGTAAGTTTCTTCATAGAAATTTTCAATCAATTCCAGTACATGATAAGTAATACTTTAATATTGTTTCTTATTCATATTAAATATAACCACCATGAAAATTTCACATCACACAATACATAAGACATATTGGTCATCAACAAGCTTGATTCCTATCTCAAATAATATACTGTATTTCATAAAACTATACTTACATTACACATACATGTACAGTATATATTAATGTAAAACTACTTGCATGTACATGTACATTATATTTCATTACAATAAAAAAACAATGCATTCCATTTACATGCAATACTACATCCTTTTCAGAAGAAAAGGATGTATACAGGAGGAAGCATTTATGTACGATGCAGGTACATTATGTAGTTCAATTAATGTTTTGTTCATATTATGTTCGGAACCTGCCGAAAAAAAATTAAAAAGCAATGCACTTCAAAATGTTAAAAAGGTCTGATTTGTCTGATGTTAGCATACTATATAAATTCGGTGACACAACCTGTGACAATTGCTTAATATCTCAGAAGGCATAGGGTTAGAGTTAGGATTGTAAAAGTTTTTGGTTCAGAATAATGTAAAGATAAGGATTAGGGTTTATTTAGTTTTGGAGGTTAGGTTTTATGTTTCGCTTAATGTGCACCTTTTCCATTGGAGCAATTGTCGCCGGAGCGAAAGTCATGGAACCATAAATTCACAATAATGAAAATGACAACGAAGGGATTCGTCATGCAAAGTGTTCTGATCGATCCAATTAGCTTAAACTATGGAAAGCAATGAATGTCATAATTAATTGTATAAAAATTTATTATTTGGCCCTTTGTAAACAAAGAGGAGTATATTGAATTGTCAAGACAATAAGCCACAGGGTAAAAACACGGTTTAAAATTTTATACAATACTGTTCACTGTATGAACCTTACACAAATATTGCTTTATTCATTGCGAATTAAATATTAAAATACAAACTTTGCTGTTTAAGATTCTAAACATTTGTTGATAACATTTAAACAAATCCTATGCTTAATCTATTGCGAATTAAAAATCAAACTCTGTTTCAGAGAAGTTCTTTAATTAATGCTTAATTTATTGAAAATTAAATATTAAAATTCAAACTTTGCTGTTTAAGATTTTAAACACTTGTTATTAACCTTTAAACAACTCCTACGCTTAATCTATTGCAAATTAAAAATCAAAATCTATTTCAGATTTAAACACTTGTTTAAAACATTTAAACAACTCCTTCAAGGTTCATTTAGTAAACAAGTGTTGTATAAAAAAAATAAACAGCATTTTTACTGTGTATGAATGAATATTGGTCACACTTTGAACACACAGATGCATTTTAGATGACATTGATAGCTTTCCATAGTTGTGTTTGAGAGTATCAATCATAACGCTTTGTAAGACAGAGCCGAGGCTTGATCTATTTGAATGTTCATGTCTGTATTTTGTCAAATCTTTCAGCGTCCTCTGAATTTAATTCCCATTGAGTAAAATCAATTTAAAGCAGTGACAATTGACTTAGTAATCTTGCAAGTAAAATTGAATGGTTGTGGCATTTTGAAATTCAACAGATCAACAGTGACATGCATATTAACACACATTTACATTTTTTTCATATAACAAGTCAAACCCCACCCATCCCCCACTTCTACATACATCCTAGGGATACCTATTTCAGGGGAGTGTTTCATCAACATTTTCATCCGACAAGTTGTCAGATCTGACATCTTTATCTGATGTTGATTGGCTGAGAGGTACTGTTACTATGGTGACTGTCGGATAAAATGGGACTTGTTGGATAAAACGTCCGACAAGTACTTTCATGAAACGCCCCCCAGGTGCATCAAACTAATCATCATTATATGTTTTATAATGTGTAATTAACAAGCCATCCACATTATTAACCCTAAAAATTCTTTCTAAATTTGTTGATTTCTATTTACATTGTTAATATACTATTACATTGTTAATATACTAAGACCCTCCGTTTTACCTTAAAATACAATTGTCATACTAGGTAATTTTATTTATTGAATTGTGTTCCTTAAATCTAAGATTATGTTATGTATATTTTATTACGTCTTGCATTATTTTCGACCTTGTTTTGTTATACTTATCATGCCTATGTTGTGAAACGGAAATCAATAAATCAAATCAAACAAACTATAATAAATTTGCAATTTATCCAACGATACATGTACATGTTGAAGCAGAAAATAAAAGACAATGAAGCCCTGCATATAAAATGTGAAAGATTTAGTAGAATAGAACATTACAAAATGTAAATAAAAATTAGATCGTTTGAAAATAAATACATTTGAGATTTTTTTCTGAACTCCTGGCACGTTGAAACAATTTTGAGGTGATAATAATGACAATTGTTTCCATGTTATTTTCTTTGAATCAAGATTTCATAGTGCACCAATGATACTAATAATTATTATATAGATGTTGTCCAAAAACTTTTGCCATTTATTAGCTTCTTTAAAGGACAAGTTCACCCTAACAAAAAGATGTGAATAAAAAGAGAAAAATCCAACAAGCATGACACTGAAAATTTCATCAAAATCGGATGTAAAATAAGAAAGTTATGACATTTTAAAGTTTTGCTTAATTTCACAATTTAACAGTTATATTAGGAGTGGGCTATACATAGGTCAAAAATACTTTTTTTGTCATTTTAATATGGCAACAGTTTTTAGTTATTCCTTGTAATGTATCTCAACATGAAATGACAATATTTTTTGTCTCGGTGTGCCGGGCCAAAATCCAAAATTGCCGCCAAAACCCCCCCAAATCACAGTTTTGGCCATATCTTCTTTATTTGGTGGTCTTTTTCTCTGGTTTTGGTGTCCATTCATATGTTTTGGGGGGCAGGCAATTTGTTTTACCTGAAATGAGTACTTAAAAACCATTATTTGTAGAGTTAAACTGTGATTTTACCTAAATTTACACATTTTTAGACCCGTTTTTCAGCCAAAAATTAGGTTTCATCATCTTGTGGTTCTTGGATATTGGACGATACGAGTTCCACAATAGCAAGTAGTTTCATATAGCTATATTGCTCTTATTCCTCTACTTTGGGTTTTACGGATATTTGCGAAAAATAATTTTAAAAAATGTTATTCATCCATAGGGGCTATACAGTATACATTGTATTGTACATACATACTGCACTGCATACATGTATGTCCATGCATGGACCACCATGACAAGGTCTGTATATAATAAACTATAGTGTCATAGAAATGAGCTATTGAGAAATTGAAGATACTGTATGATTTGTCTGAGAAATTGAAGACATGTTTTGTAAATTATGCTCATTCAGGGGGTGGAGAGAGGAAAATATCATTAACAATGGATTATAGTCAACCCCACATTATGGCACTTACACTGGGGCTATTATGGTAACTTTGCCATCCAATGGTAACTTGCATGGGATCCTTGATTCTGATTGGTCGTTGATCAGCATTACCATGGTATCTACCTGACCCCATAAACATAGGGTTAGACCACCAGGTAAAAACAAGCCTCCTAATGAAGAAGATATGGCTAAAAATGTGATGTACGTACATGTATGTGATGTATGTACATGTACATGATGCTTATGTGAAATTTATGTTTATCATCGGGTTACATCATGTGCATCAGCTAACAAGCAATCAAATTCACAAGTCACAATCTAATTCTACACCTCAGGAGCTCACTACTATAACACTATAGTTTATATACAGGACTTGTTATGTCATGCTGGTCAATGCATGGATATATGCAGTGTACAGTAGTATGTACAGTACATTGTATACTGTACAGCCCCTATGGATAAATGACATTTTATTTTATTTGATAAGATGTAGGCCCTATTTCACAAATATCCGCCAACCCAATTTAGAGGAATAAAAGCAATATAGCTATATAAAGCTGCTTACTACTGGTCAACTAGTATCATCTGATATCTAAGAACCACGAGACGATGGAACCTAATTTTGGGCTGAAAAAAAGGGTCTAAAAATTGGTAAATTTAAGTAAAATCACCTCTTAACTCTACAAATGGTTTAAAAGTACTACTTTTAAGAAAAACAAATTGCCTGCCCCCAAAAACATATGAATAGACACCAAAACCAGAGAAAAGACCACCAAATAAAGAAGTTGTGGCCAAAATTGTAATTTTGGGGGGTTTTGGCGGCCATTTTGGATTTTGGCCCGGCACACTTTTTTCTCGGACCTGAGACAAAAAATATTGTCATTTCATGTTGAGATAAGGTAAAAGGAATACAAAAAAACTGTTAACACAGTAAAACCAAAAATCACCCATTTATAGCCCACTCCTAGTTATATGCACATCCTGGTCGGTATGCAAATGAGGAAAGTGATAACATCACTCACTCATATCTTATTATATGAAATATTTTAATTTTCTCCTCATTGTCCTGTGAAACAAAGTTTTATTTCTCCCTGAACACGTTGAATTACCATTGCTTAACATTTTATGGTTCAGTCAAGTTGGTCCTTATTGTCAAATCTGCAAAAATTGAAATAATGTATAATTAAAACAAGAAAAAACAAAAGACATATTGAGTGAGGGACATCATCGATTCTCTCATTTGCATGTGACTAAATTGTGCATATAACTATTTTGTGAAAAATAAGCGAAACTTTAAACTGTCATATTTTTCTTATTTTACATCTGATTTTGATGAAATTTTCAGCATTATGCTTGTCTGATTTTTCTCTTTTGATTCAAATCAACATTTTTCTGAGGTGGACTTGACCTTTAATATGAAGTTAGTGGAGAAAACTAATTATTACGATTGTTGAATTTCATTGTACGAATGTGCGAAATTGCAACATCAGCATGCAAAGGGTTACATGTAATTCTTACTGAAAACCTGAACAAGAACATTTCAGTATTCTGGGGAGGAAATCAGTATTTTCAAAGAAATACCGTAGGACAACACATAAAACTGTAACTTTATAAATCAGTATTCTTCTCAATTTTCAGTACTACATACAGAAAATCAGGGCCCCAGTCTTACAAAGAGTTATGATTGATCTAATCGATCGTAGCTCTATGGAATCCATCAGTGTCATATTTTTTTCCACAGGAAATTTGTAAAATGTCCTTTTGTACACAAAGGAGAACACACCAAATTGTCAAGAAACCGATGAATTCATGTAATTTACGTCATATCTAAAAAACATTTTGAACGTTCATGCATTCTAGATGTTGACGTTGCTGGCCATCCATAGTTGAGATTGATCCTATCGATCGCAACTCTTTGAAAGACAAGGCCTAGAACTATAGAAAGCCAGCAATCCCCACACCGAAAATGCATAGGTCAGTCCAAAATATTCTCTAAATATGATTCATATTCATGCATGCATCGTTGACTTGATAATTCAATATGTTCCTCTTTATTGTCAAATGGACATCGTGAATATTTCATTTATGAATAATTCTGACCTCTATGGCTTTCCATAGTTCATCGGATCGATCATAACGCTGTGTAAGATGGGGCCAAGGTATGGCATTTAAGTATCCGTACCATTACACATTGGCATCAATCTGTGACGTCATACTATTCAATTGGGGGGGGGATGAAACAACAGATCGCCCCCCTGCTATTACTATACATGCTTGTAAAAATATTGATCTTTAGCTTGAATATTCCACCATTCTATATAACAAATGATACACAGGTTTGTTCGTGCATCAGTAGGTTTTGTGAGCATAAGGTAACTATGGAACTGTTAAACCCATAAGGCTGCGCCTCATGGTTTTAGACAACATGTAGTTTCCATAGTTACCGCTTGCTCACTAGTCCTACTGATGCACGAACAAACCTGTGTATTATTTTTTTATAGAATGGTGGAATATTTAAGCTAAAAATCAATATCTTTATAACCATGCATAATAATAGTGATACTAATCCGCTTTTATATAGTACATTGGAATGACGTGTCTAAGCGCTTTACAGGTATGTTATTACCGCGGTCATTGGATTCAATCAGTCACTCCTGCACACAATGTGCGCACATCCTCCACTCCCTGGGTAGAATTCCAGTCAGTCGCCAGTGAGGCGCTCACAGTACTGGACAAGCTACAATGACTTTCACATCCTAGTGGGGTTCGGGTACCCATTCAGCACCTGGGTCGAAAGTGGCAAAGTGTGGATCAACGCCTTGCCAAAGGACGCCAGACCTCGGATGGAATTCGAACACACGACCCTCTGTTTACAAGGCGAGAGTCAAAACCAGTACACCACAGCTCCTACGTAATTACCGATGCATTACTGGCCATGCATCAGGTACATGTAACTTTGCCACGCATAAGCAATTACCGGACGTATAGCAAATTTACCAGATGCTGGCTGGCCATGCAATGGTACATGTAATTACTTATGCATGATACCCATTCCATAATATTACTTTACAGATGCTCGTCGTTGTTACAGACTTTCAGCAATTGATATTTTGCCTGAAAGCCTCCCACTGGCGCCCGAGGTAGATAACAATCCACAGAATTTAAATTGTGCCATATTTCTGTTCAAAATAGTCAAAGGCTCATCCAATCAAAGTTAGTTACCACTACACATCTGCTGAAATAAGTGAGTTTGAGGGTTGATTTTAAGAGTTCAATGTCAATTTTACCGAGCAAAGAAGTCATACAAGTAACATATAAACTGAGAGAACTGGCATTTTTTCATTGCTCCACTACGAGGAAAAAAAGGTTTCTCAACTGGAAAGTCCCTCAACGTCAAACTGGCTTGTTTGTTGATTCAGCCATTGGCATGTAGCTTGAAAGCCTGACACTAGTGCCAGAGTTTTCTTAAATATAAGTAAAATAATAGTGCATGCATGCAGTTTTCCATTGCTCTACTATGAGTAAAAAAATGATTATCGATTGAAGAGTCCCTGAACGTCAAATTGGCTTGCCTGCTGATTCAGCTGTTAGCATTTAAAGTATCCTGCCACTCGTCCCAGAGTTTGATCTCATACAAGAACCGTGTGCACATGCAGTGTTTCATCACTACGAATAGAACAAGGAGCAACGTCAAACTGGCTTGTCTGCTTGCCTGAAATCCTGTTACTAGTGCCCGAGTTTTCTTAAATACAAGTAAAATAACAATGCAGTTTCTCATTGCTCCACTACGAGTAATAAAAAAGCTTATCAACTAGAAAGTCCCTGAACGTCAAACAGGCTTGCTTGCTGAATCGACGGTAGGAGATTTCCCTGCTAACCTGCCCCTCGAGCTGGACTTCACCACCTTCAGCTTCCTCCTGACCTCGTATTGCCGTCTGAGGGCGCTGTTTAGAATGTTTGCGCCCCACAACCAGACGTCCCTGGGAATCTGCCTCGCAATCCATGACTAACGAGGAGAGAGATGGAGAAAGGTAGAGAGAGAGAGGAATTGAGAGGGAGAGAGGAAAGAGAGAGATCAATTACTAGGGGTAGATTCTTTCAGTTTATAACTTTACGGTTACAGATATTAAAATTATGCTAATTATGGTAACTACAAGGCTCAACAATCGGCATTAAACTAAGAATAAGGGTTTGTTGGACAGTTAACCCATAGCCTGCTGCAACCGGACAATTCCTGAAATAAAGTCTATGGGAATCTCATAGATTCAGTAGTTAATAGGTTAATCTTGTAACCACATTTTACCTTTACTAAAATTGAATGCCACTCCAATTCCAATCCAATTATTCGTCCCGAAGTGAGATGCCCTCTTTGTAGAGAGTAACATTTGGATTGAAATACATTGAGTAGGGATGCCAATTGGAATTGATCAGAGGGCCTGAAAATCACCTAGAATACAATATTTTGTACACAAAAATGCTAAAGCTATGGCCTGAAAATAAAGTGCCAGAGCCTGAATTCAGGCTTTTGCCTGAAAACTGACATCCCTGATTGAGTTAGACCACAGATCATTGTATTTCAAATTTACATGTACTCAGAAAAAATTTGGTTCTTTGGTTATAGCTAAAGCGAATATGGGACTGAAAGAGGCATAAACACCAGAGGAGGGGGGGGGGGGTACTCATATCTGAACTGAAGTTGATAGGGGCTTAAGAACTAGAATGGTGTTCTGCAAATGAGGGCGCTTAGGAAACTGGAATTTAACATGAAATGGGGGTCCTCGAGAACAGACAGCTAAAATGAGGGGCCCTAGAACAGGGAAGTTAATTAAGGATATGCTTGGGAACTACGAGCAAGGCGTGAATAGGGAGGGGGTCACTGCCATTATATGTGAAAGCCCCCACCCCTTCCCTCTGGGTAAATCTGGTAAATTGCCAATTCCTTTAAGGTCAACTCGTCCACTCATCACATAGTCTACCTTCATTTATTTCAATAACAATCTGTCCATCAACATTTCATCTAAAAACCATTTGGTCCAATCATCACTTTGTCTAATCAACAGCTCGTCTATGACCCTTTTGTCTCATAAACAGTTGGTCCAATATCCATTTTATTTTCATTCATTTCGCCCAATCAACACTTAGTCCGATTAGACCAAATCCTATATGGACTAAATGGCAATTGGACCAACTGGTTATTAGACAAAATGGTATGTGGACAAAATGGCAATCAGACCGTGTGGATAGAGGATGAACTGATGGAAGACAAAATTATGATTGACAAGTTGGTAATTGGACGAATTAGATCAACTGAAAATAAACCGTTAAAGTCACATACCTGTACAGCATGAGGCCAGTACCCCGCTGTCCTGTTAGCAATGCCAATACTAGCTACTGCATTCTTAGCATAGACATCGGCCGATGGGATTAGAAAACGAGATCTGGGCATGGTCTCGCCGAAGTCAGCCATCTTGGTTGCTACGTACGACGGGAGGAGAGTCTGAACGATGATTCCATGATTTCTGTATTCGTACTCCAGCGCTTGGGAGAATACATCTAGGTATGTCTGTAATGATAATAATAAGGGTGATAATAATAACGATGCTAATAATAATAATGATAATAGCAATTACTATAACAATAATTATGATGACGAAGATGATGATGATGATGAATATCATATTTACAATTATCGTCTTCATCATCATCATTATTTTCATTATCATCATTATCACATTATCATTATTTCTATAATTATTATCATTACCTATACAAGGCATTTCAGCAGATAAATAAATATCGTATTTCGCTCGATACTATCAATCTGAGAACAAAGGGGTAAACATTTGCCATGTTGCCCCTCCGGGTTTTGCCCATAGGAATACTGCATAAAAACAGAGGGCAATATTGGCCATATTTCTGCTAGTGCAATTGCGCAGTAGGAGCCTATTGTGATTGCTAATTTCAGTATTTGCAAAATCTAGTTGGAACCAGCTTGTGAACCAATACATTGTAGATAATGCACGGCGCAACCAGTGCATACGCATTCCGAGCTAATCAAACAAAGTGCAAGATTTTTGTGTTAAGTGTATGTGTGCGCCATGCATGATGCGCTGCTGCGCGGTAACAATAAACCCTATCTAACCGGGGTATTTTGGGAGATCATGGCTGGGGGGGGGGGGGGCATGAGATCTCGGCAGTCGATCGCGCCAAAAATTGGCACGCAGGTTGTCTGAGACATAATCTACATAATTGCATAGTAATATATTTCATGCAAATTGCTATTCAGTGATTATGCTAATTTATGCATTATAAGTATGCAAAATCATACTTTTTCCTCTAACTCCCTAAATAAAGGTCCAAATGTTCTAATTTTTGGTATACAAACTCTTTATGGTGTTCTCAGCAAATGTACGTGGAAAAAAATTGCGATATCCGATCAATTGTGCATGTATTATATTGTTTTTTGCAATTTCTTATGTATTTCTTCGTTTTTTGGACCATTTGTTTTTCATTATTTTTTGATGAACTTTGTCGGGGACTGTTTTGAGATCATAAACAGCATAAAGTAAATCCATTAAGACCAGCAAAACTAAAAATAATCAGATTTATGATTTTTGGTTGAAACACAAATTGTATTGACTTTGTACATAAAATCATGTTTTTGAAAATTTTTTGGTCTGACATGCACTTACAAAATGTTATGTAATTATAAACCGCGTACCTGGGCGTAGCAAAATTGGTCTCAAATGCGCAAGTCTTGAAAACAAAGTCAGCGAGCAGCGCGTTTGAAAGAGTTTGCCCGGTGAATTTATTGCCCGAATTGTCGAGCCCCCCCCCCCCCCCCCCCCCCCCCCCGCCTAGATAGGGTAAAGTCCCAATCGCTTAGCAAGGATTGCAGCTAGTTTGTGAATATATCAGAAGTAGTAAGCAAATTGTTCTAAATAATAGCTTGAATTACAAATTATACAGCTGTAGGTAATAATAATAATATTGACTGGCTATATTTTCGGGAAACATTGTATATATTGTGCTTAAAAGAACCATATTGCCCTCGTCTAAAGACTCAGGCCAATATGGTTCTGTTGCTCCTTGCGAGTAACATATTTGAAGTTCCCCTCAAGGCCAGTCAATATTATACAATTATTATCATTGTCTTCGTCATTATCATCATCAGTAGTAGTAGTAGTAGTAGTAGTAGTAGTAGTAGTAGTAGTATGAATAAATATTCCTACACCCTAATAACACCCCTCCCCTACCGGTGAGCTTGGATGAATAGATATTCCTACCCTCTATTGGCACCCTCCCTAATCCCTTTTTTCTCACCTCACATGCAGAGTATATGGCAAGCTGTGGACTAGGATTATCCTATCCCCTAGTGAAACCATCCCTAATCCCCATTTCCCACCTAACATGCTGAGTATGGGGCTAGAGTTGAGCTTGGATGAATAGATATACTTACCCCCTAATGACAAACCTCCCAAATCTCTTTTTTCTCACCTTACACGCTGAGTATAGGGTGAGATGTGAGCTACATGTAGGATTATCCTATCCCCTAGTGAAATCCCCCTAATCCCCATTTCCCACCTAACATGCTGAGTATGGGGCAAGCTGTGGTCTAAGATTATCCTACCCCCTAATCCCCATTTCTCACCTTACATGCCGAGTATAGGGCTAGCTGTGGGCTAGGATGAATAGAAGTTCCTGAAGAGACATTAACCACCACTCCGCGTCGCCTCGCTACCATCTGAGGTAGAACAAGCTTGGTCATCTTCATAAAGGAGAACAAAACGGAAGAAATGTTTTACTTTAATATGCAAAACTTATCAGTAGAACTAAGCAGACACCTCTCAGTTCATAATGATTATCAATAAGTACAATTTTTTGCAGCTTAGTAAAAAACAATATTAATGGTAGAGTAAATGAGGTATAATGTCATATTTTCTCTATGACGTGTCATAAATGTCTTTCCATGTGCTAATAATTGTTCGATTTCAAGAAAGTCTTTTAGGAAAGAGCTGCACTAAACATTTATATTTTGTGAGTATGATTTTTTTGCAACTTCTTTGGAAAAAAAATCTTCAGGGTAAAAATCCATGAGGTATAATGTCATATAGGGACAGTGATTTTCCGTTTCAAAAAATTGCCTTTTCCGTTTCAGAAAATCTCAAATTCCGTTTCAGCATGTCAGAAAACGGAAATTCCGTTGATTAGCAAAATCACAACACGCACACTCGCACTGGTCAAAATTAGTATCTGCTACTGTACCAACAACACAATAAAATCCGTTCTAATCGGATCTATGCGGGTGCATAAAATATTTTTACACACCCATTTTGCATGTATACATCCTCACCTTTCATATTATTAGCATTATTTCACGGTGAAATGATATTTCATCGATAATTTGGGGGGTTTTTGGACATCGTTATCATCAGTCAACGGCTTTTGCCAATCCGCCATCTTGGATTTTAAGACCACGATATCGTGCTGTTACATCTTCAAACGTAGAGGGCAGCAACACACGACCGTGTACATGTAGTTGAACGATATATGTGTGTGCATGTGAAGCCCAACCCGGCCGGCCGCGCCGGGTACGGCTACGGTGCGGGGTACAATCGAGTGTGCTGATGTCGAGTGCAGTCACGATGTGTGAATTGTCATGATAGTAGCGAAGTGAGATCGTGTTTTCTGGGGGTTTTGGGCCATTTAATATTCTCATTTTGTTGTGATTTTGGAGTAATTTCTGTTGCTATTCTGTGTACTTTGAGGGAAAATACATTTTCCGTGATTTTCCGTTTGAAATGCCACTTTCCGTTTCAAAAGGCCCTTTCCGTGAATTCCGTCCGTTTTCCGCGATCGCGGAAAATCACTGTCCCTAGTCATATATTCTTTATGTGTTAATACTGTCTTCTCTGTGTTAATTGTTTGAGTTCTAGAAAACGTTTTGAGGAAGAAGGGCACTAAAAATTAGTTTTGTATAGGGTGTACTCACTACTATTTAATATGTCGCTGTAAGAGATGATATACTATTATCTTTTAAAACCAACTTTTATTCTTTGAATTGGCAACAATGTTATTTCAATTCAATGGATGCATTTCATTTCTTTTTTTATTTCATAAGAGTGGGTGATATTTGCACACAATAATTTCATTTTAATCTCCCCATTTAATTTGTACTTATTTCATATTTCATATAATAAAATCCAAACTAAAAAGTGAGTGTGTGAGGTCATCACTTCCCTCATTCAGATACTGACCAGGATGTGTACAAAGTACTACATAACTCATAGGAGAAAATAAGAAAAACTTTAAAATGTCATAACTTTTTTCTTTACTTTGCATCCTATTTTGATGACATTCCAGAGTTATGTTTGCTTGATTTGTCTCTATTTATCCAAATCAATTATTTGTTGGGAGTATGCTTGAATTCTAAAGTAAGATTGGATACAAATTTAAGTAAATAATAAGGAATGTAATTACCATGGTAGCAGCTCCAATATTGATATTAATTAGTTGTCTTATACGATCGACATCCATCTCAAGAAATAGTTGAGGAAAATCCATTGCACCGACGTTATTAACTGTAAAGCAAGTAATGAGATAAAAACATGAGATACAATACAAGAGCTGCCCAAATATATCAACTGATTAGTTGTCTTGTATGTTCCGCATTGATCTCAAGAAATAGTTGAGGCAAAATTCATAGCACCGTTTTCAAATGTGAAGTGAGTTTTGAGATAAAAGCATGAAAGTTAAGAGAAGATCCACGGATCATAAGTTGACATGGCGATGATTAATTTCTTAGAAATACCAGTCATATGATAATTCAATGAGCCCAAGCTTACTTGGCATAAAATAGTGAGTATGTGATATCATCAACCTAACATATGAATAGACCAGCAGGTCTTTATTAGATTTCAAAGACAAGTAAATAATTCTTTTTTACCAAAGAATTGCGGGCACGTCATGGTCTAGTGGTTCTGACTCTCGCCTTTCAAACAGAGGGTCATGGGTTAGAATCCTAACGATGGCATGTTTTCCTTCAGCAAGAAATGTATCCGCACTGTGCTGCAGGTGAGGTGAATGGGTACCCGGCAGGATTAATTCCTTGTATGCACTGAGCGCCAGTGATGGTAGCTCGAGCTAAAGCCGGGGTAACAATAGCAGCCCTTTGTATCCTCAGGCAAAAGGAGCTTTATAAATACAGCTATTATTATTATTATTAAAGATACCTGTAGATTTGGATGTCTTTTAATTTCTTTCAAAGACAGGTAAAGGAGGTATTTTTCTAAGATATGCCTCTGCACGTCTTGATCTGAGAAAGCCTATTGATTTTGAAGACACTTAAGTAGATACCTGTAGTTCTGTATGTCTTGAATCAGTGGGTTATCAGCTCTCATGAGGAATGGATATTATTTGGTAAACCCAGACTTTGCATTGCCAACCTGTAACAGAGACATCTTTAGGTGAAAGCAAACTCAGTGTAACACCAAGAAATTTTCGTTTCAACCATGACGGATTTGCCTCGAGCAATTGTCTGGCCAGGGGACGTGAATGTACTGACTTTGTGTGATTTATATTCAACAGGCATGATATTCCCCTCTGAAAAATAGCCAAGGGTTGCTAAGTCACCGTCGAAGTCTGAGGCGCCCGGTAGGGTTACAAGCTTTGCATAGTAAAGAAATCGAAAGTGATTTTTCAAGGTGAGTCTGTATGATAGTTTTATCATTTGACTTAAAAAAGCAGTAAAAAAAAAACAGCATGAGAATGTTCTTGGGCAAAGGATTCCACGTAAAAAAAAAAATAATTTGTCTTTTTTTTTAATAACAAAAGAAAGAAATCTGGAAAAAATAATTAAAAAAATCGGAATTACGATTTTAATCGGGAGAATATCATGCCTGATTTAAAGAGTTTCAAATTCCACATGAAAGCTGACGCCCCACTGACTTTAATGTGATTCCAAAGAGATGACAAGGAAATACTTACCTAAGATACCTATCTGCATGTCTTGTAGTTTAGTAGAGATGTCATCATATATCTCAGATCCGAGGCTGAAGTCTGCTTTGATCACATGAGTCTTGACACCATAGAAAGACTCTAGATACAAAATAAAAATTTTTCAACAAAAGTTTTAACCCTAAATAGAATGGGCTATTTTGACGCCTAAGAAGAGTGGTGGGAGCTGATTCAGCCCCCCCTTATGATCTCGGCCGTTGATTGCGCGATCGGGACGAAAATTGGCACGCGCGTTAGCCATGGCATTATCTACAAAACTATAATATCAAATTCTGTGAAAAATCTCATTGCTCATTAATTATGCTAATTTATGGGTAAAATCATAAGTTTGCTCTAACTAATAAAATAATGCCCCTAAAATGCTAGTTTTTGTTTCACATACTCTAGATAGGCATCTGATCAAATTTATTTTTCAAAAACTTCAACATCACATTTATTTTCTTATGTATTCTATTGTTTTCTAAATTTCTTATGTATTTCTTAGTTTTTTGAATTTTTGTTTTTTATTGTTTTTTCAATGGAAATTGTCGGGGACTTTATTTTGACCATAAACAAGATAAAATTAATTGATTTTAAGCAGTAAAAGGAAAAAGAATGATACATTTTATGAATTTTGGCTAATTTACTATTTGCATTGGATTTGTACACAAATTCACATTTTTGAGTAATTTTGGGCCTGCATGCACTTACAAAATGTTGCGTAATTTTGGAGCCGCGTACCCGGGGGTCACAATTTTGGTCTCAAAAGTTGCGCGAGACTTGAAAGTAAAAAGTCAGAGAGCGATGCGGTCAAGAAAATTTGAGTGGCGGATTATCGCGAAAAATGTCGAGGGGGGGGGGGCTGAATCAGCCCCCCCAGTCTTCTTAGGGTTAAAAGGGTATGCGGAAGTATGGTATTCCTTGCATGCCTGGATGTTAAGAATAATAAAATCATAATTTTGATTTGAACCAAGCCCTGTTGTCGGTGTAAAGTCAAAATCAGCTTCAAGTCACAGCCGATGATATCAATATGATTTGAGTTTGAATTTGGCTTATAATACTGAATTTTGATTCAGTAGTCCTACCACTGTATTCCGAACCTCTGATCTCTAACATTTTATTGGTTGGAATGTTCATAACAAATGTTTTTATAATTTATTTGAAATATGAAACACATCGAGTCGAATAGTGTGCACCGAGCTTCGGATGTGGGTCAGAATAATAATAAAGGGATTTCATTCACATCAAGAATATTGCAATCATTGAGAATGCTTTGTGCTACATGCAGGCTTTGAGATGAAATTACAACAGATTATCTATGGGAGAAAATGTGTGCAAATCAACTCTGATTACCAATTTGAGGAGGGTCTTACCAATCTCTGTAGCTACCTTCTTGAGTTTCTCAGCAGAGCGACTAATGAGAATGATATTCACACCATTACGAGCAAGCTCCTTGGCATAAGCCTTACCAATCCCATCTGTAGAACCTGTTACAACTGATGAGGTAAAGAGAGGTAACAAAACAGAGGCCTGTTATTGAAGTTCTAAATTTGACCAAGGCCTGTTGCATAAATGTTACCATTACTGGTAACTTGCATGGAATCCTTGATTTTGATTGGCTGTTGATCAGTTTTCCCATGGTAGTTACCACTGGATGGCAAAGTTACCATAATGGTAACTTTATTAATACAATGGGGCCCTAGTACGATTCAAGTGATTTTACACCTTCTTGTGGAAAAGGATACACTCTAGATTTCCATCTGTCGTTCACAAAGTTGCTCGTAGCTTACAAACAGGTTTAAGAAACATCCACTTAAAATGTCATTTCCATATTTGTACCATGTGCATCAAATTATACTTATAATTTTGTCTGACTTATTTGCAATCCAAAACTTCCCATGGTTTGTCAAGAGACAAGACTCATGACAGACAATAATTTTTTTTACTATCTTTTGAAATTAAAAGCAGATTAGTAAAAAGATTCATGGCTTATCTTTAATGATTCATTATATTGATTTTAAAACAAAAGATATATAACATCAAGGTCATCATTAATATTTGTGATTACATGAAGATGAGGACAGCTTGGTCTGGCCCTGGGGGGCTAATGCCGAAAGCACAGATTCCAAGTTCCAGCAAATATTCACCTTCTTTTGTTTGAGCTCTGGCCTCTGCCACTGCTGAAATACCAGTTGCGCATAAATTCAGCCTTTACTCTCAGCAATAACATGACCATGATAACATCAAATTCCATGCTATTCACTAAAGTTTTTGATCCATTTAATATGGCATGTTTTAATAGATTGGATAGTATTATCTTTACTTAGTTAGATTAAAAAATCCTAACAAAAATGATCAATGCAATGAATAAATATGAATCACACAAAAAAAAGCACAAGTGAAAAAAAAAACACACACACTTGGTGACTTGCACAAAACCTATCGTGGTTGATGCATGGGGTGGGGGCTTGGACAATGTTAGAGTTGGAGCTTGTTTTATGAATGATTTATAAAGGGAAAGAGTTCCATATGCACCCCCCCCCCCCCACCAAAAATAACAAAATTTTTTTGAGACTTCCAGGCTGTTCACTTCAGATTTTTCTATCATTTTTTTACTGTTGGCACCTTAGTTGGGACTCGAACTCACCTCGTTTTATCTGCAGTCAAGACCTGTTCCCGCTATGCTAGAGAGAAGCGCTGACACTACAAGGGGTATTTTAATGATTATCAGTCAATCAGTCAACTAGTCTTCACTAACAGACCCTTTACTGACTTAATAAACCGATGTCTATGGATTAAAGTTTAAACACACTAGAGCCTGCTCGAAATTTGACGGAATAAAGCCATATTTTGGTATGTATTTCCACTTCCCCATCATATACATGTATGTTCTGTATTGGGTTACCGTTAGATTAGACCAATAGCTTCGGTCTCTGTTATGTTGGTTGTTCCGCTGAACCCCGTTGGCTCCACTCACCAAATACAGAGACCGAATTTCTAGCTCGATCTGTATAGGGGACTCAATCAAAGGCCATATGTTTATGTATTATTAAAGTGCGGATAAGACAGGGAACTGAAGTTGTGCGACAGCTGAAGTAAGTCAATGTTTTTTCCCCTATTAAGCTTTTTTTTCCTGTTTTGGCGCATTTCAGGCCAAAACGGAATAATAATCTAGACTTTATTTTGGTACAGTTCTTTTTATATATTTTTATGAAATAAAGACAAAAATCAATGAACCCCGTCGGGGGGATTTTGCATTGTTAACCCCCTTATGGTGGCTGCACGATAGCGAGCTGTCTGTGTACGAGGAGAAATGTTTAAAAAAATGTTTAAAAACTCCTTGAAACAGACGGCTGCCAGCTGTCTGAATGAAACTTAACGTAAATCAAGTTTAACCAGGACAGAAAAGAATAATTAAGAGCAAAATAATTTTTGAAAAAAAAAAAAAATCGGGCAAGCAGTTTTTTCTATCGGGCAAGCAAATTTTTTTATCACTTGCCCTGTCGGGCAAGTGATGAAAAAAAAATTTGTAGAGGCCTGCTTAACATTAGAAATATTATTCTGAACATTCTCCATGTTTTTATTTTCAATTTTAGTGGGGGGTGCATATGGAACTCTTCAGTGGCGTAACAGGCGGGGAGGAGGCAAGCTGCCTCCCCTGGCGGAGTTCAACGGAAAAAAAAAACGGGAAAGGGGAAAGGAAAGGGAACTAAGAAAAAAAATAAAAAAGGAAAACGGAAAGAAAATGGGAAAAGGAAGGAAATAAGAACATGGGAGAAAGAACAATTCTCCCTGATATACAAATACATTAGCATGAATAGGGAAATAAATTAAAGATGACAAAAAGGCAAACAAAAGCGGGAAATGAAGGTAGAATGGAATGAGCCAAAATCTAAATTGGAAAATAAAGAAAAGGGACAAGATAACACTAACGGGCTGCCGAGGATTGAAGATAACGATCGGGAAGAAAGATGGATGTTATATAGCATAATGTCATATGAAAGTCTATCATAAACTTGCTAAATCTCCAAAGCTACCGGGAGCTCTGTCCAAGAGTCAAGACCCCGTGCAGTGGGTGCTCTTCATCTGTAACCTTTAACCCTAACTAGGCTGGGCTTTTTTGGCTGTTCTGTGGCCGGGGGGGGGGGGGGGGGGGGGGTTGATTCAACCCCCCCCTGAGATCTCGGCTGCCGATCGCGCGAGCGCCGCAATAATTTGCACGCTGGTAGTGTGCGATGTAATCTACAAGGCTGTATGGTAAAATTTTCCAAAATAATGAGATTTTATTTTATATGAATTAATTATGCTAATTTATGCATAAATCATACTTTTTGCTCTAATTCACTAAATAAAGCTCCTAGAATGCTAATTTTTGGTAACAATATTCTTTGTAGCATTCTTAACAATTGCAATCGAAAAAAACTTTGGTTTGGAAATCAATTTCTTATGTATTTTATTGTTTTATGAATTTCTTATGTATTTCATTGTTTTTCAACCTTTTGTTTTTCTTTGTTTTTTTCACTAGATTTATTGCACAACCTTTTTGAAGCATAATTATGCCAAAATTAATTGATTTCAGCTGTTAAAAGCAAAAATAATCATATCTTTATGAATAAGATGAGAAAACTCAATTTGCATTGACTTTGTACACAAAATCATGTTTTGGAACAATTTTTGGTCTGACATGCACTTACAAAATGTTGCGTAATTTCGGAACCGCGTACCCGGGCATCGCAAATTTGGTCTGAAAAGATGCGCGAGACTTAAAAGTATAAACTCTGAGAGTGGCGCGGTAAAAAAATTTCGCACGGCGAAATGATCGCAGAAAATGATGGGGGGGGGGTTGATTCAACCCCCCCCCCGGTCAGTTTAGGGTTAAAGGGCTCTATAACGGGCCCCTATGTGGACCCTTCCTGCATTAAGCCTTGTGTTGAAGCACTAGCCTACGGGGGGGGGGGGTCCACAGCCAAGGGGAAATAAAAGAAAATATAGGAGGCAGCAAAATGAGATGAATGAAAAAAAATATACGACACAATATTTTCTATGATGTAAAAATCTATCACATAATTAGAATTTCAATTTTCATTTCAAAAGGCAATTCTTTTTGTGGCTCGCTTCGCTCGCTGACGACGTTTTACAAATTTTCCCACATTTGCTATGGTGTGCCCCTAAAAAAATTTGGATGATAACGGTACACAACTGCATTGAATTTGTGTTGTGTGAAAGCTATATAAAAATACACGCAATTTGATTAAAATTAGTGGCCATCTGTAAGGTTTAAAATGGCTTTAATATCAAGAGTAATGCACTGCTGTATGGATGATTTTGGACTATGGCCCCCAAAAGATCTACAACCAAACAAAAAAAGGAGGAAAGAAAGAAAAGAAAAAGTGCAGATCTATTATATTTTTTTGAAGATTACGTCAAAATCTATCTTCATGTTAGATTCTCATGAAAAGGTGATTTTTTTTTATCTCGCTCGCTTCGATCGGGACTTATATTAAGCTACTTCTTGCCACAGGCGCCATACTGGGCCCCTCGAGCATTTAGAGCTTTGCCCTGATGTGCACAATCATGATAAAAATCCTGTTCACTGTGGCGTACAGTGAAATATTATGATATCTTTTTAACATTCTTAATAATATTATGTCAAAATCTAGTAGGGCCTAGTAGTATCACGATCACAAAATTCGATTTTTGCTATAAAAATATCAAATTTTTTGCTCGCTCGCATTTATTTATTTTTTTGCCCGATACACCATATCAACCCTCTAAAATTGTTTCCTAGACCTGTCCTAGTGACGCCATTGCCTGTTCCATGAATCTGACCGGGATATTAATTTTACTTTTTTAGCTCTTGCCCGCCCCACTCCTAGTACCAATGAGGTCCAAACATTACATGTATGGACCTCATAGGCGACATAAGTGATAAAACCGGTTAGACATTGCCGTTTCTATTTGCACCCAAGAACTTTGGCAAATGTACGCCTTAATACATAGTGGATGGTAACAATTTAGGTATTAATTAGTTTTAAACATGATAAGGAAACTTCTACGACATTTGAAATTTAATGGATTGAGGTTAAACTTACATTTTCAGTCTTTTTTCTTGAATTCTTGGTGAGCGTTCCAAACGCTGTGGGGACTGATCAACTACGATGTGATTCACGTACTGGTCAGCTGATCGGTCAGGTGATCGGTTGGTTATCTTTTTGTCAGACGTTCATAATTTATATTACAATATATCAATCTTCAGTATCTTGATTTCAAGCATCAGTATTGCAGGGAAAAGTCATTATCGATTGGAATCAATGGCAGATCGGGGGGGGGGGGGGTTGAGCATTTCTGGCCCGTTCCACCTTTTGAGATTCATAGTCAATATTTTGGATGTAAAAAAAAAAATGACGTTCGTACAAAGTTAATTCCCCCCCCCCCCCCCCACCTCCTTATGAGAATCACAGCAATATTTGTAATGGGGATATTTTGTTCATATTCTTTGCTCTTTTTTGTCCTTTTCTTTTTTGCTTCCCAAATTTATTTTACTTTGAACATATGACTTTCTATATTTAATGACAAACTTTTTTAGGGGGGTGGGGGCTTGCCAAATATAACGCGCGACAAGATGACCTTCTTTTTTTAGTGACAACTTTTTTTTTATTTGTCAAATTTTACGAGAGACAAAATGACCTTCGATCATTATTAATTAAACCTTTTTTTTGGAGGGTAGGGGGCTCGCCAAATAGTGACACACTTTTTTTTGTAAAATGTTATGCAAGAAAAAATGATCTTTAATCATTATCAGCTACCTTTCATTTTTTTTTTAGGGGGGGGGGGCTTGTCAAATTTTACGTGGGACAAATGGAACAAAATGGCCTTCAATCATTTTTAGTTAAAACCTTTTTTTGGGAGGGGGGCTTGCCAAATATTTCACAAACAAAATGAACTTCAATTTTAGTGACCATCTTTTTATTACTTTTAAAATTTCACGCAGGACAAAATGACCTTCACTTTTTTTTAATGGTATGTTATATCGAGATTTTTTACCTGACTGCTAAAAAAGCACGAATGCCTGTGAGCAAGCAACCAGGGGACCAACGGCTTAAGGTCCTCTCCGAGGGACCTGGTAATGAGGATAAGCCTTAAGGGCACTAGCGCACCACTTGGGAATCGAACCCGGGTCACCGGAATCCGAAACCCCTGCTCTACCGACTGAGCCATCGCGCCTCCGATATGTTAAACTTGGGGGGGGGGGGAGGCTTGCCAAATATTACACGGACAAAATGAGTCTTTTATTTTTAGTAACCATCTTTTCTTTTTCCTTGTCAAATCTTACGCCAGACAAAATGACAATTTTTCTGTGATAACCTTTTTTGGGGGGGTTGTCAAATTTTACTTGAGAAATTGCACCCCCCTACTTTGGAAAATCGAAGATTAAGATCATGAGTATATATAGCCTACATCTCAGAGGCATAAACAGATGGGGGCATGGCTGGCCATCCCCCGAGTGGATTTCACCTGAAAAAAAAACATAGGAGCAACGGAAGGAAGAAAGAAAGAAAAATGAAAGAAAGAACGAAAGGAAATTTAAAAAGGAAAGTAATGTGAGAACAAATAATCCGGGGGGGGGGGGCTACTCAGATAATAAAAAAATCTGCCATCTGTAATTAAATTGGATTAGTTAATATCCAGAGGTCCCAGGGCTACCAACATACATGTAGCGCGGGCAGTGCATGGCGTACCTAGGATTTTCCACAGGGGGGCAAAATCGGCCGCCAAAAAATTTGACAAGCAAAAAAAAAGGAAAAAAAGGCTCTTCAATGAAAAAGGTCTTCAATCGTACCAGAAAAAATTTGACAAGCAAAAAAAAAGTCTTCAAGCTCGCCAGGGGGGGCAAAATAGGTATTCAAGCTCGTCGGGGGGGGGGGGGGCAAAATAGGTTTTCAAGCTCGTCAGGGGGGCCGGGGGGCAGAGATATGTAATTTGCATGGGTTTGTGACTCATCGGGGGGGGGGGGGCAGACTGCCCCCCCCCCCTAGGTACGCTAGTGCTCGGGACTTACATTACGTAACTTTTATCTTCCACATGCGACATGTACTATGCCCCCTCTTATATACCCCTGTTATGCCCCTGCACAGACTCGTCTACATTGATTTCGATATTTAAGCGTCATTATAAAATTATAGCAAAAAGAACGCCTTGATTAAAGGCCATTACCCCAAGAGACTCGCGAGCGTCATGTGACAACTCGCCCTGGATTTGCACGTACAGGATCCTATGGCGACAAAATCCATCGCAAGAGTTGGCCAGAAGAGGCGATGAAAACACAAAATTTGGAAAGAAAAGAACCCGTGAGTACCCGTTTTACATTATAATTATGAAATTAGTATATAATTGATAACATAGACCTAAATTTAGGCCGTAATTTTGATTAATTTGCTGGAAATTCAAGGCCAAAACGTACCCGTCTGGCGTCGACTTTTCCAACACGCGTTGGAATAGCGGTGTAGCCCCAGAGTGGCCCGCCCTCATAGCATATATACGAACCTCGTACTACTACTAGGGTGTCTGAAGCCACACTGAACAGTGTCAGCATAAAACAGGCTGATTTAGGGGAAAATCTGGCACATTTTTTCGGGGAAGTTCAGGCTACTAGAAAAATGTGATCTGAATTTATTATTAACTTGTGTTTGGCATGTATGGAAAGAGAAAATTCAGGGGCTTCTTTTGACAGTAAGGACAAGTTTATATGATCATTTTAAATAAGGATTTAGAGATAAATTGCAAACCCTTATTTTTGTGTGTGTTGAGATTGCCATTTCTCCATGCGTTTTCTATGGGAAAATGAAATTTCCGTTTTGCACAATTTTTTTCACTTTGTCGCAATTTTTCATTGTGATCTGGTTTCCAAATCTTTATAAAAATCATATCATCAGAAAGAGCATAAAAATTCCTATTAGGCACTTTATGGACAAGTTTTTGGCATTAATAATAAATTTATAACAGCTCTCGGAAGCCAAAAATTTGGATTTGTGTGTGTCCATTTCCTAACTACACAGTCTATGGCAGAGAAATGCTGAAAATTTACCTAATTTCATTCTTCTTTTTTGCAGCCAATAATTGGATTTTTTTCAAAAATGTTACATTTCTGTCAGTCTGAAGGTCATTTCTCTTCAAATTCACAAAGAAAATGTGATATTTTCTTGAAATAAGAAAAATATTTTTTTTCTCCAGACACCCTACTACTACTAGTGTGAGTGGCCCGCCGGCCGCCGCCCTGGCCCTCGACCCATTTTTTACGCCACTGTAGAACCCTTGCCAATTTAAGTTAAAACTAGCAATGACAAAATCAATCTTATAAAAAATTAAACTTTATAACGACGGTTATCGGATTCCACTAGCTCCGCGGCCTTCGGCGCCTCGGCTCGGCAATCGCAATTCGCATCGCCAACGGCGCTCCGCGGACATGCATGGCGGAGGCAGCTCAGATCGCGGAGCTTGATCTAATCTAGGCCTACACAAAAATGAATGTACGGGACTGCACTGTACCTGCCCACTCTCCAAATTCTCTGACAAAATCTCGTTTTGGTTTCAGCTTGGGATAAAAATGCATCCTAACCACATACTGCACCCTATAGCACGTAATAATGGCCTTCTTCGTCACATAATATGCACCGATCAAGGACAGAACATCCGAGTAAACATGAAAACTGTTTGAAATTTGACGGAGGAGAAAGTCAAAACTGTCCACCGTTTCAGCCATGTTCACATGATACAACTTGTACGAGGGGGGCCGGCCGACCGCGCGCCGCCGCGCCGGCGCCGCGCCGCGAGGTGGGGCGGAGCGTTCAGGGCACACATGAGTATTACAGACCCCCATTGACTCACGTGTTAAATCATAGCCCATCAAAAAATCATCAAAAATCAATCCCTCGATAGATTTTGCTTTAATTCTCTGACATTAGTCACAATTAACTGTACATTAAGACCTGATATGTTAATCGGGTACTTGCCCGGCTCAATCAAAAGTTAAGTGGCCTGAAATAAGACTAACCATAATTTCGGCCAGTTCATCGCCAGAAAAACCCGAACTGCATTGTGGGTAATAATAATTAAAATGAAATACAAAAATGCAGTCTAGCCTCCCCAAAGGCCTTAATTATGAAAGAGTATGAACATGACATTGTTTCTATCATTTATATTTTGATATACAAACATTTTGTCCATTTTTAATGAATTATTTTAATCAATAAAGTCATGTGATCTTTACTTACGCCTGTCCGACATGCTTTGCGCGCGGTTGAATTACTCTCATGTGCCCTATACTGAGGGTCGAACAAAGAAAAGTTGAATATTTTGGTCTCAAAAGAAAGAATGGGTTCTCCTGAATAGATTGATACCTTGCATTCAATACCTATTCTGACTAAACGCGTTAAAAGAAAAGAAAACGTCTCATTAGACGCCCCTCATTTTAATGTAAAAATACAGTGTTCCATTCATATAATTTGTGCGCTTCCTATAGGCTATGGTAATGCAGCTACAAGTTATACTTGTTTGATGTCCATCGATGGGCTAAAATATATATTGTGTGGAGTTAAAACTTCTTGTTAGCATGTTTAATTTTGTTCGAAGTGATTTATTACCTTCTTTATTCGCATAAAAATAAACAAAGTAAATAAAAGAAAATGGATAACAAACAAAGAGTGTAAGCAATTCCACGGTGCTCATATCGCCTCTCTTCCTCATTATAACTCACAAGCTGGAGGGGGGGGGGTGCTATAGATATATACCATCAACCCCGCCCTGCTTACAAGACAGGAGGATGAGGTATGTACCCCGACTCAGCTCCCCCCCCCCCTCGCGTAGCTTTCAACGAAGTGAATAGTATTTAAGTGCGCAATCCACATCTGACTGAGACAAGTTTATGTATTTTAATGTTTTGTTCATCTTTCTTTCTCGGCGTGCTCTAAACACTAAAATTGGGAATCCTTGATGATAATTAGTAGTTATTTATCATTTTTAAATCCTACTTATTTCATTTCACCCCCTCAAACCAACCAGATCTGATCTCCTGTTGGCAGTAGAAACTCGTATTTCTGCATGATAAATGATAATAAGCATTGAATATGCATTTGAAAGCGTCATTTCATCATAGTAAGCGATAAATGCACTAAATGCCGAGTTATATACCGATCAACTGTTGTCAAACATAACATATTTCATTGTATAAAACTGTTTAAAGCATTCCATCACTGATTTCTAGCAGACGACGCTCAGCCTTAGCAACGACTGTGTAGAAGTGTAGTCGCGGTACAGGGCACACATGAGTATTACAGACCCCCATTGACTCACGTGTTAAATCATAGCCCATCAAAAAATCATCAAAAATCAATCCCTCGATAGATTTTGCTTTAATTCTCTGACATTAGTCACAATTAACTGTACATTAAGACCTGATATGTTAATCGGGTACTTGCCCGGCTCAATCAAAAGTTAAGTGGCCTGAAATAAGACTAACCATAATTTCGGCCAGTTCATCGCCAGAAAAACCCGAACTGCATTGTGGGTAATAATAATTAAAATGAAATACAAAAATGCAGTCTAGCCTCCCCAAAGGCCTTAATTATGAAAGAGTATGAACATGACATTGTTTCTATCATTTATATTTTGATATACAAACATTTTGTCCATTTTTAATGAATTATTTTAATCAATAAAGTCATGTGATCTTTACTTACGCCTGTCCGACATGCTTTGCGCGCGGTTGAATTACTCTCATGTGCCCTTCAGGGGCGGGGCGCTATATATGAAGAGTTTAGTTGCAAAAGGGGTTAGGTCCACTTTGGACCACTCTGAGAAAAAACATGTTTTTTATTCTCACTTATTGCAATATTCTTATGAGAAACTAAATTGTCATGATGTACTACCCTATCATGTGAACATACAATTTGGTATAAAAGAAATCTACCTGCATGTCTTCATTTTTTTTCTATATTTAAAAAAAAAAATCATAACTGTGGACCTAACCCCTTTTGCAAGTAAACTGAAATGAATCCAATCTCTTTTGATTAAAAAAGTGATTTTTCTTTGCCACTTTCATTCACGTTTTCATTTGAATTTCAAATTGTCTTTGATATATCATCAGAGTGACTAAAAATTTAGAGGTTTAGAGACAGGAAACAATAAAATATATGAAAAATGGACCTAACCCCTTTTAACAAATGAGTTCTTCAGAAGAGTTTAGTTGCAAAAGGGGTTATAGGTCCACTCCAAGAAAATAATTTTTTTAATTCTCCCATATTGCAATATTCTTATGCGAAACTGAATTTTCATGGTACCCTAACATGAGGACATAAAATTGGGTATTTATAAGAGAAATCTACCTCTCTTCATATTTTTTAAGATACTAACCCCTTTTGCAACTAAACTGAAACGGGCCTAACCCCTTTAAAAAAAAAAAATTTTCTTTGCCATTTTAGTTCACTTTTTAATAGGAATTTCAACTTTTCTTTGGTACAGGCCAATATATATCTCGTACTTACTGTGAGAGGCCTAGCCAGCTGCAAAGGACGAGGGCGTTTCTGGAAATTATGGTATTGAACTACATTTTTTGTTTTTATCCTTTATTTTCTATATTAAAGGACAAGTCCACCCCAACAAAAAATTGATTTATATAGGTAGAGAAAAATCAAACTAGCATAACACTGAAAATTTCATCAAAATCGGATGTGAAATAAGTTATGGCATTTTAAAGTTTCGCTGATTTTTCACAAAACAGTGATATGCACAACTCAGTGACATGCAAATGAGTCAGTCGATGATGTCTATCACTCACAGCTATTTCTTTTGTTTTTTATTGTTTGAATTATAAAATATTTAATTTTTTACAGATTTGACCATAGGGACCGACTTGACTGAACCATAAAGTATTAAACAATGCTAATTCCACATGTTCAGGGAGGAATTAATCACTGTTTCACTTGACAATGAAGAGAAAACTAGAATATTTCGTTTCTCATATAATAAAATACAAAATAAATAGTGAGTGGATGACATCACCAGTCTCCTCATTTTCATACCGACAAGGATGTGCATACTGTTTTGTGAAATTAAGCGAAACTTTAAAATGTCATAACTTCATTATTTTACATCCGATTTTGATGAAATTTTGAGTGTTATGCCTGTTGGATTATTCTCTTTTTATCAAAATCATTTTTTTGTTTGGGTGGACTTGTCCTTTAATCGACATATTTGCATCCCCCGGTGCATGCAGCCTCTCTATTCTACCCCATCTTCATTTTTTTCCCCCTTAGTTTTAGTTCCTCTTTCCCTTCCCATTATGTTCCTTCTCTCTCGATTTCTTTTCCCCTTATTGCTGGGGGATACCAAGGGTGACATGGATAGACAAGCAAACTTACTTGATCGCTGTGCCTTTGTTGGCTGATGTTCAACAACTATCCAATCAAACACGTTCCAACGTTGTGACGTTGTTGGCTGTCCAACAAATCTCCAACACACTATAGTTTCCAATGTTGTGCCATTGTCTGTCGTTCAAGAACTTTCCAACGTTGCCAACATTGTGTCATCGTCGACTATCCTACTGATCTCCAACCTACCAGTTTCCAACGTTGTACCAGTGTCAGTTGCATAGGCGGATCCAGCTTTTGGCCAAAGGGGGGGGGGGGGGGCGCACTGCCGAGCGGCGCACATATTTTTGCACTTCACCGGCGCCATAAAAGAAAATGTTGAAAAGGGGGTAAAGTCTGACCCTGTCAAATGCTCTTTTCAAAATGTAGGATTTCCAGTCGTGCCATTTTGCATGACCACACGCAGATAATATTTCCGGGGGGGGGGGCAAGACTCGAAAATTTGGTGCACATCTCACATTTGCACATTTTTCATAGTTTTCATGAAATGTTAAGAGAAAAAAAAAATGTTTTTCACAACAGCAGATCGCGAATGTGCCCCCCCTTCCCCCTTGCTGCGTACGACCATTCCCTTAAGTCCACTTAAACATATCTCATTATAACAGAAATATACATCAATTTAAACATATAATCTTTCTAAAAACATATATAGAGAGAGATTGAAAAACTTATTAAAGAAAGAAACAAGCAAAAAGTAACACAAATTATGCATGTTATGTGCGATTTCAAAATCTCGTGTATTAACCCTTTTATTGCGGTGAGGCCAATACTTTTGTATATTAATAGAGATACAATTTTTTTTTTACTATATGTATATATATATATATATACACAGGGGCGTCGATCCTTTTTTTCAGATTTGGGGGGCAAAATCATTAATCAACTTTCCAAAGGCGCTCGATATCACACAAAACAAACAAACTCACACAAACACACACACACATATGCATATATATATATATATATATATATATATATATATGACTCATGAGATAGAAACACATATCTCACCAACAAATTAATGCGAGCGCGAAGCGCGAGCTGAATTTTTTAGTATACTGACCTGAAAACAGGAAAAAGGTGCCTGTTTAGGACTGTTTGTAGTAACTCATGAGGAGGATACATATCTCACTACACAGATAATGCGAGTGCCGAGGGCGAGCTGAAATTTTTTTATATTCTGACCAGAAAGCTTGATATTCTATGCATTTTTGGTACCAATGATTAAGATGGGTATCTAAAAAAACAATAGATGCGAGCGCGAAGCGCGAGCTTAAAATTTTGATATTTCGATCTGAAAAAAATGACAGTTTAATGGACGTTTGTGATAAAGAACAAGATTATATCCAGCAAAAGATTATTGCAAATCGAAGCGGGAGTTCTTTTGACGTTTAGTCCTGAAAATTTTTATATTCCAATCTGAGAAGCGGATAATTTAAGCACGATTTTAAATAAAGAACGAGTTGTGTAGCTCAATCTCAATATACGACTGGTTGCGTAATTATACACTCCCGGTAATAGCAACGGGTTTTAGCAAAGTTTTGGGCTAAAATATCGAATCATCTTCATAAAACACTATAGTAGCTGTCTTAAACTAAATCGAGATCTAAATCTAGATTTGGTTGGCAATAGGCCCTTCTTCATTACTCTACCGGCGCATATTTATTGGAATCAGGGGACGCTGATTATTCTTGACCGGCGCCGATTTAGAACAAGTAGTGCTGATTATTTTTACCGACGTCACGTAAGATTCAGGCAGCGGCAATTCATAATTGACTGGCGCCGATTTAGAACCAGGAGGCGCCGATTATTCTTGACTGGCGCCGATTTTTAACCAGGTGGTGCTCATTATTCTTGTCCGGCGCCGATTTAGATTTAGGTGGAGCTGATTATTCTTGATCGGCGCCGGTTAAGACTCAGGCAGCGCCGATTTATAACCAGATGGCGCTTATTATTATTGACCAGCCCCGATTCAGATATAGGTGGCGCTGATTATCCTTGATCGGCGCCGGTTACGAACTCAGGCAGCGCCGAATTTTCTTAACCGGCACCGATTTATAAGCAGATGGCGCCGTTTATTCTTGCCCGGGGTCGATTTAGATTTAGGCGGAGCTGATTATTCTTGATCGGCGCCGGTTAAGACTCAGGCAGCGCCGATTTATAACCAGATGGCGCTGATTATTCTTGACCAGCCCCGATTTAGATGTAGGTGGCGCAGATTATCCTTGATCGGCGCCGGTTAAGACTCTGGCAGTGCCGATTTTTCTCGACTGGCGCCGATTTATAACCAAATGGCGCTGATTATTCTTGTCCGGCGCCGATTTAGATTAAGGTGGCGCTGATTATTCTTGATTGGCGCCAGTTGTATGCAGGCAGCGCACTGCTGATTATTTTTAACCGGCGAAGTTGTTGGGAAAAGGGTAGTTAAAAGAAATGATAAGGAAGATGATATGATTGTGCTTTGCTGGGGGATAGTCTTTCCTTACTGTTGCTAATATTATATCAGTGTATAATTTTTTTAAGCGGCGCCTTTTCTTTTCTTTCCTTTATTTTAAATTTTTCAAGCAGCGCCTTTTCTTTCTTTTACTTTTCTTTTATTTTTTTTGAGCGGTTCGGCGCCGCTCAAATATTAGGGGGGGCGCGCGCCCCCTGCGCCACCCCCCTGGATCCGCCACTGAGTTGTTCAACAAATTTCCATCTACCCAGGACCAAAATCCAATTGAAACCAGTTGGATTTCCAACTGGTTTCAATTGGTTTCAATTGGTTTCAACTGGTTTCAATTGGTTTTAACTGGAATTTAACAATTTCCAGTTGAAACCAATTGAAACCAGTTGGGCAACTGGAAATCCTAACTGGAACCAGTTGGGTAACTGGAAATGACTTCCAATTGGGAATGATTTCTAACTGGAACCAGTTGAGTAACTGGAAATCCCAACTGGAACCAGTTGGGCAACTGGAAATCCTAACTGGAACCAGTTGGGTAACTGGAAATGACTTCCAATTGGAAATGATTTCTTACTGGAACCAGTTGAGTAACTGGAAATCCCAACTGGAACCAGTTGGGCAACTGGAAATCCTAACTGGAACCAGTTGGGTAACTGGAAATGATTTCTAACTGGAACCAGTTGGGCAATTGGAAATGATTTCTAACTGGAACCAGTTGGGCAACTGGAAATCCTAACTGGAACCAGTTGGGTAACTGGAAATGACTTCCAACTGGAAATGATTTCTAACTGGAACCAGTTGAGTAACTGGAAATCCCAACTGGAACCAGTTGGGCAACTGGAAATCCTAACTGGAACCAGTTGGGTAACTGGAAATGACTTCCAATTGGAAATGATTTCTTACTGGAACCAGTTGAGTAACTGGAAATCCCAACTGGAACCAGTTGGGCAACTGGAAATCCTAACTGGAACCAGTTGGGTAACTGGAAATGACTTCCAATTGGAAATGAATTCTAACTGGAACCAGTTGGGCAACTGGAAATCCTAACTGGAACCAGTTGGGTAACTGGAAATGACTTCCAACTGGAAATGATTTCTAACTGGAACCAGTTGGGTAACTGGAAATCCTAACTTGAACCATTCAGTTGTGTAACTGGAAATCCTAACTGGTACCAATTGGGTAACTGAGATGACTTCTAACTGGAAAGATGGGTAACTGGAAATGAATTCTAATTGGAACCAGTTGGGTAACTGGAAATTATTTCCAATTGGTTTCCAATTGGAAATTTTCCAGTTACCCAACTGGATCCAATTGAAACCAGTTAATTTGCATATTATTTGCCAGTGTGCACAGATTAATGTTTTATGAGATTAATCATCATTAACAATGTATCTATTTAATTCTTTACAATTTCAAGTACCACACTTTTTAAAGATTAGTATTTAGAATACTTAGCAGTGAAAACCATGTTCATAAATGTTATAGATTATAATTAAAACAGATTAAAGGATAATTAGTACACCACTAACTGTTACCAAATTACATCAAATAAAAGTACATATATTTGAAGATCTTCCATATAAATATATATACATGAAAGTCTGTATTTTATCAATGCCCTTTACATTGGTATTAATAGACATATAACACTGCTTCTGTGTTGGCATGAGAAATAGTTACTGCAAATGCTAATTAATTTGTAACTAATTAAGTTCGTTCCAACTGGAAGTTCCAATTGGATCCAGTTGGAAACCAATTGGTTTCAACTGGTTCCAGTTGAAACCAGTTGCCTCCAATTGGTTTCAACTGGAACCAATTGAAACCAGTTGCCTCCACTTGGATTCAATTGGTTTTAATAGGGAAATTGGAACAACTGGAACCAATTGACAACAATTGCCAACTGGTTCCAGTTGCCCAATTGGTTTTAACTGGAACCAATTGGCAACTGGTTTTCAATTGGTTTTTAACTGGAACCAATTGGCAACTGGTTTTCAATTGGAACCAGTTGTTCCAATTTCCCTATTGAAACCAGTTGGCCAACTGGTTTCAATTGGTTTTGCCCTAATTGGTTTTAACTGGATTTTGGTCCTGGGTAACTAGTTTCCAGCTTTATCAACGTTGTGTCATGGTCTACTATCTAACTAATCTCCAATCTACCAGTTTCCAACGTTGTGCCATCGTTGACTATCCAACAAATCTCCATCGAACTAGTTTCTAGCTTTGACAACGTTGTGCCATAGTTGGTTTTTCAACAACTTTCCATCGAACTAGTTTCCAACGTTGCCAACCTTGTGTCTTCGTCGACTATCCAACGAATCTCCAACCTACTAGTTTCCAACATTTTGCCATTGTCAACCGTCCAACAAATCTCCAACAAACTAGTTTCCAACTTTGTCAACGTTGTCTCATTGTCGGTTGATCAACAAATTTCCATCGAACTGGTTTCCAACGTTGCCAACGTTGTGTAATTGTTGGCTGTTCAGCAACTATCCAATTAAACATGTTTCCATCGTTGTGCCATTGTCGACTGGCCAACAACTCTCCAACTAACAAGTTTCCAACGTTGCGAACGTCGTGTCATTGTTGATTGTTCAACAACTTTCAATCGAACCAGTTTCCAACGTTGCCAACATTGTGCCTTTGCTGGCTGTTCAACAACTATCCAATCAAACGTGTCTCCAACGTTGTGACATTGTCGACTGTCCAACAACTCTCCAACTTACTAGTTTCCAACGTTGTGCCATTGTCGACCGTCCAACAAATCTCCAACAAACTAGTTCCAACTTTGTCAACGTTGTGCCATTGTCGGTTGTTCAACAACTTTCCAGCGAACTAGTTCCCAACGTTGCCAACGTTGTGCCTTTGCTGGCTGTTCAACAACTAACCAAGCAAACGTGTTTCCAACGTTGTGACAATTTGCCATAAATGGATTTTTACACATTTCTATCAATAAAAATGATAGAATATGATGACAGTTATTTTTGGAAAGAGTATCTTCAACAGCATTCATCGTTTCACGGTTCAATGAACATTTATTGAAAACAAAAAATACGATTTTCAAATATCATAGGCAAGTATTGTTTCATTTTGGTAACTGAAAATGATATTTTCTCAACTTTTTCGTTATGTTCATGACCAATTAACATGCTTCAATGATTGAAAGGCGTTTAATTAAACATTCACGCTTGTTTGAACATGTGGAATGTGATTAGCTCTTTTTACGTTATTGGAAAAATGCAATTTGTAACCATGGATAGCTGTCACAAACCTCCTTGCATAGTTCATTTTATTTTATTTTTAAGAAAATCCCGATGTTTAATGCATCAGTGAGCACACAATATTCGAAAATTATGCAAATGAGAAGAAAGTTCAAGGCCTTGGCCTCACTTTGTGCCGTATCGAATGGTTATTTTGGTGTGCGCGCCTTTTGGATAGTGTTACTCTGAAGCAATGTGCGAAGTTTCATGAAATAACTGTTAGCAGAACTAAGTAACAAACACCGTCCATGAAACAAACCCTCATTTCATATTTGTTAAAATTTTTTACTTCCTCTCTCATAGACTTGTGTACATTATGGGTGCAAATGTTTGAGAATAAGTAACCCCTTATTCAATATGGTGGAACTTTTTTTCAAGGCTGTCTTTAGTAATGTCATTTGGCAGTAATGTTTATCAACCCATGGGCAGAATTCCGTGCAAAAATGAAATCGATTTGTTTATTCATGGATGAGTGAGCACGCATCAAAGTGGGAAAATTTGTATTTTCAATGTCACAGACTCATTTTAAAGGGTAATAAAGTGAATATTTGGGGCAAATTTGGTTTCAAATGTAACTTTAATTGCTGTTGTTTTTATCATCCATCATTTCTATCACCACACACTTTCCGAACTTTAAACATTTTCATGGTTGAGCGAGCACATTCGAAAACTTAGGAATGAATACTCTTTATACTGCATAAATGTATTCTTTTCCTAACAATTTCTCATGATCAGTTTACTTTATGGACAAATCAGTGGTGGATCCTGAATTTTAAAGTGGGGGAGAGGCCTATAATCGGGGGAGCCACCAACATTTTCAAATTTTAATGTGATCTAACAAGTTGTAGAGGATACTACCATAAACCCCTATGATGATACGTCACAATACAGGGGCGGGGGAAGGGTTTTAAAAGTGGGGGGGGGGGGGGTCTGACCATGCAAAAAATCGCAATCGTATGGTAATTTTTACATTTTTGTACATGAGTAGTTAGGGGTTAGACCTCATCCTAATTGACCTTTGACCTTTGACCTTTGACCGCATGACCTTTGACCCCAACTTCCGGTCACTGTTGACCCCGTGACCCCACCTTCCGGTCAATCATGACCTTTGACCTTTGGGTACGCGGTAAACAGGAAATTGGATAATGGAGCGCGGGAAGCGATTTTAATTGGATAATGGAGCGCGGGAAGCGATTTTAATTGGATAATGGAGCGCGGGACGCGATTTTAATTGGATAATGACTCCGCGTGGGGACGCCATCTTAATTGGATAGTGAAACGCGGGACGCGATTTTAATTGGATAATGAGGGTCGGCGTGGGGACGCCACGCTTCAACCCGGAAATGATGGGGGTGAATCTTAAAGAAAGAGTAAAAAGCAGCGCGTGCTATAAAACCCGCCAACTTGGACACCCGGCGCATTCTGGACCTCGGACTAACCAGAACAGCTCTGCCGCAGGAACACCAATTTATCTACATGCCATGTTGATAACCGTGTGGATGTTGTTTGCGCTTTGTTGCTACGTAGTCACGACCAATACCACCAATGACACAGAGTGTAAGTTCGATGGTTGTAATCATATATCATATATATATATATATTACACTTTAATTTTTGTATTTTGACTTGATATATTACAGTTTTTACCTTTGGATTTAATCTGGGGCAACTTTTTTTGAAAAGTGAAAAGTTATCTTTCTCCGCCTACCGGCAGATATGTTGACCCAGACTTCCGGTCAGCCACGACGTCACGTACCGTGAAATGGTATTACGACGCAGTTACGCAACCACCGTGATGTCATAGAATTACCCTTATCGAACCATCGGTATTGCACCACCGTGGCGCAATCGTCACGTATAGGATACGATGCACAAAACAGACGTATGATTTCTGCACAGTTTCCTATTTAAAAAAGGATCTTTTTTCGCCTACCGGCGGATATGTCAACCGCCTCGCATGACGTCACCGGCTACGCAAGCACCGTGATGTCATCCCAGGGAATTACCCTTTACCCGGTATTGCACCATCGTGGCGCAATCGTCACGTATAGGATACGATGCGCAAAATAGACGTATGATTTCTATACAGTTAAAAAGTGAAAAGTTATCTTTCTCTGCCTACCAGCAGATATGATCAAGTGCCTCGCGGTTCACGAATCGATCGCCCCATGCACGGCCAACGCGCGTCATTGAACTTGGGATATCCTATTCAAGGTGAAAGCCGACTCTCTCTCTGCCTCTTATAAAAATTATTGGTAATCCAACATGTGATTATAATCCTGATAATAGTGACATCTCAAGCTCTACTCATTCCAGACTCTCCCCCATCAAAACTCTCTGACTTTTCCATACTGTTTTGTACATACTTCCATACTTTTCATTTTAACTCACATGACCTGCACGGCTCTCTGACTCGCAAAAGTATACTATATTGAAACCAGTAGATGACTCCTTTCAATCAACTTCATTCATCCGCAGTACAGATGGTGATAACATGAAACACTATACAGTCAAGGATTATTATTTTATTATTATTATCATTTATTCTATTCCATTTCAATGTAGATAGGTTCAGATAGTGTATAAACAGCAGATGTTTATACAAAGGTAAAAATAATGTAAGATATGTTCTCAAATTACGTTGTCACAACAAAATAATTAACTGTTCATTGTTAATATTAAAGTGAAGTTCTCGTTTTTCTATTTCTTCGCTTAACTTAAATATTGTAACACATGTCTATGGATGGCATTCAGAAAATATGAACACAATGATGTTCAAACTGTCATTTATGTTGACGGCGTTTTCTTGGATTATTATTATTCGACAAGCTGATGTTTGTGCCTTTAGTTGTAGGTTCCATCTTCACCCTCCGTTTCTTCTCCACCATCATCATTATCGTCATCGTCACCTTGATACTGGAATAAACCATCGAATTGTGAACCATGTCTGGCTAACACTCTCTGTACGGCTTTCCGGAATCCCATGCCATTCTCTAATCTTTCCGTGAGATCGGACACGATTTCACGATTGATGTCAGCGTCTTCGAGGTACACGTTCTGCTGCAAGAACTGAGAGTAAAGATCGAAAAAGATGCGTTTGATTGCCCACATTAGTTTCACGTGAGCCTTTTCTTTAGCGTCTTCCTCGTCCATTCCTTCTGAGATGTATTTCTGATATTTTTCGTCTCTCAAGTCCTCGGTGGCCGTCATGGCTTGCTCTAACCATCCTCGATAAGCGAGGTTGTCTTCAGTTTCTTCCATGTTTGCTGTCATTGACGATTCGTGTCCATCGCTTTCTGATATGCTCGTTTCGGAATCATCGTTGGATTCTTCAACTCTTTGCATTTGAGAGGGTGGGTCGGAGTCTTCATCTTCACTCGTTTCTTCTCCAGTATCATGCTCATTTTGTTCATGCCTCTGCATATCATACTTCCTACTAAAGGTTTTATCGCATCGTGAACAAGCGTAACGGTTGGACATATCCAATGTATTCATGTTGACTCGATGATTATTTGCTGGGAAATGAAGAAAATTAACGTTCAACCTTGTAATAATACGTAATCATGAAACGAGCGCGAAGGTACTTTGATTCTTACGGATTCTTATGGATTTTTGCGGATTTTTGCGGATTCTTACGGATTTTTACGGATTATAGCTTACGGATTTTTACGGATTCTTACGGACTCTTACGGATTCTTACGGATTTTTACGGATTTTTACGGATTATAGCTTACGGATTTTTACGGATTTTTACGGATTTTTACGGATTCTTACGGATTCTTACGGACTCTTACGGATTCTTACGGACTCTTACGGATTCTTACGGATTTTTGCGGATTCTTACGGATTCTTACGGATTTTTACGGATTCTTACGGACTCTTACGGATTCTTACGGATTTTTGCGGATTCTTACGGATTTTTACGGATTTTTACGGATTCTTACGGATGTTTACGGATTCTTACGGATTTTTGCGGATTCTTACGGATATTTACGGATTCTTACGGATGTTTACGGATTATAGCTTACGGATTTTTACGGATTTTTGCGGATTCTTACGGATATTTACGGATTCTTACGGATGTTTACGGATTTTTACGGATTCTTAGGGATTTCTTACGTATTTATCAATGCTTTCATATAATCTCAAGGAAAATATGTTCATCCACATTAGAATGACCCATGTAAGGATGCATAAGAATCCGTAAAAATCCGTAAACATCCGTAAGAATCCGTAAAAATCCGTAAACATCCGTAAGAATCCGTAAATATCCGTAAGAATCCGTAAAAATCCGTAAAAATCCGTAAGCTATAATCCGTAAAAATCCGTAAGAATCCGCAAAAATCCGCAAAAATCCGTAAGAATCCGTAAGAATCAAAGTACCTTCGCGCTCGTTTCATGATTACGTATTATTACAAGGTTGAACGTTAATTTTCTTCATTTCCCAGCAAATAATCATCGAGTCAACATGAATACATTGGATATGTCCAACCGTTACGCTTGTTCACGATGCGATAAAACCTTTAGTAGGAAGTATGATATGCAGAGGCATGAACAAAATGAGCATGATACTGGAGAAGAAACGAGTGAAGATGAAGACTCCGACCCACCCTCTCAAATGCAAAGAGTTGAAGAATCCAACGATGATTCCGAAACGAGCGTATCAGAAAGCGATGGACACGAATCGTCAATGACAGCAAACATGGAAGAAACTGAAGACAACCTCGCTTATCGAGGATGGTTAGAGCAAGCCATGACGGCCACCGAGGACTTGAGAGACGAAAAATATCAGAAATACATCTCAGAAGGAATGGACGAGGAAGACGCTAAAGAAAAGGCTCACGTGAAACTAATGTGGGCAATCAAACGCATCTTTTTCGATCTTTACTCTCAGTTCTTGCAGCAGAACGTGTACCTCGAAGACGCTGACATCAATCGTGAAATCGTGTCCGATCTCACGGAAAGATTAGAGAATGGCATGGGATTCCGGAAAGCCGTACAGAGAGTGTTAGCCAGACATGGTTCACAATTCGATGGTTTATTCCAGTATCAAGGTGACGATGACGATAATGATGATGGTGGAGAAGAAACGGAGGGTGAAGATGGAACCTACAACTAAAGGCACAAACATCAGCTTGTCGAATAATAATAATCCAAGAAAACGCCGTCAACATAAATGACAGTTTGAACATCATTGTGTTCATATTTTCTGAATGCCATCCATAGACATGTGTTACAATATTTAAGTTAAGCGAAGAAATAGAAAAACGAGAACTTCACTTTAATATTAACAATGAACAGTTAATTATTTTGTTGTGACAACGTAATTTGAGAACATATCTTACATTATTTTTACCTTTGTATAAACATCTGCTGTTTATACACTATCTGAACCTATCTACATTGAAATGGAATAGAATAAATGATAATAATAATAAAATAATCATCCTTGACTGTATAGTGTTTCATGTTATCACCATCTGTACTGCGGATGAATGAAGTTGATTGAAAGGAGTCATCTACTGGTTTCAATATAGTATACTTTTGCGAGTCAGAGAGCCGTGCAGGTCATGTGAGTTAAAATGAAAAGTATGGAAGTATGTACAAAACAGTATGGAAAAGTCAGAGAGTTTTGATGGGGGAGAGTCTGGAATGAGTAGAGCTTGAGATGTCACTATTATCAGGATTATAATCACATGTTGGATTACCAATAATTTTTATAAGAGGCAGAGAGAGAGTCGGCTTTCACCTTGAATAGGATATCCCAAGTTCAATGACGCGCGTTGGCCGTGCATGGGGCGATCGATTCGTGAACCGCGAGGCACTTGATCATATCTGCTGGTAGGCAGAGAAAGATAACTTTTCACTTTTTAACTGTATAGAAATCATACGTCTATTTTGCGCATCGTATCCTATACGTGACGATTGCGCCACGATGGTGCAATACCGGGTAAAGGGTAATTCCCTGGGATGACATCACGGTGCTTGCGTAGCCGGTGACGTCATGCGAGGCGGTTGACATATCCGCCGGTAGGCGAAAAAAGATCCTTTTTTAAATAGGAAACTGTGCAGAAATCATACGTCTGTTTTGTGCATCGTATCCTATACGTGACGATTGCGCCACGGTGGTGCAATACCGATGGTTCGATAAGGGTAATTCTATGACATCACGGTGGTTGCGTAACCCTTACAAAAAATTCCTGCAGTACTTTAGTGGTACTCTGTTGTACCTGTGTGATACTTCTGTCATACACGACGGTACCTCAGAATTACCACAGGACTTCTGTGGTATCACTCTGTGATAGTTCTGTCATACTTCTGTGGTACAGGAAAATATGAAAATTTCCTGCAATACCTTAATGGTACTCTGTCGTACCTGTGTGATACTTCTGTTGTACAAAACTGTATATAGAATTACAACAGGACTTCTGTGGTATCACTCTGTGATAGTTCTGTCATACTTCTGTGGTACAGGAAAATATGAAAATTTCATGCAATACCTTAATGGTACTCTGTCGTACCTGTGTGATACTGCTGTTGTACAAAACTGTATAGAATTACAACAGGACTTCTGTGGTATCACTCTGTGATAGTTCTGTCATACTTCTGTGGTACATAAAAATATGAAAATTTCATGCAATACCTTAATGGTACTCTGTCGTACCTGTGTGATACTTCTGTTGTACAAAACTGTATAAGGAATTACTACAGGACTCCTGTGGTATCACTCTGTGATAGTTCTACTTCTGTGGTACATAAAAATATGAAAATTTCATGCAATACCTTAATGGTACTCTGTCGTACCTGTGTAATACTTCTGTTGTACATAACTGTATACAATATCACTCTGTGATAGTTATGTCGTACTTCTGTTGTACATGAAAATTCTAAAATATCCTGCAGTACTTCTATGACAACCCTGCGATACTTCTGTTGTATATGAACATTTTTTAAATTTCCTGCAGTACTCCTATTACTAAGCACTTCTATGGAAACCCTGTGATACTTCTGTGGTACATGAACATTTTGAAATTTCCTGCAGTACTCGATCCTATTAAAGACACTTCTATGAAAACCCTGTGATACTTCTGTGGTAAATGAAAATTTTGAAATTTCCTGCAGGACTCAATATAGGCACTTCTAAAATTCTATGGCAACCCCAGTGCTATACTTTCAAAATTTCCTGCGGTACTTCTCATGCAGCCACCCCAGAAATATGACTGAAACTGTATCACAGACGCTACTGGTGTATTTTCTGTGGTACAGTACATGAAAAAATTAGTTTCCTTCAGTACTTGTATGGAAGCCCTGTTTGTACCACAGACTAATTTTTTTATTTCCAGTGAGGGATTTATCTTTTTTTTCAGTTTCGGGAGAGGTCAGTAGCGTATTGAGTCTTATATTTTTAGAAGGCCATATGGCTTAAAAGGGCACCATTCATTTTAAAAAGTACAATTTTTTATATGAAAATTTAATTTTGTGATAGCTAGATTGTGACATATAGGCCCTATTTCAAAATTATATTTCACCCTGTCCCATTGTGTAGGTCTATATCAGCGAGGGGGGGGGGGGGTTATGCCTACTGAGACTCAGAGGTTTTAAGTTTGATAGCTTCTATTTCTACGAGAAAGGGTACTATACGTACTATAGATCAAAACTAGGAGCAAAGCGCGAACTGAAAAATGCGAAAAATTATTGACCCCAAAATGGGCAACTTATATTTTGAGGACTATTGTTCGTTTTCAGGGTTATTTCTTTTTCATGCGCTCTTTTAAATTTCAATTATCATTTTTGTTTTGTTTGTTCGCCACTTATTTTTCATAAAAAACAGGATGAATAATTAAAAAATGACTATATTTAAAAGGGTACGTGTTGAAATATACAGGACACACCTAACACTCTTAGAGCTTAATGGTTGTGAGGAAGCCGGGTTGAATTTCAAAGAGATATTGTAATGAATAAAAATATAAGCATGAACGTATTATTCTACTTCATCCATCTCTGTCTAACAATACAAGAAAATAATTGAAGGGGAGGTCAACGCTAGAGATAATCAATAAATAGAGTAAAATTCACAAAACAAAATGCTTAAAATTTATTCAAAATCGGATGACAAATAACGAAGTTAAGTTGAATTTTAAGGATTTGCAATATTCCCATGAAACAGTTTTATTTAGGCATGTCTCATGAATATTCATTAGGTGGGCTGATGATGTCATATCCCATGTTCTTTTGTACAATATATGAAATTAGATTTATTCAACATATTTCTACCAAGAACTTAAACAATTGGAATGACGACTAATTAACCGCATTAGTTATTTAATGCAGCAACTTTACAATGGGGACACATTATTTACACATGTATTGAAAAAATAGATAATCATAATTTCATATCTAACATTAAAAAAGAAAAATGGGAATGTCACATCATCAGCCCACCAAATGAATATTCATGACGATGTGCACACTATCTGTTTTCACAAAATATTGATAAACAATTAACATAAGAAAGTTCAGCGTTGAATGTTGATTAAAAAATAAATCTCAGTTAAAATGCTATCTAAGATTTTGTTTTACACGTTTCATAACCAAGTTTTAATGCGATTCTGGCCCCTTAAAGTTTTTATTGCGAGAAAATACATTTTTCCAAGTTTCCCATCTATTTTTTTATTTATTTTTTTTTAGTAAAAAGGACCTATTTTCTTACAAATATATTATTATAAATAAAATTACTTCAATATTTGTTCTCCTATTCACAATATTTTTTACAGGTGGAATAGGATAAACTAAAAATAGGATATTTAATTTCCATTTTAAGGCCTATTTTTTGCTTTATATCCCCGGTTTATATCTTTGCCACCTTGCAATATGTTAGCCAGGCTGGTTTATATCTATTTCTTTTTAAATCAAATAAATTTGGATATTTTCAATCTATTTTTATGATGCGAAGCTATATATAGTTTGTAAATATGTTTTTTAATTGCAAGAACAATCTTGTATCTCTGTTCACATATGATGGCAGTTTATTTTGCTTCTTTTTTTCTAATTTGTATGAAGTTTGTATCTATATATTTTCAAACTATTTTCCATCCTTAAAGTGTCACAACCGATATCATATTATTTTTTACCTCGTTGGCAAAGTTATTATCTTTTCTTATGTTTCGCTTCAAAATGGTATCTTTATATTTGCTTGTCTTGCTCCTCCACCCCTTATCAAAATACCCTGCCGGCACTTGATCTAAGATTATTTTCTTTTACTACTTGAACCTTATAAAGGGATCTTTCCTTCGATCGCAAGAAAGGATAAAATGTGTGTTTTTGAAAAGAAATAAAATTAAAAATACATAGGATTGGAGCTGTGATTTTCCTCATTGCTTTCTTTGTCATCCTACTTGCATACTAGTAGGCCTATATAACATATTTTCAGTAAAATTGTGAGACATGTTTTTAAATCCTATCCTTATATTAAAAAAAAGAATAAAGAGAAAGAAAAAAATTAAAAGACATAGAAAAGAAAAAGAAAGGAAGAAGAAATAAATATTTGAATTTTACTTTATTCAATTCCTTTACGTTAATAATATGATATATAAATGATGGCGACAATAGTCAAATTGTCTGGTTGCCAAGTAAAAAGTAAGACCCCCCCCCCCCCCTCCGAGCTCCCCGTACAAACGCACGGACTGTACCGTATACGTGTTTCCGGTTCCGCCATTTGAAAAAAAACGTTCGTAACTGCTCAGCTGAACCCGAAGCTTGATGAAGAAGGCCGTCAATATTTCAACAAAAACTAACAGAATATGGATCAGATTCGGACAACGACTTCTTAAGACATTCACACAACAGGCTAAACAGTAAGTTAGATCCATTTTTCGTAGTTTGGCGCGGCATGCACTTAAATTTCTTCGACTTTTTAATCATTACCGTACGGCCACTGCACTGCCGTTGTTCCCGATCGCTTATCGGGTGGGGGCTGATCTGCGGTGTGCGCGGCCGGGGACGGCCAACGGCTGGCTAAGTTAGTAGTATATTGATGGCGGCGGTGAGGATGTTTGTATTGTCATGATTGTAGCCAGGTCAGGGGTGGGCGCTAATGCAGTTTCGCACCGGCCGATTAATACCAGCATACCTCATCACCAATATTTGTTCCCAAATGTCATGACAAGTCTCTCAGTCACATTTGAAGTCAATATATCCACCACTTTTCAAAATATCGTGATCGGGAATGGCTGTAGCCTTGTAGGCCTAGCCAGGCGGCTTCTAGAGAGTGAAAATCATTTACTAACGTAACTTCGTAAGGTCACTCTCATATGAAGCCAGGGATCCTTTCTCATATACCCACACAGAGGAAGCCAAAACTTGAAACTTTCACCCCCGGCCCCGAGATTTCTACTTTCCTTCTAAAAGATCTAGCCTAACGTTAGACCTAAATCATGTAGGGCCTACATGGGATAAAACTTAATTTCCAACATTTCTACGCTCTCGTCGTTATTTTTGAAGAAGAAATTCATTCCAAAAAATGCGAAAAATATCATGATTAGACGGAAGAGACTTGCCCGATGTTTACGCCGCCATCTTGTTTTCTATTGTTCTTCGCCAACGTTACAGACGCGAACTTCGAGACCATGAACTCGATCTGATATTCTGAGTGACAGAGGTGGGATTTTATGGGGGTGGGGAATATAAAATTCATGCAACATCTTGATTTTTAAAAAGAATTAAAACTAATATTCTTACTTTACACAAAGTTTCATTTAGTTCCATGCTTTTATCAGTCTCAAAATTGGTGATTTAGAGCCAACATGAAGTTCCTCACACATATTTATAATTCGCTGCCGATTTCAAAACATTGCATGCGGATGCAATATTCGCGAGATACCGGGCCTGGTCTGACCCGACCGACCTCACACGCATGCGATGTATTGAATATTGATACGTGTGAGAAACTTCATGTTGGCTCTAAATCATCAATTTTGAGATGGATAGAGGCATGGAGAAGAACTGAAACTTTGTGTGCAGGAAGAATATTAGTTTTAATTTTTTTAAAGAGCGTGATGTTGCATGAATTTGATATCCCCCCCCCCCATAAGATCCCACTTTTTGTCACTCGGAATATCAGATGACAGATCCAGTTCACGGTCTCAAAGTTTGGGTAGGTGGAGCGTAGTGTAGCAATAGTGAAGTGGAGTGGAGCCTGCACAAACTTCACTCGAGGTAGGCAATCCCACAAATTTAAAAGAGGTTTCTATAAAATCAAGTCCGGCCTTCTATGAACATGACAAACTTACGAAAAGATGTGAAGTCAATTCACCCTAAATATCATCAATATCCCTCAAATAGCTTCATTTAAGCACTAATTTCTCTTCCGGTTGATAAAATATGGATCCGTCTTTAATTTCCAAAATTGTTCGTCTAACTAGCTAAAGGACGCATGTTTTATCTACATATTAAAGACACTACATAGAAAAGACTAGGCACAAAGACTATTATACATGTAAATCGATGCAAAGCATTACGCGATGTCGGCAAAGTGCCCAATCTTCTTATTGTAAAGACTTTAGCGACAATAACAGACTGTGAGTAAGGTTAAAATGCTCCTCTACTTTTAATGTTTTCATTAGTGCTGTTGTCGGGAACAAAAATCCATGTCGACATGTCGCTTAAAAATTAATCCCGACATCGACAATGTCGACATGAAAAAGGGACCGTAATTTAGCCTGGGCTCCCTAACATAAAAAAAAAGCATTCGATCGTGGAACAACACTCTCAATCAAATATATTCACCTTGACACGAGTGATATCCCCACACTAGATCTATATAATACAGGCTCAGTTCGGGAATTGAGCTTCCAAAATCACCGATTTAATCCACATTTTTTTTCTGGAGAATCAAGTTTTTGTACCAGGATCCGGTTTCGAAAGCATTGCTCAATAACACTCGTAGCCAATTTGAGAATCACCAATTACAACAGTGATCATTGCTGCAAACGCAAGCTCCTCAATTTGACAATGAAAAGTAATGAAAATCGACTGATAATTTCAGTATCACTTCCGCGGCGATCCGTGCAACGATCTCCAAACGAATGAAGGGAAGTTTTCTGTGACTTCGTGATATGAAGTAAGCGCTCAATTGCGGCAGTCACAACTTTGACAAAAACACGTGTTCGCTGCTGCTCACGTTTATGTGAAAAGTAATGCATTGAGGAGCAACGTATTATCAAGCACGGTGAATAGCGCGCGATGGGTACATATTTCCGTGGATGGGTACGGTGAATGCTACTCTCGCTATAACGGGATATCGAGGGCGGTTGATCGGGCAGGCCGGCCCTGCACTGACGTATTTCTACTGCCGCACAGCTCGCAGATATTCTTTTTTCATTTAATGCGCTGCTAAGCTGAATAAACCTTTTAATCGCGCCAATTACTGTGGATAAATGCTTCTAACTTTTCAGCTAATCTTTACACTCGTGATTGTAGGCTAGACCCCTTTTTATTTTATGTTTACATGTCGATGTGGGTGCGTGCATGTCGACATGTCGGAATTTTGAAAATCCTTCGTATGTCGACATCAATGTCGATATGAGGCCTATCGACAACAGCACTAGTTTTCATTGATTTTATGTTGAATATTATTAAAGAATATGACTCTTTGCACCTGAATTGTAACACTGAAATATGGAAATGAAGAAGTTTTATCATGTATTTTTATTACATCATGTATTTGTATTAACCTGCAAATAAAATTTTACTATGTCACTCAAATTCATTTCATTTCATTAAAGATTCAAAGAGGGATCTCTGGATGATCGAGCAGCAAGTCCAGCATTATGTGGGAAAGATACTACAGGTGTACACAGAAAAGGCCATGTTCTTGTACAAGACACGGTTGGAGTTCATAAAAGGTGATTATATAGGCATTCACTTCAGTAGATATTATAATTACAAAATTAAGCAGATTGTATTCATGCAGTGGCATACAGTGTAATCCTTGTTAGAAGATATAGATTTATTCTTCATTGTTTTATTAAAGAGTTTCAATATGTGCTTATGACAATTTGTTTGCATTATAAATTGTTTGTCACTCTTCGGCTTAGTTTGCTTTTATAAGCAAGAATATGCTAAGAGAGATAGCCGCAAGGACCTCATTATCCGATAGATATGTACTTGTGAAAAGAGATCTAGATGGGGGCAAAACACCTTATTTCTTGTATTTTTATGTTGTTCATGTTATCGTAATGGTATGTGTTTTTTTTTCTACAGATTAAGCTGCCTCGTGCTATACAGACTTGGATATTAACAAGCTGTCCAATGAATGGTGACTACTCAAGAGGAGCCAGAAAGTCAACTAAAGCCAGGGTATTTTGGGAGTTGATATGGCCGGGGAAGGGGGGAGGGGGGGTTTCCAGGGCCCCCCCCCTTCCTTGAGATCTTGACCGCACAATCGCGTCTAACATTGGCACATGGGTTGTCTAGGGCATAATTTACAAAATTAAATTGTAAATTATTTCACGCAAATTGTTAGTAAGTGATAATACTAATTTATGCGTAATTAGAATACAAAATCATACTTTTTCCTCTATTGCATTGACTTTGTACACAAAATCACGTTTTTGAGCAATTTTTGGTATGACATGTACTTACATAATGTCACGTTATTACAGAACCACGTACCGGGTGACACAAGATTGGTCTCAAAAGATGCACAAGACTAGAAAGAGGCATGTTTTAAAAAAATTGTGCGACAGCATGGTCGCAAAATTTTTGGAAGGGGGGGGGGGTCAAATTGGTCCAATTTAACTAAGGGTTAATAACTGGGAGGCTGTTAGCTGCCTTTTTACTTTCAAGTCTTGCACATCTTTTGAGACCAAATTTGTGATGCCTGGGTACGCTGTTCCGAAATTTCGCAACATTTTTATGTATTAATCCAACACAAATACTGTTTCTTGCTAAAAATTCACAATTAGTATACCAGTAATATACATTTATCAAGTCAAATTATTTAATTACATTTATAATCATAAAAGCTTTGATAAAGTATAAAAAAAAAAAAAAGAGTTGTATGTAGGCCTGGGACTTTCGGGTTTTTTCTCTTCGGGTACCCGTGGTAATTTTCGGGTGGGTACCTGAAAATCATGTCACTTGAAATATGACTGGTGGAAAAACCCCATAGGTGACGTCATCAAGCCAATGCGATGCAAGCCAATTTATGAATGAAAATATAGTAAGCATGCGCATTGCAAGCCTCCCGTGCCCCACGCAGTATTCCATCGAAACAAGTTTCAATACTCTGTCACCTCGTACCGAAATCGACCTAGAATTCCACTTTCCTATATATCATATGAATTATAAAAGGTTTTCTCACCGATACTGCACAGGTAAGCAAATTTTTATTCTTGCTTTTCCGTCAAAATCTTACGAAGTAGCATCGATATTACATCGTGTTCGTGAGTTTGTATCGCTACGTGAACAAAGTCAATTGATTTCCGGGTTTCGGAGCGTCAAATGCGCCAGCCAATCACGATCGTGTTCCCATTTTCGGTTTATGATGAACTAAAAATGGTAACAAGAACGTGATTGGCTGGTGCTTCGTAGGTCGATTTTGGTATGAGGTGACAGAGTATTGCAGACTTGTTTTGACGTAATACTGCGTGGGGCTGAGGCTTGCAATGCGCATGCTTACTATATTTTCATTCATAAATTGGTTTGCGTCGCAGTGGCTGGATGACGTCCCTGCGCTGCAAAAGAAACATGGCGATGATTGAACGATCTCGGTCACATCATCATCACTTGAAAACTTGTATATTTATGGATATTTAGAGGGTAATTGGTGAAATTCAAAATGAGGCTTGTGTACTTTTGTAATGAGTTACAATCATGTCTTACACTACGCAATACAAATCAAATACATGTACATTATACTGGTGAGCAATTTTCGGGTATCGGGTATTGATTTTTCTACTCGGGTACCCGGGTTTTAGTCCCAGCCCTAGTTGTATGAAAATTTTCAAAAATAATGAAAGGTAAAAGAAAACAAGATTACAATGTCCATTGCAAGGGGGCTAGTCTAGCTATTCAGGATAATTGGGATTTTATTCAGTTTTTAATTGACATAACATTATGACAAGATCCCTCCATTTAGTGTATAAACAGCACATGGCCATGATTGAAATTCATATAACATTAAAGTATGCAAACCAGGCAGCTACATGTACATGTAGGACTCACTGCTTGTCAATTCTATTGTCTGCCAGGGTCAAGTGACATACAGTGCACATGTATAACATGTGTGAAAGTACATAAGAAAATCAGCTTTTTATTTTTGTACTGTAACATTGGGTGAACTGGTGATCACTTTGGATATGATGCTCTTCATATTGGTTTATTTTATGTATATGAATTTTTGGATAATCATTAAGAATTAAAGCCATTTACTTAATATATGGAAGCATAAGCCCATCAAAGAACAGAATTATGTCATGTACAGCTAATTCATTTTGCGTGATATTACAATTGTAATTGTTTACTTGAGCAAGTAATTTGAATTGCTGCATGACCTAAACAATGACATGTTCCAATTCGAATAGTAACATGACCTAAAGAAGAGTTACTCCACCTCGATTGAGAGTGCTTATGTTAAATAATTGATGTTGCTACTTCAAATAATTGAGGTCAATCAAATTGGTCATAATTATTCAAGTCAATTTTGAGCTATATGTCATAATTAATTAGGTCATATACTAATTGAAATTACTAAATGACTCGAGTAGGTATGAATTCACATTGCCACATGACCTTAATTATTTTATGTAGCAACATCAAGTATTGAACGTCATTTAGTTATCAATTATGACATGTAGCAAATCAAATTACATGCCGCAATTTCGTGTTTATGATGGGCTCATGCTTACATTCATATATAACCCTTCAATACGTAGTTGGAGCAATTCTTAGACAAGAAGACTGTGTAAAATGATATGCCTATTCAATGTCAAAAAGGTTAATGTCTCAATAGATTTGATCTACGTTTTGGCAAAGTAATCTTATGTTCATATTTTTTCTAACCTATGGTGAACGTTCTAAATCATGTGAAATTCATTCAAAAATATCTTTCAGTATTTATGGACTTAAGTGAATTCTGAGCAAAATGAAGTGATTATGATTACGTTCATGTACTTTAAGTTTATACTGGTGATCAACACATCATAATTTCATCCCTTACTGTATGTGCACCATGCATTATCTGTACATGCAGAAGTGGTTATCCATTGTTTCATAACATGGTTGAGTAAAGGATGTTCTGCTTTTAGTATTAAGCCAATCGGGTGTTGACAAGAAGGGGAAAATGCAATTGCTCAGCTATTACAGTTTTTTTTTGCAACCATAATACTGGTTAAGCCTTGGTTACATTCGCCGGCTCGTGGCCTTACGTCGAGTCAAAATTAACAGTCTTAATCATCCTTGTACCAGCTACTACCAGCTACACGTGGGTGGTTTGTACAGGAATACCTAAAACTGCTGATTTTGTCTCGCCGTAAGGCAACCGGTCAAGGAATGTGACCAAGGTATTAATAATAATCGCTTATTGTTGTGTTAGAGGGAAGGATTCTGGGTCGAATCTAGCTTTCTTTATGTGATCTCAAAATGGCAGCAATGTATGAATAGTGAAAGTAGTTCATGTGGCATCTCAATGTTCATGGATATAAATCTTTGTACATGTCTTATCCTAAAGATGAAATGTTACTGCATTATTCTAGCAGTCATTTATGATATCAAAGATGTTCTATACTGTGCATAGTACAGCTCATACATAATAAAGGTATGTGAATATGCTTTTAACGTCTTTGCAAATTTGTGGGTTTTTTCACGCCTCTTTTCATTAGTCAAGATGTCAAAGTTGTTGTGCTGGATCACAGGAAATTCTTACAAACTACTACGCCTAACAAACCAGTGCAGGACGGTGTCGTGAGAAAATCGCACAGACTACTACAGGACAATACCATAGGATTGTCACAGGAAATCAACAAGAATACCCCTGCAGGATTACCACAGTAAAGTATCACAAGAAGGCTGCAGGATGAGACCAATAATGCCACAGAAGATATCAAAGATCAGTATCACAGGAATACCACAGGACAGTACTGCAGGAATTGTCCTGCGGTAAGGTCTCTTGGTATTCCTGCAGTACTGTCCTGTAGTACTGTTCTGTAGTACTTTCCTGTGATACTGGTCTGCGGAATTCCTAAAGTACTGTCCTGTCATACTGTCCTGTGATACTATTTATCACCACAGGATAGTATCACAGGACAGTACTACAGGAATACCAGACCAGTATCACAGGACAGTACTACAGGAATACCAGACCAGTATCACAGGACAGTACTACAGGAATACCAGACCAGTATCACAGGACAGTACTACAGGAATACCAGACCAGTATCACAGGACAGTACTACAGGACACAGTACCAGAAGCCTGCGGTACTCCTGTAGTACTGTCCTGCGATACTGTTCTGTAGTACTTCCCTGTGATACTGGTCTGCGGTATTCCTGTAGTACTGTCCTGTCATACTGTCCTGTCATACTATCCTGTCATACTGTCCTGTCATACTATCATGTGATACTATCCTGTGATACTATCCTGTGATATTGTCCTGTAGTACTAATAGTAGTGTGGTAGTGGTTGTAGCGGTTGTAGCGGTTGTGGTGATCGTGTCCTGTCATACTTCCTGCCATACTTATGCGGTTATTACCACAGGAAGTATCACAGGACACGGACCTGTTGTACTCCTGTTGTACATTTCTGTAGTACCGTCCCAAATTACGTGCACGTAATTCCTGCAGTACTTTCCTGCGATACTTCCTGCAGTACATATCACAGAGTACTACAGGAATTTTTTGTAAGGGAACTGCGTCGTAATACCATTTCACGGTGACGTCGTGGCTGACCGGAAGTCTGGGTCAACATATCTGCCGGTAGGCGGAGAAAGATAACTTTTCACTTTTCAAAAAAAGTTGCCCCAGATTAAATCCAAAGGTAAAAACTGTAATATATCAAGTCAAAATACAAAAATTAAAGTGTAATATATATATATATATATATATATATATATATATTACATGATTACAACCATCGAACTTACACTCTGTGTCATTGGTGGTATTGGTCGTGACTACGTAGCAACAAAGCGCAAACAACATCCACACGGTTATCAACATGGCATGTAGATAAATTGGTGTTCCTGCGGCAGAGCTGTTCTGGTTAGTCCGAGGTCCAGAATGCGCCGGGTGTCCAAGTTGGCGGGTTTTATAGCACGCGCTGCTTTTTACTCTTTCTTTAAGATTCACCCCCATCATTTCCGGGTTGAAGCGTGGCGTCCCCACGCCGACCCTCATTATCCAATTAAAATCGCGTCCCGCGTTTCACTATCCAATTAAGATGGCGTCCCCACGCGGAGTCATTATCCAATTAAAATCGCGTCCCGCGCTCCATTATCCAATTAAAATCGCTTCCCGCGCTCCATTATCCAATTAAAATCGCTTCCCGCGCTCCATTATCCAATTTCCTGTTTACCGCGTACCCAAAGGTCAAAGGTCATGATTGACCGGAAGGTGGGGTCACGGGGTCAACAGTGACCGGAAGTTGGGGTCAAAGGTCATGCGGTCAAAGGTCAAAGGTCAATTAGGATGAGGTCTAACCCCTGCTACGTAGTCACGACCAATACCACCAATGACACAGAGTGTAAGTTCGATGGTTGTAATCATGTAATATATATATATATATATATATATTACACTTTAATTTTTGTATTTTGACTTGATATATTACAGTTTTTACCTTTGGATTTAATCTGGGGCAACTTTTTTTGAAAAGTGAAAAGTTATCTTTCTCCGCCTACCGGCAGATATGTTGACCCAGACTTCCGGTCAGCCACGACGTCACCGTGAAATGGTATTACGACGCAGTTACGCAACCACCGTGATGTCATAGAATTACCCTTATCGAACCATCGGTATTGCACCACCGTGGCGCAATCGTCACGTATAGGATACGATGCACAAAACAGACGTATGATTTCTGCACAGTTTCCTATTTAAAAAAGGATCTTTTTTCGCCTACCGGCGGATATGTCAACCGCCTCGCAAGCCGTAGTTAGGGGTTAGACCTCATCCTAATTGACCTTTGACCTTTGACCGCATGACCGCATGACCTTTGACCCCAACTTCCGGTCACTGTTGACCCCGTGACCCCACCTTCCGGTCAATCATGACCTTTGACCTTTGGGTAGGCGGTAAACAGGAAATTGGATAATGGAGCGCGGGAAGCGATTTTAATTGGATAATGGAGCGCGGGAAGCGATTTTAATTGGATAATGGAGCGCGGGACGCGATTTTAATTGGATAATGACTCCGCGTGGGGACGCCATCTTAATTGGATAGTGAAACGCGGGACGCGATTTTAATTGGATAATGAGGGTCGGCGTGGGGACGCCACGCTTCAACCCGGAAATGATGGGGGTGAATCTTAAAGAAAGAGTAAAAAGCAGCGCGTGCTATAAAACCCGCCAACTTGGACACCCGGCGCATTCTGGACCTCGGACTAACCAGAACAGCTCTGCCGCAGGAACACCAATTTATCTACATGCCATGTTGATAACCGTGTGGATGTTGTTTGCGCTTTGTTGCTACGTAGTCACGACCAATACCACCAATGACACAGAGTGTAAGTTCGATGGTTGTAATCATGTAATATATATATATATATATATATATATATATTACACTTTAATTTTTGTATTTTGACTTGATATATTACAGTTTTTACCTTTGGATTTAATCTGGGGCAACTTTTTTTGAAAAGTGAAAAGTTATCTTTCTCCGCCTACCGGCAGATATGTTGACCCAGACTTCCGGTCAGCCACGACGTCACCGTGAAATGGTATTACGACGCAGTTACGCAACCACCGTGATGTCATAGAATTACCCTTATCGAACCATCGGTATTGCACCACCGTGGCGCAATCGTCACGTATAGGATACGATGCACAAAACAGACGTATGATTTCTGCACAGTTTCCTATTTAAAAAAGGATCTTTTTTCGCCTACCGGCGGATATGTCAACCGCCTCGCATGACGTCACCGGCTACGCAAGCACCGTGATGTCATCCCAGGGAATTACCCTTTACCCGGTATTGCACCATCGTGGCGCAATCGTCACGTATAGGATACGATGCGCAAAATAGACGTATGATTTCTATACAGTTAAAAAGTGAAAAGTTATCTTTCTCTGCCTACCAGCAGATATGATCAAGTGCCTCGATCGCGGTTCACGAATCGATCGCCCCATGCACGGCCAACGCGCGTCATTGAACTTGGGATATCCTATTCAAGGTGAAAGCCGACTCTCTCTCTGCCTCTTATAAAAATTATTGGTAATCCAACATGTGATTATAATCCTGATAATAGTGACATCTCAAGCTCTACTCATTCCAGACTCTCCCCCATCAAAACTCTCTGACTTTTCCATACTGTTTTGTACATACTTCCATACTTTTCATTTTAACTCACATGACCTGCACGGCTCTCTGACTCGCAAAAGTATACTATATTGAAACCAGTAGATGACTCCTTTCAATCAACTTCATTCATCCGCAGTACAGATGGTGATAACATGAAACACTATACAGTCAAGGATGATTATTTTATTATTATTATCATTTATTCTATTCCATTTCAATGTAGATAGGTTCAGATAGTGTATAAACAGCAGATGTTTATACAAAGGTAAAAATAATGTAAGATATGTTCTCAAATTACGTTGTCACAACAAAATAATTAACTGTTCATTGTTAATATTAAAGTGAAGTTCTCGTTTTTCTATTTCTTCGCTTAACTTAAATATTGTAACACATGTCTATGGATGGCATTCAGAAAATATGAACACAATGATGTTCAAACTGTCATTTATGTTGACGGCGTTTTCTTGGATTATTATTATTCGACAAGCTGATGTTTGTGCCTTTAGTTGTAGGTTCCATCTTCACCCTCCGTTTCTTCTCCACCATCATCATTATCGTCATCGTCACCTTGATACTGGAATAAACCATCGAATTGTGAACCATGTCTGGCTAACACTCTCTGTACGGCTTTCCGGAATCCCATGCCATTCTCTAATCTTTCCGTGAGATCGGACACGATTTCACGATTGATGTCAGCGTCTTCGAGGTACACGTTCTGCTGCAAGAACTGAGAGTAAAGATCGAAAAAGATGCGTTTGATTGCCCACATTAGTTTCACGTGAGCCTTTTCTTTAGCGTCTTCCTCGTCCATTCCTTCTGAGATGTATTTCTGATATTTTTCGTCTCTCAAGTCCTCGGTGGCCGTCATGGCTTGCTCTAACCATCCTCGATAAGCGAGGTTGTCTTCAGTTTCTTCCATGTTTGCTGTCATTGACGATTCGTGTCCATCGCTTTCTGATATGCTCGTTTCGGAATCATCGTTGGATTCTTCAACTCTTTGCATTTGAGAGGGTGGGTCGGAGTCTTCATCTTCACTCGTTTCTTCTCCAGTATCATGCTCATTTTGTTCATGCCTCTGCATATCATACTTCCTACTAAAGGTTTTATCGCATCGTGAACAAGCGTAACGGTTGGACATATCCAATGTATTCATGTTGACTCGATGATTATTTGCTGGGAAATGAAGAAAATTAACGTTCAACCTTGTAATAATACGTAATCATGAAACGAGCGCGAAGGTACTTTGATTCTTACGGATTCTTATGGATTTTTGCGGATTTTTGCGGATTCTTACGGATTTTTACGGATTATAGCTTACGGATTTTTACGGATTCTTACGGACTCTTACGGATTCTTACGGATTTTTACGGATTTTTACGGATTATAGCTTACGGATTTTTACGGATTTTTACGGATTTTTACGGATTCTTACGGATTCTTACGGACTCTTACGGATTCTTACGGATTCTTACGGACTCTTACGGATTCTTACGGATTTTTGCGGATTCTTACGGATTCTTACGGATTTTTACGGATTCTTACGGACTCTTACGGATTCTTACGGATTTTTGCGGATTCTTACGGATTTTTACGGATTTTTACGGATTCTTACGGATGTTTACGGATTCTTACGGATTTTTGCGGATTCTTACGGATATTTACGGATTCTTACGGATGTTTACGGATTATAGCTTACGGATTTTTACGGATTTTTGCGGATTCTTACGGATATTTACGGATTCTTACGGATGTTTACGGATTTTTACGGATTCTTAGGGATTTCTTACGTATTTATCAATGCTTTCATATAATCTCAAGGAAAATATGTTCATCCACATTAGAATGACCCATGTAAGGATGCATAAGAATCCGTAAAAATCCGTAAACATCCGTAAGAATCCGTAAAAATCCGTAAACATCCGTAAGAATCCGTAAATATCCGTAAGAATCCGTAAAAATCCGTAAAAATCCGTAAGCTATAATCCGTAAAAATCCGTAAGAATCCGCAAAAATCCGCAAAAATCCGTAAGAATCCGTAAGAATCAAAGTACCTTCGCGCTCGTTTCATGATTACGTATTATTACAAGGTTGAACGTTAATTTTCTTCATTTCCCAGCAAATAATCATCGAGTCAACATGAATACATTGGATATGTCCAACCGTTACGCTTGTTCACGATGCGATAAAACCTTTAGTAGGAAGTATGATATGCAGAGGCATGAACAAAATGAGCATGATACTGGAGAAGAAACGAGTGAAGATGAAGACTCCGACCCACCCTCTCAAATGCAAAGAGTTGAAGAATCCAACGATGATTCCGAAACGAGCGTATCAGAAAGCGATGGACACGAATCGTCAATGACAGCAAACATGGAAGAAACTGAAGACAACCTCGCTTATCGAGGATGGTTAGAGCAAGCCATGACGGCCACCGAGGACTTGAGAGACGAAAAATATCAGAAATACATCTCAGAAGGAATGGACGAGGAAGACGCTAAAGAAAAGGCTCACGTGAAACTAATGTGGGCAATCAAACGCATCTTTTTCGATCTTTACTCTCAGTTCTTGCAGCAGAACGTGTACCTCGAAGACGCTGACATCAATCGTGAAATCGTGTCCGATCTCACGGAAAGATTAGAGAATGGCATGGGATTCCGGAAAGCCGTACAGAGAGTGTTAGCCAGACATGGTTCACAATTCGATGGTTTATTCCAGTATCAAGGTGACGATGACGATAATGATGATGGTGGAGAAGAAACGGAGGGTGAAGATGGAACCTACAACTAAAGGCACAAACATCAGCTTGTCGAATAATAATAATCCAAGAAAACGCCGTCAACATAAATGACAGTTTGAACATCATTGTGTTCATATTTTCTGAATGCCATCCATAGACATGTGTTACAATATTTAAGTTAAGCGAAGAAATAGAAAAACGAGAACTTCACTTTAATATTAACAATGAACAGTTAATTATTTTGTTGTGACAACGTAATTTGAGAACATATCTTACATTATTTTTACCTTTGTATAAACATCTGCTGTTTATACACTATCTGAACCTATCTACATTGAAATGGAATAGAATAAATGATAATAATAATAAAATAATCATCCTTGACTGTATAGTGTTTCATGTTATCACCATCTGTACTGCGGATGAATGAAGTTGATTGAAAGGAGTCATCTACTGGTTTCAATATAGTATACTTTTGCGAGTCAGAGAGCCGTGCAGGTCATGTGAGTTAAAATGAAAAGTATGGAAGTATGTACAAAACAGTATGGAAAAGTCAGAGAGTTTTGATGGGGGAGAGTCTGGAATGAGTAGAGCTTGAGATGTCACTATTATCAGGATTATAATCACATGTTGGATTACCAATAATTTTTATAAGAGGCAGAGAGAGAGTCGGCTTTCACCTTGAATAGGATATCCCAAGTTCAATGACGCGCGTTGGCCGTGCATGGGGCGATCGATTCGTGAACCGCGAGGCACTTGATCATATCTGCTGGTAGGCAGAGAAAGATAACTTTTCACTTTTTAACTGTATAGAAATCATACGTCTATTTTGCGCATCGTATCCTATACGTGACGATTGCGCCACGATGGTGCAATACCGGGTAAAGGGTAATTCCCTGGGATGACATCACGGTGCTTGCGTAGCCGGTGACGTCATGCGAGGCGGTTGACATATCCGCCGGTAGGCGAAAAAAGATCCTTTTTTAAATAGGAAACTGTGCAGAAATCATACGTCTGTTTTGTGCATCGTATCCTATACGTGACGATTGCGCCACGGTGGTGCAATACCGATGGTTCGATAAGGGTAATTCTATGACATCACGGTGGTTGCGTAACTGCGTCGTAATACCATTTCACGGTGACGTCGTGGCTGACCGGAAGTCTGGGTCAACATATCTGCCGGTAGGCGGAGAAAGATAACTTTTCACTTTTCAAAAAAAGTTGCCCCAGATTAAATCCAAAGGTAAAAACTGTAATATATCAAGTCAAATATCAAAAAGTCATATATCAAATCGCGTCCCGCGTTTCACTATCCAATTAAGATGGCGTCCCCACGCGGAGTCATTATCCAATTAAAATCGCGTCCCGCGCTCCATTATCCAATTAAAATCGCTTCCCGCGCTCCATTATCCAATTAAAATCGCTTCCCGCGCTCCATTATCCAATTTCCTGTTTACCGCGTACCCAAAGGTCAAAGGTCATGATTGACCGGAAGGTGGGGTCACGGGGTCAACAGTGACCGGAAGTTGGGGTCAAAGGTCATGCGGTCAAAGGTCAAAGGTCAATTAGGATGAGGTCTAACCCCTGCTACGTAGTCACGACCAATACCACCAATGCTGTTTATACACTATCTGAACCTATCTACATTGAAATGGAATAGAATAAATGATAATAATAATAAAATAATCATCCTTGACTGTATAGTGTTTCATGTTATCACCATCTGTACTGCGGATGAATGAAGTTGATTGAAAGGAGTCATCTACTGGTTTCAATATAGTATACTTTTGCGAGTCAGAGAGCCGTGCAGGTCATGTGAGTTAAAATGAAAAGTATGGAAGTATGTACAAAACAGTATGGAAAAGTCAGAGAGTTTTGATGGGGGAGAGTCTGGAATGAGTAGAGCTTGAGATGTCACTATTATCAGGATTATAATCACATGTTGGATTACCAATAATTTTTATAAGAGGCAGAGAGAGAGTCGGCTTTCACCTTGAATAGGATATCCCAAGTTCAATGACGCGCGTTGGCCGTGCATGGGGCGATCGATTCGTGAACCGCGATCGAGGCACTTGATCATATCTGCTGGTAGGCAGAGAAAGATAACTTTTCACTTTTTAACTGTATAGAAATCATACGTCTATTTTGCGCATCGTATCCTATACGTGACGATTGCGCCACGATGGTGCAATACCGGGTAAAGGGTAATTCCCTGGGATGACATCACGGTGCTTGCGTAGCCGGTGACGTCATGCGAGGCGGTTGACATATCCGCCGGTAGGCGAAAAAAGATCCTTTTTTAAATAGGAAACTGTGCAGAAATCATACGTCTGTTTTGTGCATCGTATCCTATACGTGACGATTGCGCCACGGTGGTGCAATACCGATGGTTCGATAAGGGTAATTCTATGACATCACGGTGGTTGCGTAACTGCGTCGTAATACCATTTCACGGTGACGTCGTGGCTGACCGGAAGTCTGGGTCAACATATCTGCCGGTAGGCGGAGAAAGATAACTTTTCACTTTTCAAAAAAAGTTGCCCCAGATTAAATCCAAAGGTAAAAACTGTAATATATCAAGTCAAAATACAAAAATTAAAGTGTAATATATATATATATATATATATATTACATGATTACAACCATCGAACTTACACTCTGTGTCATTGGTGGTATTGGTCGTGACTACGTAGCAACAAAGCGCTTTCTGATACGCTCGTTTCGGAATCATCGTTGGATTCTTCAACTCTTTGCAAGGATGCTTGCTTGCGTAGCCGGTGACGTCATGCGAGGCGGTTGACATATCCGCCGGTAGGCGAAAAAAGATCCTTTTTTAAATAGGAAACTGTGCAGAAATCATACGTCTGTTTTGTGCATCGTATCCTATACGTGACGATTGCGCCACGGTGGTGCAATACCGATGGTTCGATAAGGGTAATTCTATGACATCACGGTGGTTGCGTAACTGCGTCGTAATACCATTTCACGGTGACGTCGTGGCTGACCGGAAGTCTGGGTCAACATATCTGCCGGTAGGCGGAGAAAGATAACTTTTCACTTTTCAAAAAAAGTTGCCCCAGATTAAATCCAAAGGTAAAAACTGTAATATATCAAGTCAAAATACAAAAATTAAAGTGTAATATATATATATATATATATATATATATATATATATATATTACATGATTACAACCATCGAACTTACACTCTGTGTCATTGGTGGTATTGGTCGTGACTACGTAGCAACAAAGCGCAAACAACATCCACACGGTTATCAACATGGCATGTAGATAAATTGGTGTTCCTGCGGCAGAGCTGTTCTGGTTAGTCCGAGGTCCAGAATGCGCCGGGTGTCCAAGTTGGCGGGTTTTATAGCACGCGCTGCTTTTTACTCTTTCTTTAAGATTCACCCCCATCATTTCCGGGTTGAAGCGTGGCGTCCCCACGCCGACCCTCATTATCCAATTAAAATCGCGTCCCGCGTTTCACTATCCAATTAAGATGGCGTCCCCACGCGGAGTCATTATCCAATTAAAATCGCGTCCCGCGCTCCATTATCCAATTAAAATCGCTTCCCGCGCTCCATTATCCAATTAAAATCGCTTCCCGCGCTCCATTATCCAATTTCCTGTTTACCGCGTACCCAAAGGTCAAAGGTCATGATTGACCGGAAGGTGGGGTCACGGGGTCAACAGTGACCGGAAGTTGGGGTCAAAGGTCATGCGGTCAAAGGTCAAAGGTCAAAGGTCAATTAGGATGAGGTCTAACCCCTAACTACTTACATGCTTTTGGAAAAAAAGTGGGGGGAGGGGCTGAAGCCCCCCCCCCCCGCTTCCGCGGCCCCTGCAATACATTCTGCTCACTCAACCATGAACATACAATATCAAAATTGTGTGTGGAGTGGCTAAATGATGGATAGTAATACAGCATAACACCATAAAATTCACCTAAAAACAACTTTTGCCCAATCTGAAAAACGACTCTTGTGACTTTCAAAAATGATCATTTTTAATTCAATCTTTATTTACTCATGCATGAATCAATCGATCAATCTCATTTTTTTCCAGAAGCTGCTTAATGAGTTTAGAAAACTACCTACGAAATATCATATTTCAAAATAATTCCGTTCAAAAGTTACAGCAATTTGATTTAGGGGGGACTTACTTTTTTTGTTGTGTATAGAAAAACATATAGGCCTATTCTTGTTATAAAAGTCTAAAAAACAAGTGCATATGTATACCCAGAATTATGTTTACAACCCTCGTAAATGTGATTTCATATTCATACTTCAATAATAAATGAAAAAAGAGTCAAACAATTATTAAAGGAATATATTCAGTATGAAGACCAGCAAGATGAAAAATGTCTCTTATTTACGTTATATAATGGGTGGGGGTGGAGTGTGAAACATAATTATTAAAGGCCTAATGATTGTATTAGTGTGTCAAATCTAACGCAAAATTAACCCCCCCTCCATATACCATTAACACCAATCGGAACCTGTCAATCCGTAGGCCTATATATCACGGACCTCCGGCCATGGCTATATCAAAATAAGAATTTCGGGCCATGATGTGATATGCGCTATACAAGAACCGCTTTATTATTATTATTATTATTAACTCAGCGACCGTCGAATGAATTGCATTCTAGTATAGATAATTAGAGCCTACTACACAACAAGATAACCTTGTTTCCTGAGTATTTTTCAAGGGGAAAACGAAATAAAGTTTTTGGTGCTTGGTTGTGAAACATGCATGAACTTTCTCCATATGGGAGTAAAAGAATGAAGTAATTAAATTCCCCTTTCACCCGGCTGATCTAAAATGAGGTAAGACGATGGTCAAAGCAGTGCCCCGCCCCCACTAAGAATATATATATATATAAAAATATGGGAAATAAAGAAAAGGACACTCAAACACAAAGTTGTTGTTGTTGTTTTAAATAGGTAAACTTAGTCAGTTTTTGGCTATTGTTGCCTTGTTAATTTGCTTTTTTCCAAAAACGGAATAATTTATTTTTTGAATCTATATCAGTGAGAAAAAATAAAGGAATTGAGGAAGAAAAGTTCTTAGGAAATCGTGCACGACCATCCCTCCTGGCCTGTATAGCACGTTATCCTGACAAGCCTGCTCGTTTGGACTATAGTTGGGAAAATAGTTTTTATACGCATGCGCGAAAAATGCCAATAGCTGCAAGAATGAAGATGTGATATGACACTTTATATTTCCCCAGTTGAAGAGTCGATCGTTTCCAATTCGTTTCCTATAGTATGCTACAATTTACAATGAATTTCCAGCTGAGAACAACAATCATGTGCTGTTTAGTATTAAGTACATTTCATTCAACTGGATTGTTATCAAGAGCAGGTAAGGTCTTCATTAGAATATAAATATCTCGATTTATCGTATTATTATATTCCAACATTAAAACCTGTTGTAAGTTTGGGTATAAATTCGAAGGATTTAACATAAATCCAGATTGGCTGTGAATAGTGACCAGCCTAATATTAGATTAAGATTCAAACCATTCGGAATTAAATATAAAGCAAGAAGATTTGAATTCAAATCATTTGAGACTTAAAAGATAATCCTAAAGATTAAAAATATATATGAAGATATCTAGGTAGAAAGATAGATAGCCGTAGATAGATAGAAATATATTGATAGGTATATAGATAGACAGATACATTACATAGATAGATAGGCCCGTATTCTAAAGTCGGGTTTAACTTAAACTCAGGTTTAAAGTTGTGGTTTAAGTATGGGTAGTCAATTGTTACATAAATCACTAACAGTAGAGATATCATACTTCAGCTCATTTGGCTCTCATATCATTCATAATTGTCTAGGAAGTATAAATAGATGACTGTCTTCACCATCGATGAATCAGGAAAGAGCACAGTAAACATAAGAAACATACAACTTAGATAAAAATTATGATACTTTTGGCTGCCCATACTTAAACCACAACTTTAAACATGAGTTTAGGTTAAGCCCGACTTCAGAATACGGGCCATAGAAAATAGATAAATAATTTATACTCAATAAGATGTGTCATGTGTGTTTGTGTGTGTCTGTCCAATTCTTTTAAATAGGTGTTGATGATTGCATGTATACACGTACCTTTTAAATTTTGTTTAAATCGGTAATACATTACATAATTTGGTTTGTAATCATGTTCGGAGCTTGGTTTTTTTTAAGGCTCAGCCTTTCTGCCACTCCTTATATATACTTTCATTTCTATCCGAGTAAAGTAATTTTTCATTCTTGGTTCTTTTCTGTTTGTATCGTTTTGCTTCCTATTAATGTCATAATTATTTGTATTGTATATTGTCTATGTTATTATGTCTTTTATGTTGTTTTTTAATGAAAGCATTAAATAAATGATTTGAATAGATAGATAGAGGGGGAGAGAGAGTGATAGAGAGAGGGGGAGAGAGGGGGAGAGAAAGAGGGAGAAGGAGAGAGAAGTGGAGAGAGAGGGATAATCTCTATGATAGGAAAATGAATATCATTATAGGCTTTTCATCGACAAAATGATCGTAACGAAATGAAGTATATTTATAAATATCGGCCTATATTGAAATTATAATTTTCTCTGAAACGAAGTTGATATCATTATCCATATGGCCAATTTTCATCAAACAATGACAACGTTTGATTGGTGTACTGTTGACCGAGTAAAAAATAACCAAAAGGTAACTATCAAAAACACTTCCACGCACTTGGCAGATCGGCGATATCGATTTTTCACAAGAAAAAATTAAATGGTTTTATCCATTATGCTATTTCTGGCAATCGATAATCAAAATGACGTTCGTGGCTTGAGGATGAGGTTGCTATTGTTATAAGCACGAGTTTTATGAAAAAACTCAAGTTATTACTCAATGAAGTAACCAGTTTCATGATGGGTTTGTAAATTCATCTTAGGTCCTCACTAATATACTGCACTGGCCTATTTTCCCCAAGCGCTAAGTTCATGTCTTGCCCAATAATTATTTTTCGGGTTTTTTAAACTCTAACTCCAATACTATGAACAAAATAATAATAAACGCATACATTTTTAACAGCTGGACAAAACGGAAGTCTTTTATTATTTAGGGCCAGCTCCCGTGTATGATTTGTTTACGGGGATGGGGTGGGGTACGTGGACCGTGAACAAGATGAATTCAATATGTCATCTTATTCTAAATTGAATAAATGAAACGGATCCCAAACTCATTTTATGTTCTTCTATTTCCTTCCTCATTTTGTCCCCCTTTCTCTTCTCAAATTTTTCCTTTGAAACGTCAAATTCTTGTCAAATGCTAACTTATATATGTTGGGATCAAATTGTGACATTCTTGTATGATTATATCACAATTTCTTATTCACCTGCAGAATTCAACCACGAGTCCGCCATTTTCACGCCAGTCAACACACGACGCTGCCTTCTAAACCACGTGATCGCCACCCACCAGCCAATGACGTCCCTCGATTGCGCATCTTTGTGTAGCATGACGGAATCCTGTGTGTCGTTCAATACACGAGCCTATGAGAGTGTCTGCGAGTTGAACAGCCGGGCTATTCGTCATGCGGATGTTGCTGATAATGATTTGATTGCTATCGATGGATGCGAATATTTCCAAAAACAGTAACCCACAGGAAGCCCCAGTGCCTGTGTCAGGGGCGGATCCAGCTTTCGCCAATAGGGGGGGCCGAAAAATATTTTCATCAACATTTTTCTCGATTGGCCGCTATAATCTGATTTTTTTTTTTTTTGGGGGGGGGGGGTTCAGGGGGTAGTCCTTACTAGAGACTGAAGTTTTAAGTATATGTTAGTTTTTATTGTTATAAACAAGATAAGGTATCTCATGTGGTCTTAATATATAATGCGAGCGCGAAGCGCGAGCTCAAATTCTTTGATATTTTATGTCCTTAGACCTGAAGATTCTGAGGAGATTTTATAATCATGAAAAAGATAAGTATCCAACTAAACAATGCGAGCGCGAAGCGCGAGCTGAAATTTTATCATAGTAACGTGAAAAGGGACTCAATTAGGACTGTTTTTAGTGATTAATGAAGAGAATACAAGTATCACCAATTAAATAATGAGAGTGCGAAGCGCGAGCTCAAATTTTTTTATATTCCGACCTGAAAACTGGACAATCTAAGCGCGTTTTTATTTAAATACAGAAAAGGCTGTGTGTCTCAAACAAATAAATGCGAGCGCGAAGCACAAGCTCAATTGTTTTATATACTGACATGATAAAGGAGCATTTTGACAAAATTTGGTAAGAATTTCCAAAAAGGATAGGTAACTCACAAATCAAACAATGCGAGCGCTCAGCGCGAGCTGAAAATATTGATATAAACAATTTGTGTAAAACAAACAAAATAATTAAAGCTTGATGCGAGCTAAAATATTGTGTGCAAATTGATTTCAGATCTGGATATATAAGTGTCATTTAATCCTCTTGAATGGGATTCATTGGCACAGGCAATGCGAGCGCAAAGCGCGAGCGAAATTTTTTATATAAAGTTCTTTTTCCAATTCTTCCCCTCACCCTTTTCTTGTTTCCTTTCGGGGTCGGGCCGGCCGTTACGAGGTTGTAAATTACACATCCTGGGTATGATACCTCTTTCCTACTTTTCTTTAGTGTTTTTCCTATAGTACACTTTTTCTGCAGGTTGTCAAAAAATAGGGGGGGGGGCCGGGGCCGGCTCGGCCCCCTCCTGGATCCGCCCCTGTGTGTCTGTTCGAAGGACTTATATTATGAATTTTAAGGAGTATCAAAAGATTGCACAGTTATTATTAAGTTATTTTGTTTGTTTATGAAAAGTAGTTTTCTATCCCCGGGTTTTCTATAGGCCCGATTTCTATGATATATTGTATTTTCACCTTGTTTAAAAGCCATTGAAAACTACATTTTTTTGTAGACTTATATTCGCGGACGAATGAAATAATCTTGATGCATATACATGTATATTTTAAGGCATCATTGATATTTGTTCAGGACAATGACAAGTTAACATGATTGTATATTGTCAATTTATAGTCAACGTCAGGTTAAGTGGAAAATTATGAACACAAATTACCAACATTCCTAAACGAGAATCAATCGTAATTTAAAAAAAGAAATTCACCATTGATTGATGCGTAATAATGATAATTTTGATAAGAGGAGGTATTATATCTTTTATGATTTCCATTATTGACAAAAATGAAACTCGGCTGTCAGTTGGTTTTGAAACAATTTGTTCAGATATACACACGTGCATTATAAAAAAGACGTTTGGAGATTATAAACCATACGCAGAATTTAAATTGTGCTGAAAAATTTGAATGAAATTAAAATGTCAGTTCTGATTAAATTGTACCACTAGGATTTCTATTTGTCTTTCTAATGAAATAAGAACTAGGACAGATATACGCATTTGTCATATTTAGCCTATATATTATTTACAACATAAATGGCATATGGCGACTATGAGAAATTGTATCGCTACATGTATATGAATCACTCTTATTCATTCATTAATCCATACATTGGAAATTATTTCATTCATTTGTTCCTTCAATCATCCATCCATTCATTCGTTCATTCATTCATCAATCCATTCATTCATTTGGTCAGACGCCCTTTCAATCGTTCTTCCATTCCTTCATCCATCTAACCTTTACCAATTCTGTTGCTTGTTCGCTCTTTCATTCATTCAAGAATTGACTCGTGCACTTATTCAAAGTTATATGATTTTACAGAGTAATTATCTTCATTCATCCACCCATCCTTCCATTTCTCCATCCATTCATCCACCCACCCACCCATCAATCCATTCACTTCTGGCAGCTATCAGAAGAAAGCTGAAATTACCTTTAAAGATACTAAAAATAAAGTGGTGCCTAAATCCCACTACCATATATCAAGGACCTCTGGCCATTCTCTTCTGTTTTTTCAATGATATAAAAAGGTTACCAACACAACATGATTTCAAATCCACCTTTTGAGGTAATAAAAATCTATATTTGCACATGAAAGACAACAAAAAAGCATAAAAAAACAACTTGTAACACAAGGGGCCCGTAACACAAAGCTTAGCAATGATCATAGAACATTTCTCTACGATTGATTCCATTGACTACAATGTACAATCAATTGTTAGAATCAAGCGCACAATTAATTGCAAACCTTTCTGTTACAGGACCCTGAAGATCTTTTCAACTCGGACCAAACTTAAAAATACAACTACAATCTGTGGTTTAAAAAAGGGCATTCCCTAGCTACAATTCTGATTGTCAGGTCTATTTAGGCATGGTTGAGAGACAGGGAGAAAAAAATATTCTACTTCTTCAACCCAGCAGCTTTTAATATATAGTTACACCTAAGTAACCTATTAAAATACTTTGAAACCAGGCAATTTTTCTTACATTTTTTGGGGCTGCCTACTGCATAAAATCAGTGATATTGGAGTATTTTTCAGGGCTCTTTGAGCTATTTCCGAGGTAAAATCGTCCTGAGCCCTCTGCTAGTATTTTTTTTTTTACATGACTTACATGACGCAGAATGCAGTGTAGGCTACCTATAGTCAAACAAAGGTAATATAATAGCTGGACCTCAAAATGGCGTAGAATTGATAACCAGCTCTTCATGTTTAACAATGCAAGAAAAATATATGAATAAAAAAAAACAATGCTGCAATTTTGACTACATTGTCTGATGTTCAATGCTACATTTTTAGCATAAATCCATGCAGGTCAAATGTCATGGCCCTGGGAAGCAGGGGTGACGCACCCCCAAAAGATTTCCTTGAGGGTGCTGCGTGTATCATTCTCCATAGGCAGCACCCCCAGTTATTCCGGGAGATGTGTAAAATGGAAACATGTAACGAAAATGACCTTCATTTTGTAATGAACCCCCGGGGGCCACTTCCATTGACGAGTGGATACCATGCGCGACCACGGGGTCTTGAAAAGCACCCTAAACACGTATTTTCCATATTCTGAAAATGCACCCCTTAACAAGTATTGGCGTGTGAAACCCTACCCTTAACAAGTATTGGAAACAAATACTATTGGCAAGTATTCCCAGAATTGAGCCCCTGAACAAGTACAGCGATGTATTTTCCATATTCTGAAAATGCACCCCGTAGCAAGTATTAGAAACAAAACGATGCTCTTGGCAAGTATTTCTTGAAATGAACCCGTAAACAAGTACAACGATATTTTATTGTTATGTCACGGGTCTGTCGATCGTCGGTTTTACCTTTACACACCATTATTTTGGTTTAGTACGGCCCCACCTTTCACACCTCGTGCAAATCGGACTCTAAACACGTAGTGTTGGGGCAAAAAGGACATTCTTTATAAAACATTTTGATTTTGTTTTATCATCCCCGCATATTTGACCCTAAACACGTATATTTTTCAGAGCGAAATAGATACCCTTTTTTCAATATTTTTGTGTTTTTGACACCCTTATCACGTTACGTACGCAACGTGCCCTATCTTGAAAAAGACATCCTTTTTACATGTTTTTTTGGTCGTGCATGGTATCCACTCGTCAATGTAAGTGGCCCCCCCCCCCCCGGGAATGAAACCCCTTTTTTATGCTTTTCAAATTCATTGGTCCCAATATGACCTTTATTTGTAAGTGAAAAACTTTTTTTTGAATTTTTATGCTTTTCAAATTTACATCAGCACCCCCAGTGAAAAATCGTTCCCAGGGCCCTGTCGACTGTACAATGCATAACATGCATATCAAAGTGTACAAACAAAAAAGGATGCATAAAAAAAAAATCATCAGATTACTAAAATTATGTTGATTACATGTCACTCACACACAAACAGAGAGTATAAAAGATTTTGTTAGCTGCTGCTGATTCCTATTAAAATGCTTTAAAGCTGACCATTCTAAGCTGATACAGTTTCCCATCATTATTTGCAGTCACTGACTTGAAATCTGTAAAAGGTTACATGTAAAGTACCATATAATATAATATTACTTGTTTGTTTCAAAGGATGTAATTATACTGATGAATAGCGCCACCTTCTGGTGAATATGGGAAATTGATCTTTCTCTCCTGAAGAGATTACAATGTACCTTCATGCATTCATTGGCTTAACAACACAAACCTAAGCGATTAATCTTAAAGCTGATCTCTACTATTAAGTATACATAATGATAAATGCAATCGACCATACATCAGCCTTTTGATTAATTTCTAAGATTTGTGGTACGGGGCCAAGAACGTCCATACTTAATTAAAGCAGCCTATAGATGTAGTAGACACTTGTGGTCCCCCTGCTAGCACATTTTTTCTAAATTTCACCACAAGATGGCGCTATTCATTTTCAATAATGCTAATCAATGTCGTATATTGAGAGAGTCTTGCCAATCCAAGTTTTGTCAACCCACTGAGCCCATTGCCTGAAAAGTGTTTCATGAACAACTGGGCAGCATTTTTCTGAAAGGACGTTTGATCCGACTAAGTCTGTTCAATCCGATAATTTGGTGGATTCACCATCTATCGGTTGATAGGCCGAAATTCGCAATGCCTCATGGGAATTATCATCATCTGTTGCATGCTAGTGCATGCATGCCATCATGCTGCGATGGCCGACACATCTGAACTGGCTTGTATATGCTGTTTAGCAGTGTCCAGGAGGGAGATAAATTTGCCACAGATTTGTTTACCAAGTTTAGACCGTTTTCGGTGAATTCTTCCTCTAATTTTGCCAAATCTTTTTCGTGTTTGAAGCTTCACAGTCACAATACAATAGCACCGTATGCTACCTATGCACGATGTCGACACCCGAACTTTGGCCCTGTTTGTTGCAATCGATAGATGGCCCACCGCATTGTGAATCCACCGAATTACAGCAGTAATGGTGCCTCTTAGCCAATCAAATACAAGTTTACCCAACTCTTTCAATAGACGACACTGGTGCGTGTTTCATAAAGGAGTTGTAACTTTGCCATTATGGCATCTACCATGGAAACCTTGATTCTGATTGGCTGCTGAGCCCTGTTACCATGGTAGTTGCCATAATGGCAAAGTTACAACAGTTGTAAGTCCTTTACGAAACAAGCCCCTGGTGCGTGTTTCATAAACCTGTATGTAAAATCGTGCATGACTTTACAAACGACATGAACAAAGCTATCTGCATAGAGACACATCACGTACCGCAAGAGTCACCAGCACCCTATCACATAAAGCTGTTCGTTAGTTAAGAGCAGCTTTAAGAATGACTGGTGAACCTTTCTTACACACTAAACCATCGCCAATGGTGTATACCGTTTACCAAAAGAGAGGATCACCAGTCGTTCATTACTTACGAACAGCTTTATGAAACACCCGCCTGATGTCTACGATTGACTGCATTGATTATTTTACATGATCAAACTTAAAATTGAGCCTAAAATTCAATGGCCAAGTATTACGTCACAGGGCCCATAGGTATGTAAAGTCATTCATAACTTACAAACAGCTGCACGAAACACCCGCCGGTTAGGTGTTTCATAAAGCTGTTATTAAGTTACGAGCAGCTTTACGAACGACTGGTGATACTTTCTTAGACCCCAAATCAACATCAATGAGAATGTGGCGCTTTAATATTAAAAAGAATAATCATATAGGATTTATATAGCGCACATATCCACCTTGTTCGGTGCTCAAGGTGCTCCTATATTACCCCGGCTAAGCTAGTCTCCCTGGGGCCCGTTGCAGAAAGATTTGTGTTTAAACGCAAGCCAAAAGTTCAATCGCAAGTCCCAAATGTGCGCTTTTGATTGGTTGAAAGTCAAGTTGCGATGATTTTTAGAGTTGCGATTGATTGCAACTCTTTCTGCAACAGGCCCCAGGGGCTCCTGTTCCTGTGCTCAAAGCTTTACTACAAGCTTGGCTTACCAGTCGTTTGTAAAATCGCTCGTAACTTACGAACAGCTTTGCGAAACACCAACCTCAAGTCAATATACTATTCCTATATAGCACTATCCTTGTTTAGTTTGGAAGTAATTCTGCATTTAGTTCACATAGTTGTACTAAGAAACCATCGTTGGGTCCAATCTCCCGTTTTTTCCTGACTGCCCACGTTGCTTCCTGAGCGGTCATTCCACGTCTGATCATAAGGTATGCGATGGCCACCGTCGCCGACCGACTGAATCCCACAACGCAGTGAATCAACACCTTGGCTGGAAAGAAAATAATAAAAATAAATGATAAAACCTAGCTTACCAAATCAAAGTTACCTCAACTCCGCATTGTGCCACTAACTATTAAAAAATTAATTATCTTTTTCAAACAAACACTGAAAATTCCAGGAATTAAAATGAAATTATACCTGAAAGCTACAATTGATATTTCTGATAATCTATTTTGTCAAGAATGTCAATGTCATATATTATGCCTTGAGTTGGAGTAAATATGTAAAATGTAAAACCTTTTAAGGTTTTACATTTTGTGGGTAAGCAAACATGGTCAAATACATTGGAATAGATCAGTTTGAAAGAGAATGATAAAGTGTTATGTGTAGTTTGGTTGATTTATGCTCTGTTCATGGTACCCCTAAATATCCTTCACCGTTCTTGCATTTTGAAAAGCTATCCTCCAGTGTTCCCCCTTCCTAGAACAAGGAAAACTAAAAGCTCTGCAGTGGAACCTACTCTCTTGCTGTGCACAAGATATTCATCAAAGAACTGAACAGCAGTACATAAGTGCCACCCCCCATCAAAATATTCCCATGTCCCCCTTCCTAAAAGCGGGAAAACTCAAAGTGCTGCAGTGAAACCTAACCTATTGTGCAAGAACTTCATCAATGAAATGAACTACCAAAGTGCTGCTTGTGGCCCCCTTCAAAATTCTCCAGTGTCCCCCTGCCCACATGTAGATCCATGTGGAGCATTGTGGCCCAGTGGATTAGTCTTTGAAACAGAGGGTTGTGGGTTCGAATCCCAGCCATTGCGTAATTTCCTTCAGCAAGAAATTTATCCACATTGTGCTGCACTCAACCCAGGTGAGGTAAATGGGCACCAGCAGGATTCATTCCTTGAATGCAATGAGCACTGAAAGGCAGCTCGAGCTAAAGCCCGGGAAACAATAATAATAATAACAATGCGCCTCGTAATAGAATATTTCTAGATAGATGGCGCTATATAATTGATTGATTGATGAAAAATTAACGACACTATCAACACATGCGTGTCATATAAGTGTCAGACAGTTAATCTGGAAAGGTTACAGTACAAATTACCCTAATGCAACTTTACAAAGGAACAGGATGATAAAATAGTAATTATCAGTAATAAATTAATAGGTTAACTACTTCCCCGGGATAACTTCCCTACTCTTTACGAAAAGAGGAGTAGGTTTTTTAACGTGCAAATGGTGTGACTCTCCTTTACACAGGACCGACGGCTTAGAGTCTCCTCCGAAAGACTAGATGGCGCTATATAAATGCATATTATTATTATTATCCAGGAAAAATAAAAGAACTGTATAAATGAAACGTACCCTCTTGTTGTGCAAGTACTTCATCAATGAACTGAACGGCTGTACCAAAGTGCTGTTTTAGGTTAGCCCTGGGCTCATCAGAGACGGGAAGACCACAGTATTTGATGTTTGCATCCTAGAATGATGAAGAAAATAATAAAAGAAACAAATCTTAATAACAATAAAAAGCATTTAGCGCTATCTATCAAGAACTAATCTATTCCAAGGCGCAATATATATTATTACCCCAGCTTAAGCCCGAGCTGCCTTCCAGCGCTCAGCACATTCAACAAATTAATCCTGCTGCGTACCCATTCACCTCACCTGGGTTGCGTGCAGCACAATGCGGGTAAATTTCTTGCTGGAAGAAAACACGCCTTGGCCGGGAATCGAACCCACGCCCCTCTGATTGAAAGACGCGATTCGTAGCCACTAGACCACAACACCCCAACATCTTGAAAGACCTTTCAACGATATTGGAAGCCAAAATAATTATTATTTGAAAGGAATGGAGAAGTAGATTACAACAAAACAATGCTCTTATCTGCTGAATATTTAACTTTAAACACTCCTGAAACACTTTGTGAACCTTAAAATGGGATTTCCTGTGCCTCTTAATAACCTGAATTCATGGTACGTCAGCGTCACCAATTAAAGATTATGGGCATTTTTATGACTAGAAAAGACCATTTTAAATTTTGGTTTTTCAAATGAAAAAAAAAAACCTTTTGGAAAAAACAAGTATTATACAAAATCATGAAAGGATTCGAGGAAGGCCTCACGTCACATTTGCTGGTCTTGGCCTAGAGCCAAGTCAAGTGTACTTTGGTAACTTAATAACAATAATAATGATAATAATAATAGCTGGTTTTTATATAGCACTTTTGGCCCGATGATACAATATGCTGCTACTACTACCCCCGCTTTAGCTCGAGCTACCATCACTAGTGCTCAGTGCATTCAAGGAATTAATCTTGCCGATCACCCATTCACCTCACCTGGGTCAAGCGCAGCACAGTGTGGATAAATTTCTTGCTAAAAGAAAAGATGCCATGGCTAGGGTTCGAACCCACAGCCCTCTGTTTGGAAGGTGAGATTCAAAACCTTGTGACCACAACGTGCCAAAACTTACAACATAATATGCTTGATTTGTATCAACCCGAAACATCCTCGCCGGGCCTTCAGCACAGTTCAACACATGAGTAATACCTAGGTCTGCAAGCTTGTTCAGATCCCTGGCTATTTCTCTGAGAAAAAAATGTGAAGTAAACACTGTCAGATTAAAATAGAATAGCAACTCAGTCGATTGATCAACCATATATTTATTCCACTCAAACTCTATAAGAAAAAAAAATCACCAATACAGAAAGAAAACTTTGAGCATTAGCCAAGATACCTTACATCATAACACCAACAATATTCCACTTTCACAACAAATGCATCAGAATTTTTAGGAGATGTGAAATAAATTTACAAAAAGAAAGAAAAAAACAAACTAAAACAAAACAAGCAATATCTAAAGGCTTTATTCATTTACCCCTGGCTTGGCCGCACACATTGTATGCACCTCTTTCTACTCCTTAGGCCCAGGGGAACATTCTAACAAGAGTTTCTAAATTCAACTGCCTCACATACATGTACTTAATTGCATCCTACAGAGTCCCCATTTAACACCTGGGTGGAGAGTTTCAAAGTGTGGATCGATGCCTTAAAAAGGGCAGGAGGACATGACAGGAATCAAACACATAACCCTCTGATAACAAAGCAAGTCTCAAAATGGCTGAAACATCACAATGCTATGGAAGCTTAAAATTGCCACCCAGATGTTCAGATAATAATCTCGTCATGTCTACAACCCTTGAAAAAAGATGATGAGATTACAAGATCTTGGATCTCGTCATGTCTACACCCTGTGGGAGAGATGATGAGATGACATGATCTGGGATCTCGTCATGTCTGCATCCCATGGGAGAGATGATCAAATGACAAGATCTTGGATCTTATCATGTCTACATCCCGTGGGAGAGATGATCAGATGACAAGATCTTGGATCTCATCATGTCTACATCCAGTGGAAGAGATGATCAGATGTCATGATCTCGTAACTCGTCATGTCTACATCTTTTAGAAGAGATGATCAGATGACATGATCACGGATCGAAGATCTTGTCATCTGATCATCTCCTCCACAGGATGTAGACATGACGAGATCCAAGATCTTGTCATCTGATCATTCTTCTCCCACAGGATGTAGATATGATGAGATCCAAGATATTGTCATCTCATCATCTCTCCTACAGGATGTAGACATATCTCGTCATGTGGACATTTTTTTCTAAGGGATGTAGACATAACAAGATTATTATCTGAACATCTGGGTGGCACTTTTAAGCTTCCATACAACGCTTCGATAAATTATTCAATAGATTGACTTATAGTTAAGAACATGCAATGTAAATATTTTCTATTATATAAGTTGAAAAATAATTGTCATGAATTTCATTAAATTCCAAAATCAAACTCCTCCCTCGTTCTCCATCCCCCCCCCCCCTCCCCTCATCCACCTTCTTCTCCTTTACAGACCATTATACTGCCAATCATCGCCTTGTGTAGTTTGTTGGAAGGCAGATTAAAATGAAATCAAACAAAGAAATCATCGGCCCAATTTCACAAAGATGGTTTTGAATTGACGCCTGTTGTCATGGTCAACCACGCTAACTGAGTCCACTGTTTTGAATTAAAGGGGAATCCAACCCAAATAAAAACTTGTTTTTATAAGAAAAAGAAAAATCAGACAAGTTGATAGGTGAAAGTTTGAACAATATTGGACAAACAACAAGAAAGTTATGAATTTTTAAAAGTTGTAAATATTGGTAATCACTACACCCATGGAGACTTCAAATTTGCCACATATGGGATGTCATAGTGATGTAAGGCAAGGACTACTCTTCCATGTACTCCAATACATATTATGGCTAAAATGTCATTTTTCCCAAAAGTTTTATTTCAAATTATATTTTTCTTTCATGAGGACATAAAACAATATACTACCTGGATTATATTTAGATTACTGCCCCAGGGGAATGGGTACTTATGAGAAAACCACAAATCCCTGATAATAAAGTACATGGCCTATGGGAAAGTTGTCCTTGCCCCTTGTCATAATATACTTACCCAGTTGCCAATTTGAAATCTACATACTATTAGTGATCTCAATTTTAAAGCAGCTATAACTTTCTTATTGCTTGTCCGATTTCTTTCAAACTTTGCCCATTCTGTTTAATTTATTTTTCTCCTTCTCAACACAACATTTTATGGCCAAGGCTGGATTTCCCTTTAAGGATTCCTCCTACAAACACTAGAATTAAATGGCACACTTGGACAAAAGCACGCATCAGCATTGGATATTTTTTAACATACACGGTAAACAAGCGTAATTTATACAGGAAATCTGCATAAACCATGGGTTTAACTGAAGGTTTTCAAAACCACCTTTGTCACTTTGGGCCATTCTGACTATCAAGACTTACTCTCCACCAACAAACACACGATCATAAACTTCATTAACGTCACAGCTTGGTTCGTACAGGAATCCCACACCAGCCCTGCACAGAGACTCCAGTTCTTCCGGAGTACAGGAAGCGCTCTTGGTTGCCATAGTGAGAGGATGATGACTGAAATAACTGAGTGAAAAGAATAACAAACATTTACTAAGTATCATCATAAGTAACACAATTTTTGATCTGATTTGTTTTGATTCAACTTTTGATTATTCAGAAATTGTTCACATTTCCAGAACTTTATTTGTTCAAACCCACCTACCATCACCTGTTCACTGCAACCACCCTGCCAGTGGGGAATCTTACATGTAGGACTATGGTATGCCAATGCAGTACCCATCATACATTAAAGAATTTCATTAAAATATCACTTTTGTGACCAAAATACTAATTTCCATACAGTTGCAATTCATTCTCATATAAAGTAACATGCAAATAATTTTTGTATTCATCAGAGCACTCAAAAACTTGACTTTTGGGCATATTTTGCATACATCATCTATTGGTGGACAGTAAAATTTCAAGAAAATTGTCATTTTTCAATCTCTATTTTCAATGTAAAATGAAATAATAAAAATAATTCAATTTACTTCTGGGTCAATTGATATGAATAGCTGCAATGGATACTGATTATGTAAAAATGAAATCAAGTATTTGTTCTCAAGAACAAGAGAAAATAAGCCTAGAATTGCCAACCTTATTTCACTACACAGGGAGTAGTAGAGAACCTTGTTTGTTCATTGAATGAGTGCCTACCATTAGATTCAATGGGAACTCTGCCTTGGTTATAAAATGATGTGTGGGATAGGAGAAACTTGAGGCAGAATGGTGAAAGTTTGAAAAAAAAAATGGTGAAAACAATGTTTTTAAGGTTATTGTCTGATATTTATCACATTTTCACAAATCTAAAAGCTACTTGTCACTCTGAATCTGATATTTTTTTACTTGTCCTCATCTAAGACTAAATATAAATTCAACTTTTTATTTCCCTTTTAAAGCAAAGAATAATTAATTTGTGAATAAACATCCCACTAACATTAGAATGATTAGGCTATTTGAACACAAAGCAGATCTTTTGAATAGATACTTCCTCCTTTCCCTCTCCTAGTCTATTCCAGACACATCCCCCTTTTCTAAAAAAATGTTTGTTTTTGTTTGCATTAAGTACCGTAACTAAATAACTGACCTTCCCAGTTGGTACTAAAAAACCACGGCTAGAGCCTAGAGGCTAGACTAGAGCCAGAGGCTAGAGTGTGAATCCCTAGTCAGTAGCATGATAATATGATAAATATGCATAATTGAAACGCTTTTGAATACAGGCCATCTGTTGTGGTCTGACTTCCTGACTTCATTTCCTAATCTTTAATAAAGTTACTAATACTAACTCTTAGCGCTGCAATTCCGCGGGCGCAGCGGAGCTCCATGGAGTCGAGCCATGCATTGCTAATTGGGTGGGCCAGAGTGTCGGCCAAGCGACTCGAGAGGCTCAGCTCCGAGCCTCCGCTACACAGCAAAATTGAAATGGAGAAGCTTTACCATGTTTACTGCATTTCCTGTAAACTAATCGTTAGAAAGCCAGCCAAATAAAGAGTCATCTACTCACGAATTGTCTCCCTGCAAACAGGTCCTTCCAGCATGTCCGATAAAACACCGTCAAAACGCCAAATCTTAGCCTTTGGCTTTGACTTTTTTGGCAGAAAATTCTGACGGCCGCTGCCTTTAGTCTCACAATATTGCGCAATGTTGATATTCCTGACCCAATGAACGTAGAGGGCTCTGTCTGCAATCGATGCTTGATGACGGACAAAACCTCTCACTTTGAGTCTTCCTTTTCTTTTCTCTTTTACTTTCATAACCCTTGGGGTCAGGGCACTGGCGTACCTAGGATTTTCCAGAAGGGGGGGGGGGGATTTTTTGGAGGATATTTTGTCCGCGAAAAAAATTGACAAGCAAAAAAAAGAAAAAGTCTTCAAGTTCAAAAGAGGGGTTCACGTCTGTTTTTATTGCATTTTTACATTACAAATTATTAATTTGGCTTCCAAAAGGGGGGGGGGGGCGTCCCCTTTATCAGTTGTGACTCGTTAGGGGGTAGGGATACGTCCCCTGCATGAGTTGTGACTCGTCAGGGGGGCAGTCTGCCCCCCTTAGGTACGCTAGTGGGTCAGGGGCGGCGAAACCAGGGGCACTAACACTTGCCCCCCCCCCCCCTATCCGTAGGGAGAAATGCGCTTTTTCAAAATGGAAAGTGCCCGTTTTTCAAAATGATATGTGCCCTTTTTAAAACAAAATACCTTTGATTTGAAATAAAAACATTAGGTTAGAAATTCACAAAATCTTTGGCTCAAAATCTTTGGCTAATTAAGGTACTCATTCTGTTCTTGGTTACAAAACGTGCTTAGAATGTCATATTTTTAGGTTGGAATATCACAAATTTTCAGCTCGTGCTTCGCACTCTTCGCATCTCTTTGATAAAAAACCCTTCTTGGAATGTTTGATTTTCAGGTCCTATTGGTACATGAATTAATGACCAAAATTTGAGCTCGCGATTTACGCTCGCAACTTCTCGCAAGGATGTTCTTTTAAAAGGAATGCGCGATAATTGTCCAAAAAGCGAGTTTCACAACTTCAGGTTTGAACATGTTTTTCCAAACCGCTCGCTCTAGGAAAAAAACATAAATAGGCCTATGTAGGTCTAGTTTATCAATCAGAAATCACTTGAAATGTCTTTGCTCAACTAAATTACTACACTTGAACACACACATTTATCAGGGGCGCTGCGTATGTTATTTAACATTGTCAGCACCTCAGGAAAGCCGGTTGACAAGCAAAAAATAAAAAAAATGAATAAATAAAAATGGTAATTGCTGCCAAAATGAAGGGGGTTTGAGAGCAATGACAGTACTTTCTTTCTTTTTTTTTAGCTCGTCATTTTTTTCTGAACAAACCCCTACATAAAACATGTTTAATAGAGAAAGAAAGAAAGAACGAACGAAAGAAAGAAAGAAAGAAAGAAAGAAAGAAAGAAAGAAAGAAAGAAAGAAAGAAAGAAAGAAAGAAAGAAAGAAAGAAAGAAAGAAAGAAAGAAAGAAAGAAAGAAAGAAAGAAAGAAAGAAAGAAAGAAAGAAAGAAAGAAAGAAAGAAAGAAAGAAAGAAAGAAAGAAAGAAAGAAAGAAAGAAAGAAAGAAAATAAGGAAAAAAAGTAAGCAGATAAGGGGGAAAATATTATTGTTTGGCTTGAGAGATTGCAGGACAAGTGTCTTTTTTTTTACTGATCTTCCTTATTTCACTTGCCATAATGATTAGCTGTTATGATTGCGGGCAACAACGGGAAGATAAGAGAGTGCTCTGTTTATTTTTACCTTTTTATTTGAAGGGCAAGGTAGTTCACCCATCCAAACTATACAGTAATTGATTTGAATAAAGAAGAAAAACAATCAGGCTCTATAGATTAAATGCCTCATCAAAATCGGAAGAAATCAAGATAACATTTTAAAGCTTTAGACAAACACATTCCTTTCACAAAGAGTGACTGAGCATTACAGCAGCGGTGTAACAGGGGTCGGTGGCCAGGGGGGGGGGGGGGGCAAGATCCAAAAATTTCCCGGTCATATCATGGTATGAACAGGCGTAATGGTGTAATGAGGCGACTATTTTGAGAAGGCCAGATATTGCGTATCGGGCAGAATTTATCTTTAAAAACAGTTGCGAGCGAGCGAAGCGAGCGAGCAAAAATTTGGACCTTTTTTATACAAAAATCAAATTTTGTGATAGATTTAATTTGACATGATATCCAGAAAATAATATATTTCACTCTTCTCTCTTTAGATTCCTTTTTTGTGGTCTACGCCACTGTGAACAGGATTCTTTGTGGAAGTAGCGTGAACAGTAAAAAAAAGAAGATAAAAAAACAGGGGAGCAGTATAGCATATGTGCTAAAAAGCTGCTTTAAATAAGTCCCGAGCGAGCGAAGCGAGCGAGAAAAAAAAATCACCTTTTCATGAGAATCTAACTTTGAGCTATTTTTTTACATTATATTCAGTAAATAAAATCATATATTCTACACTTTTCCTTTGCTTTTCTTTCCTCTTTTTTTATTATTCTTGTTTGTAGAACTTTTGGGGGCCATGGCCCAACCCTTCCATACGCAGTGCTGTGCGTTTGGGGTCCGGGCGGAGCTCCCGGAACTTCTTGATATCAAAGCCATTTAAACCTCGCAGATTGCCGCTATTTTAATCAAATCGCGGTCATACAGAATATAGCTTTTATACAACACATTTATTCAACCCGGTTGCATAATGAACCAAATATTTTTAAGGGGCAAAACATAGCAATGTGGGAAAATTTGTAAAAAAAAGTCGCCAGCATGCAAAGCGAGCTGGAAAAAAAATTGCCAATTGAAATTAAATTCTAATTATGTGATAGCTTTTTCCATTATATTCAGCAAATATTACATTTCATTGTTTTCATTCATTTCATTATACGTTGTCTCCTACAACTTCTTTTATTTTCTCTTGGGTGTGGAACCAAGATCCCCCCGCGCCTGTATGCCAGTGATTGATTGTGATTGAACGAGGGGGGGGGGGGCGTTATAGAGCCATTTGAAGGTTATAAATGAAGAGCCCCTACTGCGTGGGGTCTGGGGCAAAGCCCCGGTAGCTTATTTGCATAAAATTTAGCAAGCTTATAACACAATGTTGTATGCAGTCCATCTTTTTTCCCGCTCTTTAATTTCAATCATCGGCAGCCCGGTCGTGTTATTATGTTTTTTCCTTGTCCCTTTTCTTTCCCAATTTAGCTTTTGACTAACCCTCTCTACCTTCATTTCCCGCTATTGTTTGCCATTTTTTCATCTTTTAATTCATTTCCCACCTTGCTATTGCATTACATAGGCCTATTTCGGAATGATTTGTTCTTTCTCAAATGTTCTTCTTTCGTACATTTTCCCGCTTTCCTTCCTTTTCCTTTTCCTATTTCGGAATGATTTGTTCTTTCTCAAATGTTCTTCTTTCGTCATTTTCTTTTCCCTTTCCCTTTCCTTTTCCCCTTTCCTTCCCCTTTCCCTTTCTTTCTCCCTCTTTTTTTTTCTTTTTCCCGTTTTTCTTTTATTTTCCCGGTGAAATTTGCCAGGGGGGCAACTTGCCCCCCTGCCCCCCCCCGCCTGTTACGCCACTGCATTACAGCCGGGCATAGAGGTCCCATAGTGGCTCAATGGTAGTGCGCCCGCCTGAGGGAGTTCGTGGGTTCGATCCCCGGCCGAGTTTATACCAAAGACTGTACAAATGGGACCTTCTGCCTTCTTATCAGGCGCTCGACATAAATTATGAGAATGAAGAAGGCCTAATGCAAAGCTCACTGATAGTGGCTTCCCTGGGTAAATAAGAGATGTTATCAGTTTTTATTATAATAAGACTTTGATTCTGTTGTAGGCTACATTAATTTTGTATTCGGCAGAAATAAATGTCTAATCCCATGTCACTTAAATATAATGTGTTTAATTTTATCTCCTAGGATTTTTTTTTCCTTCAAAATATAGCAGGGCCTACGTGTCCCAAAATGTGCCTGATAGTGTGTTCACACTCACAGTGTGGACAAACAAAAGGGCGATTCCATGCTAGAAAAATCAGCCATTCTCACAACATTTTTCAACCTGCTGTCCAAATGAACGAAGAACTTCAATTTGCTTTGTGGTAATATTAAAGTACTACTGGGTAGACATGCAAAAAACTGACAACCAACAAAAATATGTCGTCCATAGGCAGATAGGTGAATTAGAGCTTAAGATATTGCGTGTCGTACGACATTATATTTCTGCGTCCCGTACGACACACAACATTTTCACCTATAACTTCCCCATAATCAATTGTTTTTTTGTTGGCTATTACTTTTTCACATGACTACCCACTAATAGCTTTGTCATTGACAAACAAGAATATTTTATTGCTCAAGCATTCGGCTAGGAAACTAGAAATTGTTGTCAAAATGTCCCGTACAACACGTATGGAATCGCCTAAAATAGTTTTTTCAGCGTGGGCATGCTTAGTGCGAATCAAATGTTTCTAGTCTATTCTGCCGTACTTTGGCAAAAGGAAGCAAGTTACTAAAGTATAATTTGTTGTAAATGAGCAATGCATGTGTTCGCCATTTACATAGGTGCCACTTTTAACAGCATATTTCCTTCAATATCTTTCCATATAGAATGGTCATTTCTTCCCCAAATCTTGCCTGAACGTGCAACATACAAAGGGTGTTTCAGAAACAACAACTCAAATTTAATTGTGTCACTTGCTTCCTTTTGCCAAAGTTGGGCAGTATTGTCTATTAAGAGACAATACTGTAAAGAGTATCACAGTCGATGACTTGTGTATACAGTGTGATATTATTCCACACTATCAAGTCTGATCATTCTACCAGCATGTAAACTATGATTGTGGACACGATGTCAACACACTTTGAATGCACTTGACTCAGTGTGAACACATTGTGAGCACACTGCAAATACACTATGTACACACACTGTACATAGTGTGAACATAGGGAATACTGTGCACACTGCGAACTTACTGTGGATACACCATGAACATACTGCGTACATTGTGTGAACACATTGTGAGTTCCATTAGTTCACTTGCTGCGCTCGCTTTCACAATGCCGTGTCAATGGATATGGGGGGAAATATGTAACTCATTAAAATAACGTACGGACAAGGGATTCGTTTACATTCAAGACACACACATCCACATCCACACAAAACCCAATGGCCCGTATTCTGAATTCGGGTTTAATTTAAACTCAGGTTTAAAGTTGTGGTTTAAGTATGGGAAGCCAAAAGTATCACATTTTTTATTAAGTTGTATGTGTCTTATGTTTACTGTGCTCTTTCTGGATTCATCGATGGTGAAAACAATCATCTAGTTATACTTCTTAGACAATTATGAATGAATTGAGAGTCAAATGAGCTGAAATATGATATCTTTACCTGTTAATGATTTATGCAACAATTGGCTATCCATACTTAAACCACAACTTTAAACCTGAGTTTAATTTAAACCTGCTATCAGAATATGGGCCATTAAGATTAGTCAGAGTGTAGAAGTAAAATTTAATAGATAACTTGCTTAGTCCATGCAGGTGGGTGTTTCATAAAGCTTTTCGTAGGTTCAGAGCGACTTTAAGAACGACTGGTGATCCTTTTTTTTTTTTTACTGCAAATGGTATAAACCAAAACGTTCATTGGCGATGGTTTCCGTAGCGCGTAATATTAAGAAAGGATCACCAGACGTTTTACAGTCGCTCTTGCTATATGAAACACCCCCTGGTAATTTGCTATGAGGTAAAATTGGTAACTGCATGTTACCAGTCAACTCTAACTGGTCAAGTTTATTTAACCTAATAGGGTGTAACCACATAGGGAGAATGATTGCCCCAATTAAATTTGGGGGCGTCAAACACTGGGAGTTGTCTCTATATTGGTGAATAATGCAATTAAGAAACATTTTGAGCAAGAGTCAACGCCATGAACAAATAAAATGCATGGATTTATATAAATTCAAACCACTTGATAAAAAAGAAGAATTAGCACATTGAATAGAAACTACGTAAATAATGGGACACACAGGTATAATGTCCTCTGAGGATATGAATGGTGAGCTTGAGACCGATTTTGACCAAAGTTTGATGAGCAAACTTCTGGGTCCCGTCTTACAAAGACTTGCAATTGATCTGATCAATCGCAACTATGGAAAGCCAGCAACGTCAACATCTAAAATACATTTTTGTTCAAAATATTTTCTAGAAATGACTTATATTCACATATTTACTGTTTCCTTGACAATTCAGTGTGCTTCTTTTAGTTTTCAAAGGACATTGAGGAAATTTCCAAAAGAAAAAAGTTATGACACTTGGATTTCCATATACTTAAGATTGATCGAATCATTCGTAACTCTTTGTAAGACGTGGCCCATTGAAGACTGGGAAGGCGACAAGGTATTTTGAAAGGAGCAAGACGACCAATTTATTCATGTTATTTATCAGAGTTGAATTACATATAAATTGATATTAATGAATTTACACGACCTATTCCTCTTTTTAATATCATCTTTATTCTCCTCCTTTTTTTTCTTCACTTCCATTTTATCGCTCCCCTGCAACCCCTCCTCGCCCCGATAGCGTCGCCCCCAATGGGACATTACAAGTTAAGTAGATCATATTGGGTGCTAGAACAACTGACATTATAAATTTTATGTACACAACTATTTTTCCTAATAAGAGTTATATTTTATTAATGAAGTTCTAAAAGTTTGAGTTTCTCTCTATGCGCTTAAAGGAATTTGAATAAATTTTATTTTGAATTTCAACAAAGTAATGTCACTAACGGAAAGCTTTAGTAATGGGTAGCAAGTCCCGAACTCTAGGGGGTGGTTTCAAATGAGTCAAATTTGGGTCACTATAACATATTCTAACAAATAAAACGTTTTCCGTCTCAAGTTCCTCATGACATTTAGCCAAAATGGCATCCATTTTGGAAACAGGATTTAATGACGCTCTCTGAAATCCCAAATCAATACAGTATGTGCCCATGAGAGTATATTTTCAGCTGCTGTAGTAGCATTTAAGCATGCACAAAAGGGTTTTTCAAAGTTCTCAGCTTCCATAACAAAAAGAAAACCATTCCTGTTATTTGTTCATTTTCATCGAGTTGAGAGAAGCTGACATTAGCTATCAAGGAGCTAATAAATCCACAAAGTCAACATGTTGGTAAGAAAGTATTGAAAAAGAAACTGGTTTTAGTTTGCAGGTTGATACAGGTTTTATCCCACCGCTGCCACCAGTAATGACGTCACACATAAGCAATCTGAAACATTATTCATCAAGGAGCCAGACGTTGAATTCCTTAAACGTAGATACCTTTCCATCTGATCGTCCTAAATGGTTTCCATGAGCTATATATACTTGGTCCGCATGTTGGTCATGCCACGTCCAATTGAAAAACTGTTTCCCAATCGGGAATTTGTAGTAATCAAAATATTGAATCCCCAAATGTCGTTTATTTTCCTTGAGAATAAAGGACAAAGCGACCTGGTCCGTTTCCACTTTGCCCGTATAGTAGGCCAGTCTTTCGATCCAGTCATAAACCATTTTAATCACAACAGACGTTGATTTCATGTAGAAGAAACACGGGCAAGGGAAACGTGCCATTTTCCCCTGAGCAAGCCAGATGTCGTAGTTATCGTATTCATCAAGGACCAGCTTCACGGGATCCTTGAACCAGACTGCGTCGATGTCAACGAGAAGAACGTCATATCCTGACTGAAGGATGGAAAGGATGTAGACGGTTCTTCGCCGAATGAGGTGCTGGTATGTGGAGATGTTCTTTGAAAGTTTTCCGGGCAGTGCGAACTGGCTGGATAGGACGGTTCGAAACCGCTGAGTAGTTTTCTCGAAGAAATATCTGGAAGTCATAATGAAGAAAATAATCATTACGATAGAAGAGATGAGTTGGTCTACTATGGACCTAGAGACAGTCAACCATAAGCCTAAAGATTTCCAACAATATGCAAACGTTTCCAGATTTTTTTTTTTTTTTTTTTTGGGGGGGGGAGGGGTATAATTTCATTATTATTTCCAATTTAAGAAAAAAATAGAATTGCCATCTCGTCATGTTTACATCCAGTGGGAGAGATGATCAGATGACAAGATCACGTCATCTGATCATTCCTTTTACCAGTACAGGATGCAGATATGACGAGATCCGGTATCTCGTCGTCTCGTCTTTTTTTCCGAAGAGGTGTAGGCATGCACGAGATGAATCTCTGAACATCTGGATGGCACCTCCAAGCTTCCATTTTTTAGGCAAAGGTCTTTTTTAAACCAGTACCCTAGAAATTGATGGGTGATGTATGAAGAAGAAGAAGAAGAAGTAGAGGAAGAAGGTAAGAAGAAGAAGAAGAAGGAGGAGGAGGAGGAGAAGAAGAATGGTTTTTTTAAGTAACAGAATATAGGTGAAAGAGTCGGAGAAAAACAATGCGAAGGAAACCGATGAGAAAAAGAGGACATATAGTAAAGAAAGTTCAATTCTGGAAAGTATCTGTCGGCTTACTTGTGCGTTTCTTCATCTTCTGCCATTAGAAGGACATCGTATGGTAACTTAAGTCGATCGATGCTTGCTCGCCAGTTGTCCGTTAAATCTATAAAGTTTTTATCTGTAGCTGTGAGTATGATGAACGGTGGCGGCTTCTCATATGTGAACTGTTGGCTGTCTGTCCGGAAAACCTGTTGGTACGAAGGGATAGTTTTAGTTATCAATCTACCCGATTGTTTTACTCCCGCTCCCTCATTCCGTTTGATTCCATCTCACATGGTCTAGTCTGATCCTTGTTCCCTTCAAACAGACCTTTGGTCTAACAGCCCATTTCCAGACAATATGCAGTTAGGCTATACCATGTATACCAAGAGTTTTGTGACGTCGCTATTCACTTTGTCCAACATCATTAGCACACATGGTTATCTGCTCTGTTCATAAAGCAATTTGTCTTCTAAGAAGTAAAATCGATCTTAGATGACGTGGAAATTTGACCAACTGGACATTAGTCTTGGTGAGAATTAGACCAAGTGATCATTAGACCAAGTGTAGCCCAAACGCCAATTAGACTAAATTGATTACAGACCTAGTTGTGCTTTAGCACATGTATACCTTTACCTCATGAGGTAGAAGAAGCGACTACTTGTGCACAAAGTGAATATAAACCCTTTTTGTAACAGTCTTGGTGCAGCTATCCCACCGCTGCCACGCTATATAGTGACGTCACAAAAATCTGGAAATGTCCACATACCGGATCTGAGAACAAATTTAATAATTAGTCAGGGCCATTCTGCATAATATAGAGGAGGGCTCCGACAACCCTTGACAGATTCTTTTTATTTCAGATTTGACGATAAGAAAGAATGTTCATTAAATCCCAATAGGTTACATTGGAGGCAATTCACATACTGTTCAGGGAAGAATCAAATTTTGTTTCCTATCATAATGAGGATATATACGAACTATTTAACAATTCGTACAATAAGATACAAAAGTAGTGATTGGTCGACGCCATCGGTTCCTTCATTTGAGTAGCGACAAAAATGTGCCTATCCATAAACTGTTCCGTGAAATTAAGCGAAACTTTCTTACATCCAAGTTTGATTAAATCGCTAATTTTTCTTATCGTTTTTTTTTTAATAGTTTAATGAAAATAAACTTTTTGGTGGGGTCGTCTGCCTCTTGAATCAATTTTTTTTAAAGATACCAGTGAGTTGTATTTGATAGTAGAATAGTGTTCATCATCACTGAATATTATATGAATAAGCTTCCCTTCGTTTTTGACACACCCTGACAGATTTCGGGCTGCTTTTGGTGTCTATCGTCACTCATTGGTAACAGTACATTTGCTCCAGAGACAATTGCTCCGGGCTTATTTTCATCTTAGATGTAGGGTAACGGTTGCAATAGGATTTTATGCTAGATTTATGGTTAGGTGTAGGATAGATAAAAGTGTTGAACCCAGAGTTGAAGTTGGTCATTCGATTAGTGTGTGGAATTTAGAGCGGAGCAATTGTCTCCGGAGCAAATGTCATGGGACCCATTCTTTACCTGGAAAAGCCCCGGAAGTACATTCTCCGAGAGGGCTTCTTTGAGTTCGGCCATTTTACTCGGCACGGGTATGATAGGTTCACGGTGTACAAATGACACATTAAAGCCAAGCTTTCTGAACTTCTTCATAACGTCTTCGTTGTGCGTTGGTCTCTTAAACACGGGTCTCCATTCCGGCTGCGCTGGTTTTTGTCCCTGGGGGCGCTGTTTACGTATCTGACTCCTTTTTAGCACGATACCTGAAAAGAAATCAAATATAACAATTATCGATTTGTCTCTAGGTCAAATTCTTGTTTAATTTTGTAAAGTGCCTGTTTTGTGAATTTCTACAACATTTCTACTAGAAGTTTGCACCAAGCAGCCCCCTTTTCAACTTTGTAATGCAAGAAACCTCACGGTGGTAAGCTCGATCTCTAAGGTCGATCTCTTTGCTCCCTCGTTTATGTTTTCGATCATTTTAGTTATCCAGTACCAGATAGGCCTAATGAATTATACGTACGGACCTTTCATTTAGATGAGGTTTAAATCAGGAGCATAATACAGGCATGTATTTCATAATTGTTGTGTAAACTCTACAACCCGCCTTGGGTTGATCGACATTAATTCATTGATTCGTACGTGCTTGGTTCAGTCAAAGAATAATCTAATCCTCTTAAAAACGAATGAGTTTTTACTGTATGAGTGAAATGCGTTTCGATGTGTTCTTAAGTCTTACCAAAATGGCATGATGATAAACTACAAGCATGGCCCTGGGAAGCCGGGGAGCTGGGGATACTGAAGCACCCCGATATTTTTTCCCAGGGGTGCTGCGTGTATTATTCTCCATAGGAAGCACCTCCTCGAATTCTGGCAGGTGTTACAAAATTGAGCCTCTATTCTGTAGTTGGGGTTTTTTGCTTTTCACCTTTCTCGGGACCAATATAACCTTGGTTTTGTAGTGAAATTTGTTTGTTTGTTTGATTGTATTTTTTTTGCTCGTCAAGTTTCTCGGGAACGAAATAACCTTCATTTTGTAGGAAATCCCCCTCATGTTTTTTCTTTTGATTTTTGCTTGTCACATTTACTACAGCACCCCAAGTAAATAAATCGTTCCCAGGGCCCCAAATTTAAAGGGGAATCCAGCCTTGACCATAAAATGTTGTGTTGGGAAGGAGAAAAATAAATTAAACAGAATGGTGAAAGTTTGAAAGAAATCGGACAAGCAATAAGAAAGTTATAGCTGCTTTAAAATTGAGATCACTAATAGTATGTAGATTTCAAATTGGCAACTGGGTAAGTAAATTATGACAAGGGGCAAGGACAACTTTCCCATAGACCATGTACTTTATTATCAGGGATTTGTGGGGCAGTAATCTAAATATAACCCAGGTAGTATATTGTTTTATGTCCTCATGAAAAAAAAATTTAATTTGAAATAAAACTTTTGGGAAAAATGACATTCTAGCCAAAATATGTATTGGAGTACATGGAAGAGTAGTCCTTGCCTTACATCACTATGACATCACATATGCGGCCAATTTGAAGTCTCCATGGGTATAGTGATTACCAATATTTACAAATTCAAAAAATCATAACTTTCTTTTTGTTTGTCCGATATTGTTAAAACTTTCACCTATCAACTTGTCTGATTTTTCTTTTTCTTATAACAAGTTTTTATTTGGGTTGGATCCCCCTTTAATGAGAATTGTGACCAGGTGGGTGTTTCATAAAGCTGTTCGTAAAGTTACGCACAACTTTACGCACGACTGGAACATGTTCTTAGGTCATAAATCAATTATATAGGGATATCACATAGCACAAGAAAGGATCACCAGTCGTGCGTAAAGTCATTCGTATCTTACGAACAGCTTTATGAAACACCCACCAGGAAACCTAGAATGAAAAACTATATAGTTCTCTGATTGACCGTGTGGACCCTTCGGATGACCATGATATATTCAATGAACCAGTCTCCTAATCGGATTGAAACTGTCAGATCTTCATGGCTGACAATGATGGCACGCATGTCGGCTATTATTCAGCTATATCTTCTTAAATCTAAGAAGATTCCTTATACCCCCGTCACACTTATTCGGAATCAGCAGGAATCGAGCAGAAGCTGGAAAGAAAAAATATTCAAAAAATCTAGAAATTTTTGGGAGGAACTTATGAATTCATCAAACTGGAGATGAAATTCAGTAAATTGACCAGGTGTATCATCATACACTAGTCAAAATGAACCGCAATGGAGTCAGCTTGATAATTCGTGCTACGTTCTTGGACATTCTAGGGGCATTCTAAATATTCTGACTGCATTCTGAGTGCATTCGAAATATTTTTGTCGTTTCTTTTGGCCGTCCCGATGGTTTTGGTCATGTTCAAAACATTCGAGGGGTATTCTCGAACGATGTTGGAAGTAGATTTAAATGACCAATTGGTGGTCAAACAATAGTCCTTTCATTCAGGCCAATTCTGCTTGATTCGGAATAAGTGTGATGGGGGCTTTAAGTATGTGATGACAGCTCTCCATGAGTATCACCAGGGCCCCGTAACACAAAGCTTAGCAATGATCGCAAAACATTTTTTTTAACGATTGATTCCATTGACTACAATGTACAATCAATCGTAAAAATCAAGCGTACGATTAATCGCTAACCTTTGTGTTACGGGCCCCTGTTAAAGTAAGCAGGTTTTCGAGTAGGAGCAGGTATGTATTCTCGCCTTTTATTTTATTTTTTAAGACTTTTCAACTTAGCTCCGTCGCCCCTTGAAATCGGCATAATCTTTTCCCTCTGAAACCAGTTACATTAATCATTCACCATATACTCTGTAAACTAGAACAGTAGATTTGAAGGTTTATAATACCATCATCAGCTAGGAAATAGCCAACGCTTAAGCACATTTTCTTAAAGAAGCTGAGCAGCGTACAAATGGGGAGGGGGCAGCTTGGGGCACTTGCCCCCCAAAAGGAAATATATAAATAAAAGTTTAAAAAGTTCTCGACCAAGAACAACAAAAAATTGGAAAGAAAAGGAAGAAGAGAAGAGAAAAGTATGATATCATTTTGTTATTGCTATGTTAAAATCTATCACAAAATTGGATATTTGTAATAAAGCAAAACCTCAATTTTTTTGCTCGCTAACAACTTTTCAGACATTTTCCCCGATCCGATTTATTCTGGCCTCATTACGCTGCTGACGCTAATTTATTTTTTAGATGACATTGGGCTGTTATTAGCCAATTAGATTAACATGATCTTCCAAGAACATGACAGTGCACATATTTACCAACATATTAGTTGCATTGACCATTCCCTTTTAAACAAAGGGAAGTTCACCCTGAAAAAAGTTTGTTGCAAAAATGGAAGAAAAATATAATGCAGAAATATTGAAGGTGTAAGGAAAATCCGTTAAAGATTAGGAAAGTTTTTAGAATGTTAAGTTTCGGATTTAGGACGTCATAATCGAGTAGCTGCCCTATATGCTAAGTAATATAAAATGCATGGATGTCATTTTTTAATGGTTCCTGATGACTTATCTTTGTTTTCTTTTTATGATCAGGTGTGAAATGATATGTCTATTGATAAACAAAAGTTACAGTAAAAGCAATTTTTTTGTTGTTGAGAAAATGACATTTTATTGATTTTTTTACCATTCGCTATGAAGGAACTATGCTCGCATATGACGTCACAAATCAAATATCTAAAATCTTAACAACTTTTAAATTCTGTGATGGATTTTTCCCTCAAACCTTCGGCAATATTTTTAAACATTTTCCTGCTGTTTTTTTATAATAAACTTTTTGTCAGGGTGAACTTCCTTTTTAAGTATGTATGAAACTTCCCATTCCTCCTTACACTATTTTCTTCTTCCCTCATAACATTGGCGGAAATCCCAGGGGGACAGGGGGACGCGTCCCCCTACCAAAAAAGTAGGGGGGGACACAATATCAATTGCCCCCTATACTATTTTTGGTCTGTTATGATGAAGAAAAATACATCATTAACAATGGAAATAATACATGTATATTTGGTTGAAAACCTTTTTTTTTTTTTTTGAGGGGAGGGTTAAAATGACCTTAATTTTGTGGTGATATTCTTTTTTTTTGCTTGTCAAAGTTTCCAGCCCCTCCTTACCTTTGGGGACAGATTTCCGCCATGCCTCATAACAAAATAACTAAATCATTATTTTGTTTTCAATACTTGATTAACCAGGATCCAGTTCACTGTTTTGCTTGCTCAGACCATGGATCAGACTAGACACGTTTGAATGCTTCTATAGAGAAAGAGTTGAGTAACAGTTTTGCACCTAATAACTATCGTGCATTAAGTGTGTAAAATTGGTCGTTTAATAAATTTAGTGCACTTTAAAGTCGCTTGTGATCACTCAACACTCAAATGACTCAATTAGGCTATACGGTGTGGACATAATAATAAGTACTGCGTTAGTTGGGGGGGGGGGGGGGGATGCGCGCGCGTGTGTGTATGTGTGGGTATATTCGTCTAAAAGTATCTTCAATGTCCCTTCTCTCTAAAAAATATAAATCAAATATATATTAATCCATAAATGAATGAATTAATGGATCATTCAATCATTAATCAATGCATAGATAAATAAATAAACAAATAGATGGTAAAATGACAATGAAAATAAAATGTTGAAATGGTATAACAATAGGAAAGATGCTGTAAAATGCAAGATCGTAGCTTATTGTAGTGTTACCAATGTTATCATAATAGGGATTAGATTTATTAAAAATCGTTAAGTTGAAATCCCCATCAATTGGGCAAAACGATTTTTTTGAGTATTTTTGTTTATATTTGGAACAATAAATGATTTATTAGTATTATTATTATTTTTTTTAATTTACCTCCTCTTCCTGAAGATTCAAAGTATCGGGATGACAGGACGACGAGGAGCGCGACAGCCATCTGGATGACGACCACGACGACGAACATCCTGACAGTGAGAAGCCTCCCCGGTACGAGGAAGGACGCGATGGACCGCCTGCTACTCATCGTCGATGTCGTCGATCACGAGCTTAAAATCTGCATAAGTCAAACACAAAGAAAGGCAAAACATCATCGTAGTCTCGGGATTTTACGACAGGGGCGTTACAGGGGGCGGTGGCACGTCCACATGAGTATTTTTTTTTTTTTGGGGGGGGGTTAATACTAAGTAGGACTAATGTTTTAGGGGGGGGGGGAATTCCCTACACTCTAAAAAACGAAGAGCTAATCTAGCTCTTAAGATGCGTGTATGGTGACTGTACTTTGGAGTGCTGATTTTTCCCGTTCAAATTTGAACTATAGACAAATCAGCACTCCGAAGTGCAGTCACTATACACGCTCCTTAAGAGCTAAATTAGATCTTAAGGAGCGTGTACTACTGTAGAAAGATCAGTAACTCACAGTGTGTTCCGCAGTAGGTACACAGTGGTTGATTTCAAGTTCAGTGTTGACCTCTTGGTGTTGGCTTTAGGTCAATATACACGAGTATAACACCAAACATAAAATGAAAATGGTCCTGAAAAGTCACTCACTAGTCTAGTTGTTGAGATGTCAATAGTGTGATCTGGATCAATTTAACAAGCTCAGAATAGGTTTCGGCGCTAGTGGAAGCAATCCAGATTCCAACACCAACGGCAACACCGGACTTTGGAATCACCCAGTGTGGAACACAATTCTCACCTTCACACTATTCAATTTGAATATTTCAACAGTGTGAATCACAATTACACATGGTCTAATATACAATGTGAACCCAATGTGTGCCAGTGTTTCATTTCCAGCATTGCTAACAGAAGTAAAAGGAAAAAAAGTGTCAACATTATCAAAATACTGTCTGAGTAGTTTTACTCTTTATTTTCCTTGTTAGCTTCGAAACTGAAGGTCAAATAGAGGTAGCCCCCCCCCCCCCCCAAAAAAAAAAGAAACACCGCCACCCACACTTCACTGCATTTTTATCGAATAAATGTGAGCATGGATTCCATTAGTAAGAGTCCCATTTGCATTGGCGTGTCATTCAACTGTACCCCGAACCCCCCCCCCCCCTCCCACTGTGTAGTAAATATAGGCAAGCATATTTTCCCTAGACTAGTTCTTGAAAGATTTCTTTGTATTTCACACCCCATTTTTTTAATACCATTCGACTAAAGGTTTTATTTACACGGAAAGGAAAATTCCTCGACGATCGTCTACTCGTATCCAGGCAATTTTCTCATCATGTCCTTCCTTTGGTTTCTAGAACTACCCAAAAATGTTAGAAACTTTTTGTCGAGGACATTCGTTTAAAGATAACCTGTGGGTATAGGCTTAGAAACCGTATCTATTTTCCTACATATTGTAGGATCCGGTCAATTATTATTCTTCGCATGTCAGGCTTAAAGGAAACCTCGGTGTTTACTGCAAAAACATTTGAATTGCTTCATGAATAATAATGTTGTTTTCCTTATTGACCCGAACAATTCAATTTGTGCGCCATGGAATGTGCTACCAATGGAATAAACAAATAACGATTACATAACTTGAATCGAGTATCATTTCGTGTGTAAAATTTCCACTTGAATGATCCATTGCTAGCTTTTAGTATAGGTTTTCCCGTCCAATTTCGCACTTAGCGCATGCAAAAGTAAAGATAGGTCATTTAATTTTGCACATAGTGCATGACAAAGTATAAATAGGTCATTCAATCTATTAGACAGTGCAGCCAAAATCACCAGTCGGCATTCAAATTCGCTATAGTGCAACCAAAATGGCCATTTGGCATTCATAATCGCTTTAGAGCAACCAAATCCGCCATTCGGCATACGAATTTGTACATAGTGCAACCAAGTTTGCCCGTGAAACCCCCTCGAGCTATGTTAGAGCATTCAATTTCGCCATTGTGCATCCAATTATACAATTTGTGCATGCAATTTAGCACACGTAATTTTTTCTATTTGTTTTATAACTTTCTCATGTTTATATTATCTTCCATTTTATGGGCTTTAAGTCACCGAAAAAAATATAAATATTGGATGGCTAAAGGCATATAAATTAACAGAAGGAAAATTTCCTGACATTTCCCTGTGTTAATTCATATGTCTTTTTTATCTTTGTAATTTTTTGTTCTTAATGCATATTTTCTTGTCATTTGCACCATCTCTTCGATATATGCATTGACTAGAGACATAATCATAGCATGTATCATGATTTTCTTCTTTCATATTTACGTTTAATGTTCTTTTTATCTTGCATCTGTTTTCATGTGACTTTAATCATTTAAAGCAATAATCTTTTCATCAAAACTTAAGACATTGACTACGATTTTCTTCCCTTATGTAATTCTTTTTGAACCTTTTATATTCTTAAAAAAACATGATAACTAAATGTATATATCGTAATTGCAGATGGTTATATTTTACAGATCTTTGGTAAGAAAATTTACATGTTAGAGTTCAAAGCACAAAACTCGGTCTTTTTCAGCCATTGATTACTTTAGCATGTATACAATATCATGATTTTCTTCTTTCATAACATACTTTTTTTTTTTTTATCTTGTATCTGTTTTCATATGCCTTTAATCATTTATAACAATAATCTTTTCATAAAACATTAAGATATTGACTACGGTTTTCTTCCCTTATATAATTCTTTTTCAACCTTTTATATTCTTAAAAAACAATAACTAAATGTATATACTTAATATGATATCGTAATTGCAGATGGTGTATAACTTCCTAAAAAAGCAGGCCACTTCTTTATGTAATTTACATGATTTTTTACAAGCATCTGTAAAGAATAATGTAAATTGTCCAGTGCAGTTTTATGAATGGTCACTGGTGGCACACATACTTCAGGTTGGGAAAAACAAGCGAAGAATGTTTGAATATGTATTACAAGTCATGTATAGATACAGTGCTAAATTGAATGCACTAGTTATGAACATGGATACTCAATAGCGAAATTGAACGCTCTGTCTTCAGTCACGTGACCTCCGGTGTTAACTTGAGTGCACTATGGCGAATCTGAATGATGTTTTGACACTTTTGATTGCTCTATAGCCAAACTGATTGCCCATTATGAATTTTTGGCGGCCCTATGGCGATTTTGAATGACTAGTTTGAATTTTTGGTTGCTCTTTAGCGAGATTGAATGAACTATTTATACTCTTGCATGCACTAAGTGCGAAATTGAGCGGGAAAACCTATATTATTCACTGTAAAAACGTTGTTTTAAGCACGTTGCTTAAGCCCGTCACTCTAACAACTACTGTTTAAATTTGGTAAACAAGTTGTTTAAAAAGGTTATAAAAAAGAAAAAATAAATAAACAACTTGTTATTCGAATGACAGGCTTAAACAACGTCCTTTTTAATGTGTTGGGCCTACTTTTACCATGGATAAGGTAGTTTTATGTCATAGGCCCTATTCTTAACAATCATAGCGGCGATTTGGGAATTAAGGTGAGTATGCAACAACGCTTTTGAAAAAGTATCGCTTAAGAGAGAACAGGATACTAGTATATCAGCCATTGTTCGATTGGTCAACAATAATTACAATTCTACGCTCTCCCTATTTCTCCCATATCGTTTTTATATCCAATGTTATAGAAATGCCGCACTTTTCTTAATATATTCATTACCCCTTTTGCTCTGTGGAAATTAAAAAGAAATGAAACCGACTAATTCTCTTTATAATTCTCCTTAAAACAAAACGAAAATGAATGTAGATGAACGTATATACTTACTTTGGTAATTGCACGAAATATAAACCTTCTTATAACATCATCGACATATATGAGTTATGATCGAAACTATATGATTGTCGATAGTATCTCAGCTATCAGTGTAGTCATTGCGATATCACCCATTCGTTCCCAATATTTCCAACATATATCTGATGCACGTGTCAAAGATGATGATATGAGAGCGATCCTTAGGGGCGGAAATAGAAGGGCATCCGTCTTTCTCTCGTTGGATGGTTACCACACAAAGATTAAACTGCCAGTATCATCTAGTGTTTCTGGCGCAAACAGTGTTGGTTTCGTGCATCAAAGATGAAGATGACATCGTTATGACGAATACCAATGAAAACAAAATGTTAATCCTTTTTAGACGATGTTCAATGTGAGAAAGTCATCCTTCATAACCACTTCCCACATCACGATAGCTTGAAGAGTCTTTCCCGCAATGACAAACCGGTACGTACCGACCCTCTGTGTATCACTCGACTCACGCATCAATGCATAGGCTTAAGTTAATGCACAGATGGCAGTATCTTGGTCAAAGTACACGTATGCGTCTTTAGAATTTTTTTTAGAAAAAGGTAATCAATAAAAAGTCAATATTTTGGGAGAAGTCTTCAAAGGGAAGTCTAGGTCTACTGCAGTAGCCGACAGACCCGTTTGTTCCCATTAATAAAACCCATGCGTATACCTGCAATCATTCGAATGTTAGTTTTTCACAACAAAGGCGTAACTATAGTGGTCAGGGTTAATAATTATATGCCGAATTACAGATGGGGATGGAATACATAAATAAGCATTATTAACGACAAACACCCGTATATTCAATAGGTGGAAAAGTTGGAAGATGAACCAGGAATTTACATATATGTTAACTAGTATAATAGGATTGTTTGTGTAAGTAACTATTCAAACAGGCGCGATGAAAAATAAGAATTTCAAAATGTAAGGCTCTTAAGAGTCATTTTTACACTTCATACTTATTAACTTTCTAACTGCCTACTTTAATCAGCTCTCATGTTCCGTCCATAACTCCATATATCTACATTTATTTTCATTCAATTCTGCTTATTTGATAATGTATATCATTATATCAGAAGGAAGAAATTTGAAACTCAACGTTACTTTTCAACTTGATTTTTTGGAAATATGTAATATAATATCTAATGACTATTATCCTGAAAAAACCATGCCACAGTTGATATACAGTAGTTCAATTCATTACTACATGATACAATGTCCAACCCCATTAAGCTTTTATGACGTTATTTAAATAGTTAATAAAAGATGCCATTTTGTATGAAATTTGTATGATTGGGTGGTCGATGTAGATTATATATCTGTATATTTTTTTTATTTGTGCGATCTTCTCAAGCATAGAATAGGCTGCAAATTTTAGAATTTATTCTGCAGACATATGACATTAATTCATTACATTATTTTTTAGGATGAGAGCTCGAATGAATCTCGCTAAACCAAAGAAAAGATACACTGCATGAGAGGACACTCTTGGTATCTAAAACTTCATTGTCCCCAAAAAACAACAGATACAAGTCATGAGAAGGGTTGTCTTTATTATCTTCCGAATGTTTTAGAAGGCTAATCTTTGCTAAGATTATGATTAGGTCGAGACAACAAACATGTATCTCTTGAGCTGCTTAGTGCGATCGGGCTGAAATGGACCCCGGGTCCGTCTTACAAGGGGTTACGTTTGATCCGATCAACCTCTACTCCATCAATAATTTTTTTTTCGGAAGTTTGCAGACTCCTTTGCAAATAAAAAAAGAAGCACACTTAATGTTTGAGAAACGATGAATGTATGCATATACAGGATATCTAGAATACATTTTGAATAAAAACATGCATTTTAAATGGTGACGTTGCTGGCTTTCCATAGTTGTGGTTGATCGGATCAATCGAGATTCTTTGTAAGACGGGTCCGTGACTCTGCTGAAGTGTAAAGGTCACTGCACTCTTATTTTTCTTAAGTGGAACGGGGGGGGGGGGCTTCAGCATCCACTTTCTACAATTACTTGTACAAGAACGTCAACATTACCATCTGACTGTTGGCTCAGTCACCTCTTTCAAAGCTAAAAATAACGGTACAGGGGCCAAGACAGCAGAATTGGATGCAGGAGGAAGCTGCAAGGCCGAAGGCTTGTAAGGGGGTATTCCGGACTAAATATAATTTGATTTGAACAGATAAAGTAAAATCAGACAAACAAAAGACTGTAAATTTCATAAACTTGGTCTGAATAATATGTAATGATCTCTCAAGCTTTTCAAATACAGACTCATATCTTCATGTTGCAAGAACCAGACTTATCCTCCTTGGTGTCATTGGCAATGTCTCGTATCAGTTTCCTGACTTTCATCCTGTTACTCTTCAATTTGTGTTTGATATACATTTCTCAAGACAGCGCCTTGTTGATCATGCTGCTGCAAACAGTACGTGAGTGACTAATAGCTCATTATTTTACCATGCTGTACTGCACTAAAGGCTTGCAGTTCTCCGGTGAACGGAGGAATTCAACACCGAAGAAGAAGAAGGTATGATATCTCCTCTTATTATTTTTGTTTTATAATTTGAAATAATATTTATTAAAATTGTGTGCATCAAGAATTAACACATTTGGATTGACAACTTTAACGCATTAGGCATTAATTGCTGCAAATTATCTTGTTACGAGGAACACACGTTATACACACATGCATTGAAATATGAAATAATTATGATTTCATGCAATAACATAAGAAAAGGAAAATAAGAACACGGCATCATCACCACCTATTGCTTATTCATGACGTGAACATAACTTTAAAATATATATGTATTGCTAATCTTTAAAATTAAATATTTTCGTTATTTGTTATCAAATTTTGATGAAAATTTCATAATTCTTCTCAGACTGGTGAATATCATGCGATTTATTTAGATGTAATTGTTTTTTTCAGCATGGAATACTGAAGATCACAGCTAAGTAATTCTTATCACCTCCAAACGGCCTCGACGTAAATCATCTGAATAAACTGATAATACACGCATAAACATTATTTTCACTAGCAAAATTATATAGGCATGAATTACATATTTTGTTGTTTGTGTTTTTTTTGGGGGCCTTTTGATGATTACAAGATTTGAATACCCTGTTTGCCAAGAACACAATAGGCCGTTTCATAAAGCTGTTCGTAAGATAAGAGCGAATTTAAGAACGACTGGTGAACCTTTCCTACGCGCTAAACCATCGCCAATGTACCATTTACCACAAGAAAGGATCACCAGTCGTTCTTAACTTACGAACAGCTTTATGAAACGCCCACCTGAGCTTATACTTTCTCTATATTTGCTTGTTTTGTGATACATAGCAACTGTTCGGAAATACCTACATCATGCAGGCAATTAATGATCTGGGGCCAGTTGCAGAAAGAGTTGCAATCAAACGCAACTTCGAAAATCATGCGCAACTTGATTTTCAACCAATCAACAGCGCGCATTTGGGACTTGCGATTGATATTTTGACTTGCGTTTAAACGCAACTCTTTCTGCAACGAACCCCTGAGCTTTTAGACCGAGGGTAAATATTAGGATTCATTTTCGATTGGTCTAATGCCAATTCGTCCAATTACCAACTCGTCTACTATTATTTGGTCTACCATCAGTTCATCCTCTGCCCACATGGTCTAATTGCCATTTAATCCACTCACCACTTCGTCTAACATTAATAACCAGTTGGTCCAATAGCATTTAGTCCTTATACCATTATAAATATAAACAATTTATGAAAATAAAGCCTACTGGTTATCAGACGAAATGGTCATAGACGGATTGGAGATCAGACGAAATGATGATTGGACCAAATAGTTATTGAACCAAAGTCGTTGTTAGACGAACTGTTGATGGACGGAATGGCATAGACTTAATGACGCCTTGAAGGTACACGGTGTGATGAGTGGACGAGTTGGCAATAGACGAATGTGCAATTTATCATTATTGAGGATGGGATATCTTCTAAAATCAGTACATCATACATCAATAACGCATGTTTTGACAGTAGCTTTCTGAAGTACTTACACTTTATAGGTTTCACCAACATGACCAAGAGGTCTCGGAAACCTTGGTAAAGCCAGATGTGTATTGTCTGTTTTGTGCAATTGTAGTTGGTCAGATTCATTGTAGGAACAAAATAAAGAAATAGGGGAAAGAAGAAACAGGATGGAAAATGAACACAAGTGAAGACATGGAAGAGTAGGGACAAAAGAGGAAACCAAAGAATATGTCAGGGGGTCGTTTCGTAAAGCTGTTCGTAAGTTAAGAGCGACTTTAAGAATGTGACTGGTGATCCTTTCTTACGCGCTAAACCATAGCCAATGAATTTACCATTTACAACAAGAAGGGATCACCAGTCTTTCGTAAAGTCGCTCTTAACTTACGAACAACTTTATGAAACACCCACCAGGGGGCCGTTTCATAAAGCTGTTCGTACGTTAAGAGCGACTTTAAGAACGACTGGTGATCCTTTCTTGGGGTAAATAACATACACAAAAACCTTCATTGGCGAGGGTTTTGCGCGTAAGAAAGGGTCACCAGTCTTTCGTAAAGTCGTTCTTAACTTACGAACAACTCTATGAAACACCCACCAGCCGTAGCTGATGATAAGTCTGATGAAGCTGGGGAAGAACAAGGTGGTCATCAGAGGTTGGAAATGGAAACAAGAAGGAATAAGAAAAACAGTGGAAAGGAAAATTAAGTTATCAAAGAAAGCAACTGAGTAACGAAAGCAGGTTGAACAGCAGAAGCTGAAGCAGAAGAGAAAGAATCGAGGAAGGGCTAGTAATAAAAGAAGGAAGATAGAGTGCGAGAGAGGGCCAAGAGGGGCATAAGAAGAAGTAGAGAAAAGGAACATGAATAAGTTGACCAAACGATAGAAGAGGAAGGCGAATACCCGGGGGGCGTTTCATGAAAGGACTTGTCGGACGTTTTATCCGACAAGTCCTGTTTTATCCGACAGTTACTATAGTAACAGTGCTTCTCAACCAACCAGAATCAAGGAAAGTTGTCAGATCTGACAACTTGTCGGATGAAAATGTTGATGAAACACTCCCCCGAGGTAGGGATAGTAAAAGAAGAAGGAAGAGAGAGAGAGAGAGAGAGAAGGGTGGGGTGGTAAGGAAGAGAGAGAAAAATAAAGTTAAGCAACAGTCTAAAAGACAAATAAAGACTCGAGAAAGGGATAGAAGGAAAGAAGAGATGGGAGGAAGAAAAATAGAGAAGCTATACGGAGAAAAGAAAACGAGGAAAGAGACAAGAATGCAATACAAAAAAAAATCAAGAAGAAAAAAAGCGGGACGATGCCGAGGAACGTAAGACACAAAAACAACTCCCCCCCCCCAAAAAAAAAAAGAGAAGAAAATCCCGTAAGGGGAAGATGAAGGAAGAGAAAGGGCAGAAATTAAAGGAGAAACGAAAAATAAGTAATAAAAGCAAGACATTTTAAGTGTTTTAAAATAATATTTTATAGAGAAAAATAAAGTTAAGCAACAGTCTAAAAGACAAATAAAGACTCGAGAAAGGGATAGAAGGAAAGAAGAGATGGGAGGAAGAAAAATAGAGAAGCTATACGGAGAAAAGAAAACGAGGAAAGAGACAAGAATGCAATACAAAAAAAAATCAAGAAGAAAAAAAGCGGGACGATGCCGAGGAACGTAAGACACAAAAACAACTCCCCCCCCCCCCCAAAAAAAAAGAGAAGAAAATCCCGTAAGGGGAAGATGAAGGAAGAGAAAGGGCAGAAATTAAAGGAGAAACGAAAAATAAGTAATAAAAGCAAGACATTTTAAGTGTTTTAAAATAATATTTTATAGAGAAAAATAAAGTTAAGCAACAGTCTAAAAGACAAATAAAGACTCGAGAAAGGGATAGAAGGAAAGAAGAGATGGGAGGAAGAAAAATAGAGAAGCTATACGGAGAAAAGAAAACGAGGAAAGAGACAAGAATGCAATACAAAACAAAATCAAGAAGAAAAAAAGCGGGACGATGCCGAGGAACGTAAGACACAAAAACAACTCCCCCCCCCAAAAAAAAAAAGAGAAGAAAATCCCGTAAGGGGAAGATGAAGGAAGAGAAAGGGCAGAAATTAAAGGAGAAACGAAAAATAAGTAATAAAAGCAAGACATTTTAAGTGTTTTAAAATAATATTTTATTTCTTCTTCATCATGAATAACATGTGAAAAACAATGTATAGCATGAAATCCTGAACATAATTGATTCACAATTCATACCTAAACATTTTAACTTGATTATTCTAGAAGTAAGCTGAGAGTCAATCTGTACACATTTTCTTTAAACAACTTATAATAACAGAGGGAATAGGAATACAGAACAGAATCTTTTAAAAATACATAAGAACAGAAAAAACAAACACATTATAGATAAATTTCAAGCTGAACACAATTTTTTTCGTTTACAGTATCATTGAATAGAAATAATTTGAGGAAGTTATGATACCAGCACACAAAAACAAATAAAACATAAGCAAATCACACACTCAGCCACGTTTCACCCCCCCCCCCGATAAACGACGAATAAGAAGAAAGAAAGAAAGGAAGAGGAAAGGAAAAACAACAAACGGGCAAACAAACAATAATAATATAAAAAAAAACACCCCCCCGAAAAAATAAAAATAAACCAGGAAAGGAGGGGGGGGGGGGGGGAGATGAAGTAGATGTCCGATACAGACAAGAGTGACAGAATTGTCAATGATAGGTCACTCCGAACCCAAAAGAAATGCACTCCCCTAAAAATCGATATCTGACCATAGAATCATGACGCACGTTCTTAGCAGAGATCAATAATCAATCTTAGACAAATCCGTTGATGACCATTGTTAGTTTAGTTGGATCGGAGGCAAGGCGAAAGGGGGAAAACTACCCATTATTATATTTAAAGGAGAAGTTCACCTTGACAAAAAGATCATTGTAATACAACAGAAAAACTCATGAAGAAATAATGCCGAAGATTTGAGAAAAATCCATCAAAGAATAAAAAAAAAAATCATTAGAATTTCAATCATTTTATTTGTGACGTCATATGCCAGCAGCTTTCCGACATCAAATGGTAAGATATCAATGAAATGTCATTTTCTCAGAAAATTGAAAATGATTTTGATTGTACATTCAGTATTTCAATAGCCAACTCATTTCACTCCCGTTTCCCAAAAAAGAACACTAAAAAAGTCGTCACGAACCATTTAAGAAGAATAAAATTTATTCATGTTATTCATGTCATGGCAGCTGCTCATTTATGACGTCACAAATCCAAAACTTAAAATTTCAATAACTTCTTTTAATCTTAGATGGATTTTCCTCAAACCTTCACCAATATATTTTTTTTTCTTCAGGGTGAATTTCCCCCTTTAACAGTGATACCATAGTAGGCCCTCGATGTCCACAATTACATAAAATTAGTTGCTCTGCGTAAGGTCAACGGTGGTCGAAATATTTTGAACCCCTATCGATCCCTTTAGAATCTTGCATCCTCTTTTAGTTGCTGTGACCCGGGGGACATCTGTTGACCTTCGTTAGCACTTGATAAATTGTTACACTAGGGCAACGGACTATTTGGTCCACCCTAATAAAAAGAGTGATTCGAATGAAAGTGCTGTACACTGTAAAGGTAAATTATCATTTCGTCCACTGCCAACTCGTCCACTTACCATTATGGTCTACCTTCATTTTAGTCAAATGCCATTCTGTCACTCAACATTTCGTCTAACAACCATTTGGCCCAATAACCATTTGGTCCATTCATCATTTCGTCTAATCACAGTTCGTCTATGACCATTTCGTCTAATAACCAGTTGGTCTAATACCATTGTCTTTTCATTCATTTAGACCAAATGGTTTATGGACTAAATGGCTATTGGACCAACTGGTTATTAGGCGATATGGTAAGCGGACGAAATGGCAATTAGACCATGTAGATAGTGGATGAATTGATGATAGACCAACTGATAGTAGACGATTTGGTAATTAGACGTATTGGCATTGGACTAATTGGAAATAAACCGACTGTATACAGACTAGACTTGGGTGTTATAACTGACGCATTTTTCTAAACTTTTTTGTTTTGCCAAAAATAAAATGAGATTCTGGCATGGATTGGGAAAAGGGAGGGGGGGGGGGGGGTTGTGAAAGTTGATTGGAAATATATGATTTCTCATTTGATATTGATATGAAATATTGCAGAAACAGTATTTAATATATTTCATATTTCCATGATGATATAACATTTATCTCTGGTTATGTTTTATAAAAACCTTTGGTCAAATGATTGTATATAGCACAGTGCATATATGTCATTAACATTGCTTGTGCAAGGCATTTATTGACATAGCGCCAGCTAGTGTTCTCTATAGGACAGTGTTTTCTATTGCACCAATCACTGTATGAACATGGAAGAATTGACAGGTTTGAGGTGACAATATCATCCAAGTTCCAGTGAATCCTGGAAACCTGGTTATTGACTTTGATACAATAAGGAGGCAAAGAGGTTAGTGTCTCATAGGAAGTCTTTATTTTATGAAATGATAAATGTTAAAGATGAAAATAAGTTGAATTGTTTTAGGTTCTAAATCCAGCTACTGTGCATGTAGATTACATAACAATTATACATTCACATGTGTGTTATAAGATTGTGTAAGCAAGAAATAAGGTCAAGTCTGCTTATACATTGGATCCTCACATTTGAAGATGAAATTATATGATATTGTGATGATTAGGAGATTCATGTATGTTCACTGAATTTGATATAATTAGTTTACTGAAATAAGATTCAGGTTTTGTTTTGTGGAATTAATGACCAGAAAGATTACACTATATGTAGGTCAGCTGAAAGTCAAGATATGGTATATAGCTTCATATTTAAAACACAAAGATACACCTGAAGTTATTGATAGTATAGTGGCAACTCTAATTGCTGTGTAAATCAACGTGTCAATATACATATATTTTATTTATCAGATTAAGCACATTTCTCAATAATTGTTTAGTTTGTTGCTTTAAGAAAGGGTGAATTATCAGATGATCACGCATAAGCGTACACAACGTATTTATGATGCTTTTTTGTATGTTTCCTTGATAGAGTTTTCACGGAGCTTTTGGAGCTATCAAAGTTTGAAGATGATAAATCGAAATAAGATGAATCAAGAATAAAGTCTCGAAGCTCCCGTAGAAGCCTTTGTCTGTATTTCATTCGTGTACCTCGAATACTGTCACAGGTAGGGATAAAGCATATTCTAAAGTATATGACCAGGGTCCCGTTTTATAAAGACTTGTTATAATTTATAACAAATGCCCAATTTCTATAACAAGTTTACTATCGGCCAATCATATCGAAGGATTTCGGTAGCTTAAAACTGTTATTACAAATTTGTTATTTTAACAAGTTTTATGAAACGGGCCCCGGGAGGGTGTTTCATTAAAAGCTGTTCGTAAGTTACGACCGACTTTTAATACGAACGACTGGTGATCCTTTCTTAGGAGCTAAATCAACGCAAATAGAAATTCAGCATGCATCACTTACCACAAGAAAGGATCACCAATCGTTTGTAAAGTCGATCGTAACTTACGAACAGCTTTATGAAAAGCCCACCGGATTCTTCGATTTCCGAGTGCCCTTGCTTAGGATTTGCACTGGGCTCAGGGAATTGGGACTCAATCCCTCTACGTTAGCTTTTGGAAAGGTTACCATTAACGCCCAATTAAGAAAAAAAATGAGTTCAGATTTGAAGTTGATAGAGAAAAGTTACCTTTCCGTAGAGGGACTGACTCCCTAATTCCCCCACCCGGTGTGCTAATCTTCTCAGCACAACCCGAACCATTTCAGAGTCAGTTGGCCCTCTACGATAGCTTTAGGAAAGGTAGTTTCCTCCGCTCAATGTCAACGTCCAATCCCGGGGGGGCCAGTTCCATTCACGAGTGGATACCATGCGCGACCATGGGGTCTCGAAAAGCACCCTAAACACGTAATTTCCATATTCTGAAAATGCACCCCTTAACAAGTTTTGGCGTGTGAAACCCTACCCTTAACAAGTATTGGAAACAAAACGATACTCTTGGCAAATATTCCCTGAAATGAACCCCTAAACAAGTACAGGAATGTTTTATTGTTACGGGTCCTTCGGTCGTCGGCTTTACCTAATTTGGTTTAGTACGACCCCATCTTCTACACCTCGCGCAAATTGGACTCTAAACACGAAGTGTTGGGGCAAAAAGGACATCCTTTATAAAACATTTTAATTTTAATTTATCATCCCCGCAAATTCGACCCTAAACACGTAATTGTCCTAGCGAAATAGATACCCTTTTTTCATTATTTTTGTGTTTTTGACACCCTTATCACGTTACGTACGTAACGTGCCCTATCGTGAAAAAGACATCCTTTTTACGTGTTTTTTTGGTCGCGCATGGTATCCACTCGTCAATGTAAGTGGCCCCCCGGGCGTCCAATCTGGATGACTGTGCGTAAAGTGAATTGTCAATCAATGCTGTGTTGCTGCCACTTGTCTATGATTATTGGAGTAAGCATTAGACAGAAGACAAGGCCATCAACCGCCGCGATGAACATGAAGGAAGCGTTAAAGGTTCCTGACACATCTGCAATAAAACCTGTATGCAAAAATCAACAGTAGAATATTGTTTATCGACACAATAAACACTCACCAATCTTAAATGACTTTCAATACCCAAAAGGTCGCAAAAAAGTGTTGGTATATTAAGTGGCTTGACAAAGGAACATCAGTCTTGTTCTGTTATACATTCATCTTCGACCGTCATTATCAGCATCATTATTATTATTAATATTATCATCACCATCCTGATCACCATCATCATCATAATCGTCAGCATTTTAATTACTTATCAGTGATTTTATCGACAATTATCTGCAGTTAGGACTTGACGTCTTGCACTTCTACTAACGGACGAGATCTAATAAGTACATCCACTATTAGATGTGTAAATGAAAATGCTCTAACTGAATCTGGCGGTTCTTACCAGAAAATGAAGATCCGAGAAAAGTTCCGACTCCCAACACAATCTCATACGAGGCTAGTATAACTGGAAAGTGTGAACGATGAGCCCTCTCTTTACAAATCACCAATAGGAGAACGTTCCTCTCGGCAATCGTCAGTGACGTAATGAATGACGTCACAATCATCACAGCAAGTTCAGGAACAAAGGTATCTACAAGAAGCGATATGATGTTGAGTAAAGTTAGGAAAAGAAATAAGCATTTGCCATTGAATAGTTTGGAACCAATAAGCATTCCACTGGAACAACGGCCGATAAAGGCTGCAGTAGCCACTGAGTAAGCAATGTATAACGCCCTGGATGTAGGTTTCCCGATCAATGCCACTGCACGTGGGATGAGGAAGGAGTACCAACCACCATTTAGAATGGCGTACACCAGACCAAGGAACATCAGAAGGACCATCATACGATCTTGATTGTAGATGGAGTCCTTGATGATTCGGCATCCAGTGGCGTAAAGCTCGGAACAAATCGATTGACCTTTTTTGCAACGCCCTTTTCCACTATGCACATTATTCATGTTCGAAACGTCTTCATCCCGTTTACCAGTGGATGACCCCAGTATTAAAGCTGTATCTTCGCTTGCCTCTGCACTGAATTCCCCAAGCGGGACGCCCTCTACGTTGAGACCCACCATCAAGGCCAAAGGTATAAGGTGTGCCATGATGCCTGCGATGATCAATAAAGACCCTCTCCAGCCATATATTCCCATCAGGTAGTCAGCAAGTAGAGGGACAAGGGCCATCCCGAAGGCATATCCTGATTTGCCAATTCCGTAAAAGATCCCGAAGGCTTCACCAGATTGATTGCTCAAGGTGATAACGAGCGAGATCGACAGAATGTTGGCACCGAGTCCTGCAAGAGACAAATATATACAATAACGTGACGTTATTTCTTTAATCCCTACTCAGGCAGCGAATGGGATCTGATAATGGGCTTATTTCCGATTGGTATAATTCCAATTCGTCTAATTCCCAACTCGTCTACTATTATTTGTTCTACCATCGGTTCGTCCACTATTTACATGGTCCGAATGCCATTTCGTTTACTCATCATTTCGTCTAATAACCAGTTTCTCCGATAGCCATTTAGTCTAATTGGACTAAGTCTTCATTGGGGGAAATGAATGGAAAATGGGTATTATACCTACTGGTTTATAAAACGAAATGGTCATAGACGAACTGGTGATTAGACGAAATGATGTTTATATGACCAAAATGGTCGATAGATGAAATGTTGATGGGCGGAATGGCACTAGAACAAATGAAAGTAGACCACGTGATTAGTGGACGAGTTGGCAATATACGAATCGGCAGTTTACCGCTTTACCAGATGATGTCCCAATTATTGTTTGAAGAAAAGAGAAATAGGACTTGTATTAGGTTAAGTCTCTTTTCTGAAGTTGTTAATTTAGTACATTCAGTATGTTTATGAAACATGGACCAGTAATCGTTTATCATTTACAAATTTAAATTGTTCTTGTACCACGACCCCTTTTGTTGGAATAAAGTGCTAGACTGTACATACCAAATAAAAAAATTTGCTCACTGGATCGTCTTTTAAACGTAATTGTAGTATAATTTTTTTTCTCTGCATGGATATCAATAGAATGTATATAAACGGCTTTCTCAAAGACAAATATTGGATTATCTGTTTGTTTTTATTTTTCTTGATCTTTTTCTTCTAATTAAAAACTCAATAAGTTAATTATTTTGGGACCAGCGTGTGATAAGCCCTTGGCATTTTCTAGTTCCCTCATACCCTCACTTATTATGTTCTTTCTATTGTGTGAATGTTGAAATTTTTATTTCTAAATTTGTTCGTAAATTTCGTATGTATTGATATTATTTATTGAAACTAATTAAACTTAAAATAATTGAATAAAATAAATAATGGAATAATCTGTTTATTTTCATCGTCGTCACCATCATCGCCATTACCACCAGGTGACACGACATTTGCTCCTGCGATTATTGCTTAATTCCGTCTAAGATGTAGGGTAGGGGTTAGGGTTGCAATAGGGTTTCATTTAATAGCTTTAGGGTTAGGTTTGGGGTAGATTATAGTGTTAAACCCAGGGTTGAAGTTGGTCATTCGATTTATGTGTGAAATTTAGAGCGAAGCAGTTGTTACCGGAGCAAATATCATAGAACCAACCATCACCACTACATGTCATCACCACCTATGATATTTTTTTACAACATTATAATAATGATATACTTTATTGCTATCATTGAAACATTCCATACCGGCGACAGAAAGACACAGGCCTAATTGAACGCAGTTGGTAATTAACGATGCGAGCAAGAGCCCCGTTGTTGCTAACATTGCACCAGCCATCACGAGACACCTTCGAAATCCGCCGCGGAGTCTTTGGTAAAGGTATTCTACCATTGGTCCTGTGAAATACAATGATTGTATTTTAGATTTAAACAGTTAATGATTTGAATGATAGTTATGGAAAGAGTATAGAGTGGCTGATTAGTATCAGCAGAAGCACCAGTAACATGCAACAATAGTTGTTACACATGTATAGTGGTGGACCCCGGAAGCGAATTTAAAGGGGTGCCAGGAGTATCCCCCCCCCCCTCAAAAAAAAGAAAGGGAAACGAAGATAAAAAAGGGGGAAATAAATAAGACGAAGAGAAGGAGAAGGGAAAAGGAGAGAGAGAAAAGAACCGAAGTAAGGGGAAAGAAAAGGAAAGGAAAAATAAAGGGAAAGGGAGAAGAAAGAAAGGATCAGAAAGAGAAAAGAAGATGATGAAAAGGAGGGGAGGCCAAAGACAATTGACAACGGGAAGTGAAAAAGTGCAAGGTTCAGAAGGAAAATTGTAGATAAATAAAAGGGACAGAAAGAGAAAGAAAGAGATGGAAGATAAATCAAGAGAGTGAGAGGAAAGGAGAGTGATAAGGAGAAAGAGAGATAGAGAGAGGGGGGGGGGGTGAAGGGAATGCGAAATAATAGAACTATAGAACACCTTAAAAATAAGAATACAAAATCGTATTCAGATATAGCGTTCAAATATATCGACAGAATTGCTGTTTTGCGTATAGAAGAGGGACACCATACAAGATATATTAATGATTAATAACAGTATCATTTTTATATGAATGCCTATAGTACAAGAGAAACGAAAATGGGGGGGGGGGGGTTGGAGACAAACCGCCCTTTCACACGGTAAAAAAAATCGTAATTTGAATGATTGCAGTGAAAAATAAGGCTAATGACGAATACTTAGCACGTGTGAAACCATACTAGAACATGATTAGAACCACGAATGCCTGCAATATTAAAAAAGAGAAGATCACTATCAGTGTAGTAAAATAACGCGAAATCGTCATTACGGTGTAGCGTTAATTTCGGTGAAAGTTACGTAATCTTCGCACACCGAATTCGCATAGCGGCAGCATGGTCGAGTGATTTTTGTAGCCTGTTAATAGTCGTTTCGCGCGTATTTGACACAGAAGCTTGCACCGTGCGATGATGCACACAGCACCCGCGTTCTTGACCGAAGAGCCGACCCAACATGCTCAATGAACTTACACACAAACTAAGGCCTATACCTCAGGTATCTTCCCTTGCATGCACACACCAAACCCCATCTCCCTGGTATACACATGATACATGTAATGATAAGCATGATAAGAGAGAATTGAGAGGAATGAGGGAAATTGTTCTCTGACCATCGTAATCATTGTGAATGTAGGCCTACAAAACATGCATTTTAACTGACTATACGGGACCAACCAGCCAGTATACCAGTTAAAATAGTCACCGTTTCCCCCTTTTCTGCACTTAACAGTCATTATAAAGCCAAAGGAAAAAATAAGGGATATTATGATTCATGTGATATTGGACAAGTCATGTAAGTTTTATAATTTCATCATGTTTCTGTTTTGTAATTGATGATCCTGATAATTCCTTCACTGTGTCAGTGAACTGCATCAAGGACACATCATTTTTATATAGTTTTTAATGGTTTTTATTGTACATGTCAATCTTATGCTCCCGTTGATATCACCTCTGAATATTAATACTAACGCAAATAACCTTCAATATCACTGTAGTAGTACGACGTTGTGTGCATACCAGTACACTACGCCGGTGTAGAATGAAAGTTCACATATCGGATACAAAAGTTTACGTGAATGACGGCTGTCATAAACGCCTACCAGACGTTTTATTCAGCTTTGCAAAACTGATGTACATGTTCTTTTGCTAATTTATAACAAAATGGCACGGTAAAAATCTAATCGGCATGGATAGATCGGATGCTAATAAAGTTGAAAAACAAAGTATCGTAGTTTGCGGAAATCCTTTTGTTTTGGGACAAATCGCCGGGAAGGGAAAGAAGGGGGAAGAGCTCGTGGAATCGTTCGCTCTCGCTTGTTTCTCATAGGGTTTGCGTGCAAATATCTGTGAACCGTTGGCAATGTGCAGTGCTCTCGCTGTTATCGATTCACTGTGGTGACCTCATTTTATGACATGTTTGCGTAATGACGATTTCGCGTGATTTTACTACACTGACTATAGGAGGAGAAAAATAAATGAATCCTAAATTGTACATACAATTGTAACGTCAGCATTTTGATATTTTCAAAAAATAATTTCACGATACTTTTCACCCTTTCTCACGGTAAAAAAAGTAATTTGAATGATGATTCCAGTGAAAAATATAGGTAAACGACGAATTTTTGCACGTGTGAAAACAAATAAAGAATTAAAATTCTACCCCTGAGGTGAATTTCAGTTAAGTTTTACTCAAATTACGGTACGAATTTTCCGTGTGAAAGGTCCGATGATTCTAAAGACGAATTGCAATCATCATTACAATGATGATTCAAGATTCACGTGTGAAAAGGCCCTAAGTCTGATTTCGAGTATTACGTGAAGATACATTTATTTATACCCGATATAATTTATTGGCGCGAGTGTACCAGTAGGAATTGGATGACTCCCTCAACAGTGCTTCAAAATCGACCAATCCACTAATTTAGAACAAAGTGGGATAAGCATGAATTCAGCATAATTACCGAGAATCATTAACTCATTCTCATTTTACTCATTTTACTACCATCTGTTGAAATTGGAGAGTATTTTATCCTCTAGCCTTATAATTACATGGTCTAAAGATACATATATATATATATATATATATATATATATATATATGTAGTTAAAGATATATATATATATACATCCGATTTTGATAAAATTCTCAGCACTATGCTTGTATGATTTTGTTTTCTTTATTGATTCAAATCAACATTTTTCCGATGTTGACTTGATCTTTCATGAGTTGTTTGTTCGGCAAAAATTTGCTTTAAATTGAAATTGAAATTGAAACTTTATTTACCACAATCTTCATAAAAAACATACAAATCAAGAAGTATAAATATATCAATAAAATACATTATAACACAAGTGAGTATATTTAAGAATAGTGGGAGGATCACTGAAAACTTACAAAGAACTTGTAAATTAGTGATCCTGAAATTAACACAAAACAACACAATTGAAAAACAAATGCAGTGAGAAAATACAGAACAAACACACACAACATGTATACAATTGTATCTATATCAGTATTACTTTTAGTATTAGACTTTCTGCATGAAATGTATTTTTAAATGTCTTTTAAAGCTTTAAAGGGTTTTGCACTGCTTGATATTTTGAGGGAACTTATTCCAAATAATAGGACCCCTACATAAAAATATGTTGTTTGAGAAAGAATAATGACCATTATATTGCACGAGCATCAGCTGAATTTCTAGTATTATATGTACATATATATACTGATTTATATAGCGCAGAAACTATGTGCATATATTCTACTGAGCTGCAATTAAGAGCTGGTGAAATGCTTGAGAACAAATTTAGAAAAGGGGGTAAAGAAATGTATGGGAATTATTTGAACAGATAGGTTTTTAGTTTAAGTTTGAACATTTCTACTGATGGACAGGATCTTATTACATACGGCAAAGCATTCCATAATTTTGGGGCTACACAGGCACAAGCACGATCTCCCAAAGTTATCTTTGTATTATGAGTGGGGATATGAAGGAGCAAATTATCATGAGAACTGCGCAGGTTAATTGTGAGAGTGTCTGTGAGCTTTTCTTTGTAAAAGCTCCGAAATATAACTGGGGGCTTGGCCACTTAGTGCCTTGTATACGATTAACAAAATCTTGAGAGATATTCGTTGGCGAACTGGAAGCCAGTGCAGATCTTTTAAGACAGGGGTGATCCTTGAAAATCTAGATTGACTACAAATCAGCCGTGCACATGCGTTCTGTACTCGCTGAAGACGCCCAATTTGAGACGAGGGGAGCCCATACAGCAAACTGTTACGATAATCTACCTTACTAATAATGCATGCATGGACAATTGTTTTCATGCTTTCATTGTCAAAGTATTTTCGTATACGTCTGAGGTTGTATATCATATGAAATGAAGATTTACACACATTGGTAATATGTGCTTCCATATTCAATTGCGAGTCAAAAAATACTCCAAGATTTCATACATTAGAATCTGGTTCTATGACTGAACTGCCAACTGATATCCCGTCAAAATCTAGCTTATTCAGTTGTTTAGATGTGCCGGTAACTAGCAATTCTGTTTTACTGTCATTTAGCATAAGTTTGTTATGCAACATCCATTCATGTATGTACCCAACACAATCTTCTAGAAGAGAGATGCTCTGCTGCTGAGCAAGCAAGTCTGACGTAAAAGACAGATAGACCTGTGTGTCATCTGCGTAGCAGTGACAAGATACTTGAGGAAATATACTATGTATATTTGTAATGAGATGACTTGTGTATAAAGTGAACAGTAGAGGGCCGAGACGGGACCCTTGCGGGACTCCGAAAGGTACTGGGAAAATTTCAGAAACAGTTTCATCAATTTGGATCCGCTGACATCTGTCAGTTAAATATGATTCTATCCAGTCAAGTACTACACCCTTAATACCAAAGTATTTGTTTAGTGCATGCAATAGGTTAGTATGATCTAATAAGATCTAATAAAAGTAATAAGGTGACTTTCTTATCATCCATAGCCATGAGAATATCACTCTTAATTCTTAACAGTGTGGTTTCAGTACTGTGATACTGTCTGTAGGCTGACTGATTAATTGGAAGAAGAGAGTTGCGGTCAAGGTGATTCATTATTTGCGTATATGCAGCACCTTCCACGAGCTTCGATACATACTTCAGATTACTTACAGGCCGAAGATTACAGAATTTTGTTTCCAAACAGGTTTTTTTCAGAGCGGTTTTCCATAGCGAAGGAAAATTACCAGATGACAATGAAAGATTAATTAGAGATGTGATGGTGGGAATCAGTGTGTCCGTACACTGTAAAAGAATCTTTGTGGGCATTGGGTCCGATGCACACGAGTTTTTGCTGTACTTGGTTATCAGTTTATTAACATCATGTTCTGAAAGAAGAGTAAAGTTAATAAAGTCAGGTACATCATGGGAGGAAACCTGAAGGTAATCTATCCGTGGATTGCTACTTGCATTCAATCTTGACTCAATATTTTCATGGATCTGTATTACTTTGTTCTGAAAAAAATTGCCTAAATCATCCACAAAGCCCTGTTTGTCAAGAATGCATGGTATTACAGGTTGCTTATTAGCAATATTCAACAGAGACTTCACAACACGAAATAACTGTTTTTGATCAACTTTGTTTTCCATAATTAAATCATTGTGATTGCGCAGTGACTTATACCTGTTCCAATCGCTCTCCGTCCTAGATTTTGACCAACGCTTTTCAGCTTTCCTTTTCTGTATTTTTGAAATCCTTACATTATCAGTGAACCAAGGCACTTGAGTTCGCAGAACAACTTTTTTAGTTACGACAGGTGCATGTTTATCTAAGATACTATTTAGTGTAATGAGACCAATTCCTCAAGATCACAAGGTGTATGTTTGCAAAGATTACTATCAGCTATATCAAGCTTCATCGCATCAATATCAATTACTCCAAGCCTACGGAATGACATTACTTTAGAAGGCAGTGGAGGTTTGTACGGAAGCTTAGACGTGCCCCCAGAAGACAAGATGAGAAGACGAGAAAAAGAGCCAAGATGACAAGAAGACGAGGAAAGAAGACAAGAATACGAGATCCTCAATCTTGTCATGTCGATTTATTTAGGATGAGAAGGCGAGATGACAAGATCCATTATCTCGACATGTTGACTTATTTTGGATGAGAAGATGAGAAGACAAGATCATCAATCTCGTCAAGTCGACTTATTTAGGATGAGAAGGCGAGATGACAAGATCCATTATCTCGACATGTCGACTTATTTAGGATGAGAAGGCGAGATGACAAGATCCATTATCTCGACATGTCGACTTATTTAGGATGAGAAGGCGAGATGACAAGATTCATTATCTCGACATGTGGACTTATTTAGGATGAGAAGATGAGAAGACAAGATCATCAATCTCGTCAAGTCGACTTCGTCAGGACGAGAAGGTAAGAAGACAAGATCCTCAATCTCGTCAAGTCGACTTATTTAGGATGAGAAGACAAGAAGACAAGATCCTCAATCTCGTCAAGTCGACTTATTTAGGATGAGAAGACAAGAAGACAAGATCCTCAATCTCGTCAAGTCGACATGTTTAGGACAAGAAGATAAGAAAACAAGATACAGAATCTCATCAAGTCGACTTATTTAGGATGTGAAGATGAGAAGACAAGATCCTCAATCTCGTCAAGTCAACTTATTAAGGATGCGAAGATGAGAAGACAAGATCATCGCGCTGGAGTTATCGACCAATAACGCCCGACCAATAAGGATTT